>NC_140580.1:531939705-532284705 GCF_964204655.1 Triturus cristatus | reverse complement strand
GGATCCCATCCCCCAGGGCCTGCACCCTAATTGTTTTTGTTGAAAAAATTAATTTGGCCCTCCCAAGGCCTTAATCGGCCCCGGGGACCCCAACCCCCGGGTCATGGCCTTTTGAAAAAAAAATTCTTTACGAGGGGGCTGCGTTGCCCCCCTCCTCAGGCCACTTATGGCCCCGGGGACCCCATCTCCCGGGGCCGGCCTTTGTTTTTTATTATTTTAAAAAAATATATATTTATAGAAACACCTAGGACATGCAGGACAAACCGTATGCACCTATCACCATGACGATTTGCGTGATATTCATTAAAAGGCGACTATGCATAGAATGAATCCACATGGAATGTATTTACACCGCTAGTAAAGCTCTGACGTGTCTGACGCTCTACCGTGCCTAATCCCGGCGCCCCTGCCGGTGGGTACTCTCCAAGTAGACACCCTTGTCATTTATTGATACAAACATGGGTAGCTATTGACGGGCACATTTAATATACACACACAACAAGCCATTCAAAGGGTATTCGACACAAATTCGACCAAAATATGCAAGAAACCCCCCTCACAGTTATTAAACCCCAAACCACCGTCGGATGTTTAATACTTTTTATTTTACTCTCAGGAATCGAGACGAACCTCACTTGAGAGTCACAGCATGCTCCTGGCTGAGCCCAATGCTGTGTTACACCCACCAGTGCCCGCCGAGTACCTCACACCTCTGTGTTGTATTCCACCAGCTAGTGCGTATGCTATGACACTCTCTAGCCCATGTGCACTGTAACACCACCCCGTGAATATGTCATGCCACACTTGCCTTCGCACGGGTTATATTGACCCATCTAACATGCCTTCCTCGATGCTTATGTTATAACGCACAGCGCTATGCCATACATATTACACTTTGGGATCCATATCTTTGTCACAGTGCATATGCAACATTACACTCCCCAGCACATATTTTATATTACAACTTTAGAGACTAGTTAGGTTACACAACACTGCCCTGTGCATATTACACTCCAAGGCGCATATCGCATAGCACGTGCTAGTGCCTGTGCTATCTCGCGCTCTCCAATGAATCTGTCATTGCGCACAATGTATTGCATATTATATTTCACGCCCCAGTTCATCTTATATCACAGTTTTTGGTGCATAGTTTATACCATATACTATATCACACTGCATCCACCTACCCTTTTCACGAGCATTACATTTTGCGATGGGGGTGGAGGGTCAGGGGGTGTTTCTGCCAAGTGAGCCCAGAGTCACAGTCACAAACGTCCTCTTCTTCCTGAATAAAAGTGAGATTATGCTGCATACTTGTTCATATATTAAGTAGTTCGCACAGACACAGATTTTAAAAACAATAAAGTTCCTAATACCCACCTTCTCTGAACAGTTAGCTTGCTGCCCCATCCACCTCCTCCCTATCCTCTGTTGTCTGAATCCATGGACTAGCCTCCTCCCTCCTGCCGTGCATGGTCTGATGTGCTGCTACTGCCCTCCATTTAGCATGATGTACAAGTCCACTCCTCCTGCCCTCCATTGCCCAGTTCTATGGCCCATCATTGACCTCCTGCTTAGCCTCTGTGCTTAGCTTGCTGCCCCTATTCTCCTTCCCCCTGCCCTCCGATGTCTTTGTGTATGCCCCTGCTCCATCCTTTTTGCCCACCATGTTCCATGGACCTGCCACTCCTATCTACTCTGAGTGTTCTGTTAAGCTGCCACTCCCCTCCCACCTGCATAGCATTGTCAGATGACTGTAACCTGTCCCTGCCACCTCCACCCTGCCTGTCCACATACCATGCCCCTATCCCCTTCCTTCTTGCCCTGCGCGGTCTGTTGTGAGGGCCCCTTCCCCTGAACTCTCTTGTCTGTGCCCAGGTCCTGACCCTCCCTTCTATCCTCCATGGTCCTTTGTGCATGCCCCTGCACCCTCCTTCTTGCCCATCATAGCCATTGTGCTGCCACTAACCCTCCCGCTTGCCATGCATGGTCTTCTGTGCTGCCATGGCCCCTCCCACATTCCCTGTGTGGTCAGCTAGCTGCCCCTGACCCCCTCCCACATTCCCTCCATGGTCTGTGTGTATGCCATCATAGTCTCATTGTTTCTCTCCATGGTGTGTCTTGTTTCTAGTGCCCATCATGCCTGACCTCCATGGTCATCTTGCTGCTCCTGCCCTGCCCCCTTGCCCCCAGCCATCTGTTTCCATGTGCAGACCCCTATTCCCTCCCTCCTGGCTTGTCTGTTCCATTGTAATGCCCCTGATCCGTCCCTCCTGCCCTTTATGGTCTGTTATACTGCAGCTTTCTCTCCTGTCTGTCCATTATGGTCAGCTAGCTATCATTGCTTCTTTCCCCTCTGTTATCTGTTGTCCATGTGCATGGTCCTGTCCCCTCCCTATTGCTTTCTATAGGTTGTTGTGCTGCACTCCCGTCCCGCATGCGCTGTGTGGTGTATTGTGTTGCTGCAAACCCTGATGCCTGCCCTGTAGGGTCAGTTTGGGGCACCTCTCAATGTCCCTCCTGTCCTCGGTTATCCGAGTCCATGTCCCAATCCCCAATTCCTCCTGCCTACCATGATCCAATGTACCATACTTGCGAACATTTTGAACTTGGTAAGAGGGAGATTTTGAAAAAAACTGGGGTATTGATTTTCCCCTTTGAGTTACATTGAAAAAGAGGAGATTGTAGACAGGAGACAGATCAAATAAAGCCCATTTGAGCTTAAAAACATTGGACGTTTCCTGGCTGAAACGGGTCTGTTGGCATGTATGGTTGTACTACCACTGCCTCTTCCTTCTGCCCACAATGGTCTATTATATTGCCACAGCCTCTCTTGCCAGTCCTGTATTGTTGGTTTGTTGCCCCTGTCCCCTTTCCACTGCCCTCCATAGTCTGCTGTGCTGCCACTGTCCTTCCTGCCTGCCCAGTGTGGTCAAATTGTTGCCTCTGCACCCTCCTACCTGCCTTCAATTTTCAGAGTCCGTGCCCCTGGCCTCTGCCTCTCAACGGTATCCCAATGAACAACTAGATTGCTAACATTCTATATTTATTACAAAAGTGTGTAACGCCTGACGTCGTCTTGATGTAATCAAAACTGTAATACCTAGAGTATTTCCTTTAGAAATTACATATATGAGAGGGTCTTATTTGCATCAAAATTATGGTTAAGGCTCTAAAAAACTAAAATGACGACATATTTTCTGAGTTTTCAAATAGCGACAAAGAACTTTTAAATTATTTGTAATCTTTATGTTTTTTTATCCAATTGACCACTTGATTAAATGTTGCACCTAGGGGAGAGGATGTGGTGTTACTTCCAGAGCTGCAAACTTTGCAACTGGGGAACCAGGTTGGAGTTTCTGCTTCAGCTCAACATTCTGTGATTCTGGTCAAATCACTTAATCTCCCCATGTCTACAATCAAAATGAATTTGATCTTGTGTGATGTAACCAATGCTCATGTAAAGCACTCCAATACCTGACAAGTCTGCACTTTATAAAACTGCAAATACACAAAAAATAAGTGTTTTGCACACTTCTGTCATTGGGCTACATGTGGGCTACATCTGGGTGATATTTGTGCTGCATTTGGGCTCTTTTGTCTCTGGTGGCCATCTTGGGAGATTTATTTGTTATGAAGTTTCCTAATTTCCTCATTTACTGCAGTCTCCTCAGTAGGAAATGCTTTCAGTTTTTTACATTGATTCCATCAAGAAGATATTCAGATATGTCACACATTTGCCATAAATTCCGAATGTTAGCACTCTAGTTGCTCATTAGATCACTGTAGTAAAGCTACTGCGCAGCACGGAAGTCTGCTGCTGGTATTAAAAGTGTATGTTTCAGTCTGCATGTCAGACTTTTTTTATGAAATAGAAGAGGATTTGAGAAGTCAAAATGTGCCCTAATTTTTCTTTCTCCAGAACTAATCATAATTTCTATGGGAAAATGAACCCCCTCATTTTGTTCCTTTGTAAATTAAATGTTTTAAGTGTTACCACTTTATTCCAATCAAGATGGCTTCAGGTGTGCCATACTTTTGTCATAAGTGAGACTGTTAGCACTCTAGTTGTTCGTTAGAACACTCTGGGACATTCTGTCATTGGGCTATACTTGGGCTACATCTGGGTGATATTTGGGCTACATTTGGGCTCTTTTGTCTCTGGTGGCCATCTTGGGAGATTTATTTGTTATGAAGTTTCCTAATTTCCTCATTTACTGCAGTCTCCTCAGTAGGAAATACTTTCAGTGTTTTACTTTGGTTCCATCAAGAAGGCATTCAGATGTGTTACACATTTGCCATAAATTCTGAATGTTAGCACTCTAGTTGCTCATAAGATCACTGTAGTAAAGCTACTGCTCACCAGGGAAGTCTGCTGCTGGTATTCAAAGTGCATGTTTCAGTCTGCATGTCAGAATGTTTTTATGAAATAGAAGAGGATTTGAGAAGTCAAAATGTGCCCTAATTTTTCTTTCTGCAGCACTAATCATAATTTCTATGGCAAAATGACCCCCCTCATTTTGTTCCTTTGTAAATTAAATGTTTTAAGTGTTACCACTTTATTCCAATCAAGATGGCTTCAGGTGTGCCATACGTTTGTCATAAGTAAGACTGTTAGCGCTCTAGTTGTTCGTTAGAACACTCTGGGGCATTCTGTCATTGGGCTATACTTGGGCTACATCTGGGTGATATTTGGGCTACATTCGGGCTCTTTTGTCTCTGGTGGCCATTTTGGGAGACTTATTTGTTATGATGTTTCCTAATTTCCTCATTTACTGCAGTCTCCTCAGTAGGAAATACTTTCAGTTTTTTACTTTGATTCCATCAAGAAGGCATTCAGATGTGTCACACATTTGCCATAAATTCAGAATGTTAGCACTCTAGTTGCTTATTAGATCACTGTAGTAAAGCTACTGCTCACCAGGGAAGTCTGCTGCTGGTATTGAAAGTGCATGTTTCAGTCTGCATGTCAGAATTTTTTCATGAAATAGAAGAGGATTTGAGAAGTCACTCAAAGTGTGCCCTAATTTTTCTTTCTGCAGCACTAATCATACTTTCTATGGCAAAATGAGCCCCCTCATTTTGTTCCTTTTTAAATTAAATATTTTAAGAGTTACCACTTTATTCCAACCAAGATGGCTTCAGGTGTGCCATACGGTTGTCATAAGTAGGACTTTTAGCACTCTAGTTGTTCTTTAGAACACTCTGGGAAGGTGCAGTAGAACACAAAGGAATCAACTGACAGTCTCTACCCTTGTTGGATGTACATGTTTTACTGAGAATGTCAGACTTCATTCTCACATGACTGAGAAAGATAATGTGAATTTACAGAAAATATGCTCTCAGTTTAGCTTATAGATCACCTTCCAAACCTCTGTGGGAAAAGCATGAGAAAATAGTTTTTTCTCAAACATGATTCATGATATCACAGCAGAAGGCTTTTTCACATGGTAAAATCACCTTAGAGCACATCACAATTCCTAAAATGAGTATGGTACCATCAACAAATGATTTATAATGTAACTAAAGTCTTAAAACCTTCTATTAACTGCAATGCTTTTTAATGAGGTGCTATCATGTATATTGGTCCCAAGATGGCTGCCAACACTTCTTGGATGAAGTGCTGACAGCCAATCAGATCTCACGATGAGATGTGTGGTTAGGCTCCGCCCATATATATATGGGAATTTACTTTTGATTTTCTCAGGAACTACTGAACGGATTTACACCATTTAAGCAAAAGGCACGAGTCTGAACTGAGGACTACCTCTTTGCCAAATTTGGTGTAATTCCGTTCAGCACTTCGGGCTGTAGCTGCGTCAACAGGTCCTATGGGAAAATGCATGGGGAAAACGTGTTTTGAGACCCCCTTTTTTCTCGGCTATTTGAAAATATGTCCTCATTTTAGTTTTTTAGAGCACTACCCATAATTTTGATGCAAATTAGACCCTCTCATACATGTAATTTCTAAAGGAAATACTCTAGGTATTACAGTTTTGATTACATCAAGATGACGTCAGGCGTTCCACACTTTTGTAATAAATATAGAATGTTAGCTAGTTAATCTAGTTGTTCATTGGGGTACTGTTGAGAGGCAGAGGCCAGGGGCACGGACTCTGAAAATTGAAGGCAGGTAGGAGAGTGCAGAGGCAACAATTTTACCACACTGGGCAGGCAGGAAGGGCAGTGGCAGCACAACAGACTATGGAGGGCAGTGGAAAGGGGGGCAGGGGCAACAAACCAACAATACAGGACTGGCAAGAGAGGCTGTGGCAATATAATAGACCATTGTGGGCAGAAGGAAGAGGCAGTGGTAGTACAACCATACATGCTAACAGACCCGTTTCAGCCAGGAAACGTCCAATGTTTTTAAGCTCAAATGGGCTTTATTTGATCAATCTCCTCTTTTTCAATGTAACTCAAAGGGGAAAATCAATACCCCAGTTTTTTTCAAAATCTCCCTCTTCCCAAGTTCAAAATGTTCGCAAGTATGGTACATTGGATCATGGTAGGCAGGAGGAGTTGGGGTAGGGACATGGACTCGGATAACAGAGGATGGGAGGGACATGGAGAGGTGCACCAAACTGACCCTACAGGGCAGGCATCAGGGTTTGCAGCAGCGCAATACACCACACAGCGCATGCGGGACGGGAGTGCAGCACAACAACCTATAGAAAGCAATAGGGAGGGGACAGGACCATGCACATGGACAACAGATAACAGAGGGGAAAGAAGCAATGATAGCTAGCTGACCATAATGGACAGACAGGAGAGAAAGCTGCAGCATAACAGACCATAAATGGTGGAGGGACGGATCAGGGGCATTACAATGGAACAGACAAGCCAGGAGGGAGGGAATAGGGGTCTGCACATGGAAACAGAGGGCTGGGGGCAAGGGGGCAGGGCAGGAGCAGCAAGATGACCATGGAGGTCAGGCAGGATGGGCACTAGAAACAAGACACACCATGGAGAGCAACAATGAGACTATGATGGCATACACACAGACCATGGAGGGAAGGTGGGAGGGGGTCAGGGGCAGCTAGCTGACCACACAGGGAAGGTGGGAGGGGCCATGGCAGCACAGAAGACCATGCATGGCAAGCGGGAGGGTTAGTGGCAGCACTATGGCTATGATGGGCAGGAAGGCGGGTGCAGGGGCATGCACAAAGGACCATGGAGGATAGAAGGGAGGGTCGTGACCTGGCACAGACAAGAGAGTTCAGGGGAAGGGGCTTCTCAACAGACCGCGCGGGGCAGGCAGGAGGAGCAGTTGCAGCACAGCAGACCAGGGAGGGCAGAAGGGTGTGGCAGTAAAATGGACCTTGGAGGACAGGAGTAAGGGATAGGGGCATGGCATGTGGACAGGCAGGGTGGAGGTGGCAGGGACAAGTTACAGTCATCTGACAATGCTAGGCAGGTGGGAGGGGAGTGGCAGCTCAACAGAACGCTCAGAGTAGATAGGAGTGGCAGGTCCATGGTACATGGTGGGCAAAAAGGATGCAGCAGGGGCATGCACAAAGACTTCGGAGGGCAGGGGGAAGGCGAATAGGGGCGGCAAGCTAAGCACAGAGGCTAAGCAGGAGGTCAATGATGGGCCATAGAATTGGGCAATGGAGGGCAGGTGGAGTGGACTGGTACATCATGCTAAATGGAGGGCAGTGGCATCACATCAGACCATGCATGGCAGGAGGGCGGAGGCTAGTCCATAGATTCAGACAACAGAGGATAGGGAGGAGGTGGAGGGGGCAGCAAGCTAACTGTTCAGAGAAGGTGGGTATTAGGAACTTTATTGTTTTTAAAATGTGTGTTTGTGCGAACTACTTAAAATATGAACAAGTATGCAGCATAATCTCACTTTTATTCAGGAAGAAGAGGACGTTTGTGACTGTAACTCCGGGCTCACTTGGCAGAAACACCCCCTGACCCTCCACCCCCCATCGCAAAATGTAATGCCCGTGAAAAGGGTAGGTGGATGCAGTGTTATATAGAACATAGTCCTGAGAGCACGATTGAAAATGAAAACTAGATATAGTATATGGTATAAACTTTGCACCAAAAAGTGTGATATAAGATGAACCGGGGCTTGAAATATAATATGCAATACATTGTGCGCAATGACAGATTCATTGGAGAGCGCGAGATAGCACAGGCACTAGCGTGTGCTATGCAATATGCGCCTTGGAGTGCAATATGCACAGGGCAGTGTTGTGTAACCTAACTAGTCTCTAAAGTTGTAATATAAAATATGTGCTGGGGAGTGTAACGTTGCATATGCACTGTGACAAAGATATGGATCCCAGATTGTAATATGTATGGCATAGCTCTGTGCGTTATAACATAGGCATCGAGGAAGGCACGTTAGATGGGGCAATATAACCCGTGCGAAGGCAAGTGTGGCATGACATATTCACGGGGTGGTGTTACAGTGCACATGGGCTAGAGAGTGTCATAGCATACGCACTAGCTGGTGGAATACAACACAGAGGTGTGAGGTACTCGGCGGGCACTGGTGGGTGTAACACAGCATTGGGCTCAGCCAGGAGCATGCTGTGATTCTCAAGTGAGGTTCGTCTCCTTTCCAGAGAGTAAAATAAAAAGTATTACACATCCGGTGGTGGATGTGTATTTTATTAACCGTGAGGGGGGTTTCTTGCATAGTTTAGTCGAATTTTTGTCGAATCCCCTTTGAATGGCTTGGTGCGCGTGTATATTAAATGTGCCCGTCAATAGCTATCCATGTTTGTATAAATAAACGACAAGGGTGTCTACTTGGAGAGTACCCACTGGCGGGGACGCCGGGATTTGGCACGGTGGGTCGTCAGACACGTCAGAGCTTCACTAGCGGTGTAAATACATTCCACGTGGATTCATTCTATGCATAATCGCCTTTTAATGAATATCACGCAAATCGTCAAGGTGATAGGTACATACGGTTTGTCCAGCATGTCCTAGGTGTTTCTATAAATATATATATTTTTTAAATAATACAAAACAAAGGACCGCCCCGGGGGATAGGGTCCCCTGGGCCATAAGTGGCCTGAGGAGGGGGGCCACGCAGCCCCCTCCTAAAGAATAATAAAAAGAAAAGGCCATGACCCGGGGGTTGGGGTCCCCGGGGCCGATTAAGACCTTGGGAGGGCCAAATTAATTTTTTTCAACAAAAAAAGATGAGGGTGCAGACCCTGGGGGATGGGGTCCCCAGGGCCAGTAAATTAGAAAAAGAAGGGGGGCCACACAGCCCTCCTTCTTAAAAAATAAAATAAATGGGGGAGGAGCCTAGCGCGCATCCAAGATGGTCGCGTGAGCACAGGGCTCCCCGGACCCTCGCTGCTCCTCGGAATTTATCCTGAATCTATCCTGACTCGGTTGATGGAATCTGGGAGACGAATGCTGGCTGAACACTAAACTCCTTTCGGAAATCAAATCGGACCTGGCAATCCGGAGTTATGGTGGTTTGAACTTTTGAGGCCCACCCTACGGCAGTGCCCGATGCGAGGGTGATCTGTGGAGCCGGGGCGTAGTTGAACAACAACGGCAGCGGAGCGGTGCCAGTGGCCGTCACATCACTTTCGGTTTCACTTTTGGTCTTTGAGGGGCTGGACTGTGGACTTGCTTGGTGCGACTGGGCTTCCATTTTGCCTTCGCTTGATGCCGGTGGCTTCGTCTGCTGCCAGTGTGCTCATTGATGGTGGTCCCTTCGCTCCGCCATATTGCGGCCTGTGGTGCGACACGCGTCTGCCTGGCCTGTGCCACCTCGACCCTTCCTCGGTGGTCCCCTTCGGCGATCGAGGTTCTCATGGGAGGCAAGGGGAACCCCGAGAGGCGTAAGACCAAGACATCCCTACGTGGGGGACCGGTCCAGACGAACAACATGGACCGCTACACTCAGGGTAAAGGATCCCCCGGGACAGCCAATGTCCCCCCGGAGGACACCAGTGGTGGCCCGTCCGTTTCTCCGGATCTGTCCCTGCAGGACATCATGGGCGCCATTACGGGCATCAGAGAGACCATCGCTACACAGTACGAGGCCTTGGCCCGTAAATCGACACGGTGGCCATTGACATTACCCTAATCCGGGCGGATCTCTCTAAGACCAACGAGAGGGTTCAATCGCTGGATGTGCGGACGTCCTCCCTTGGGACGGACGTGTCGGACCTGCAGGCCACTCTCGGCGATCTCAAGTCGGCCAATGATCTGATGGCCCGGCGGCTGGAAGACTTCGAGGGATGGGCCCGCCGCAATAACATCCGCGTCATAGGCGTTCCGGAGACCTCCGATAACCGCCCGGTTGATCTTCTGGTCGAGGAGCTCATCCTCGAACATCTTGCTCCCGCTGGCCTGAGTAAGTTTTTCGCTGTGGAGCGGGCCCATCGAGTCCCAGGTGGCCGGCCGCGACCGGGTGCCCCCCCGAGGCCTATCGTTGCGAGACTTTTCCATTACAGAGACCGAGACGCGATTCTGCAGGCCTCACGGGTTCATGGCCCGGTCCGACATGAGAACTCGTCCATTAACTTTTTCCCGGACTTCACCCAACTTGTCCAGAAACAGCGGATGGGCTTCCAGGGGGTGAAGCGGCGTCTCCGGGACCTCGGTCTCAAGTACTCTATGCTTTATCCTGCAAGGCTCCGAGTGGAACATGAAGATCGGACTACCTTTTTTGACTCTCCTGTGACTGTGAGTGACTGGCTGGATTCGCTGCCAGACCGGGGTGACCGGACTGGGCCCTCTGCCGGTACAGAGGGTGGTGGGTCTCCTTTGGAGTGACTTAGGGTCCCGGACTCTGCCAGGTTGTACTGTTCGGCTGGGTTCTACTTCTTTTGTGCATTTTGTTTCACTATGTTGTGTGTGGGGAGCGGGCGGGGACGGGTCCCTTCCCTCCTCCGGGGTCTTTTCGTAGAATGGGGTTTGTAGGGCGACAGGCACACTGCAAGTTGGGGTGGTTTTTTGGACCGCAGGGGTGCAGGGTGGGGGGTGTTGGAGTTGGGGGGGGGTTGGTGGGTGGGTGGGGTTGTTTGCATTTGTGTTTTTTGTTTTCAAGGCGAAGTATTGGCTATGGTTCATCCTTGGGTGTTGAGCTCTTTGCTAGGGGGCCCTTGATCTACTGGATGGGATGGGGGGGGACGGGTTGAGATTGATGTCTTGGAACGTCAATGGATTGGGGGACCGTATCAAACGGGGTGTTGTGCTGCAATATCTGCGTCGTCTGACTCCTGATGTGGTGTTCTTACAGGAGACGCATCTGGTTGGCAATGTTTGTCGGGCTATGAACAGGGGGGGATATCGACTTGTGGCCCACTCTGGTTTCACCACTGGTTCGAGAGGGGTGGGCATTCTCTTGCGAGCTTCACTTCCGTTGGAGATCACCAGGGTGGTCCCAGACGATAGAGGGCGCTATGTGGCTCTGACTGGGAGGTGGGAGGGGCAGTCCCTTTCCTTGATCTCAGTCTATGTTCCCCCGGGCCTCCAGAACTCCACCTTCTCAGACTTGGGTCGTATGTTGCTTGGGCTTCCTGACAGTCTTTTGCTTATGGGTGGGGACTTTAATTCGGTTGTCTCGGGTGACCTGGACCGTCATCCGCCCAGGGCCCTCCCTGCTGCCCAGGCGTGGCTGGGCGGGCTCCTGGAGACCTTCGGTCTGGTGGACTGTTGGAGGTTAATGCATCCGACACAGTGTCAGTACACCTTTCACTCTGGGGCCCATGGGAGTCTCTCCAGACTGGACTATTGCCTTATGCCCGCGGCCCAGGCTGCTCGGATTCGAGAGGTCAAACACCTGGCCAGGGGTATTTCTGATCATTCCCCACTGTGGTTGCTTTTTGACACCGGGTCGCGGTCCGCTGGGCGGATCGCTCCTATTAACCCTTGGTACCTGCGAGACCCCAAGATCCGTGATAGCCTGATTAAGTCGATTGATCAATATTTTTCTGAGAATGAGGGGTCGGTGTTGTCCTCGGTGTCCCTGTGGGAAGCTTTCAAAGCAGTGCTCCGCGGGCATGCCCTGTCCCAGATAGTGGAGGCCAAGAGGGTCAAGAGAGAGGCGGTTGTGACGCTGGAGACTGAAATATCGGGGCTGGAGGCAGCCTTGGAGGCGGGTGTCACCCCGGATGGGCTGCATGCCCTCAGCCTGAAGCAGTTTGAATATAAGTCTCTCGTCACTGATGCTGCCAAGACTATATATAGGGAGCAGCAGGGCAGGTTGTATGACGCCGGAGAAAAGGCGGGTAAGCTGATTGCCTGGTTGGACAAGAAGGAGAGAGTGAATCGTGTGGTCCCGGAGCTTCGGGTGTCGGATGGAGTGTGTGTGACTGAGCCTGGTGAGATTGTTGAGTGTTTTGCTGACCACCTCCGTGCAGTGTACTCCCCGGTGTCCGATAGAGATGAGGACGACTCTCGTCTTCTGCTTCGGGATATTGCCCTGCCCGGCTTATCTGTCGATGACCGCGAGCTGATGGATGCCCCTTTGTCTGTCGAAGAGATAGCTACTGCGATTCGCTCCCTCCGCTCGGGCAAGGCTATGGGCCCCAACGGCCTGCCGATTGAACTATATAAGTTGCGCCCGGATAAAATCGCGCCTTTCCTCCGTCATATGTTTCAGGAATCGCTCGAGAGGGGTTCCCTTCCTGACGACCAGCGTCTGGCTACTATAGTAGTGATTCCCAAGGAGGGTAAGCCACGTGACCGCTGTGCCTCCTATAGGCCTATTTCCCTGCTGAATGCCGAACCCAAAATCCTTGCTAAGGTCCTCGCTAATCGCTTGCTGAGCGTTATATGTGACTTGATACATCCGGATCAATGTGGCTTCATCCCACATCGTAATACCGCTCTCAACTTACGGCGTCTGCACGGCGTCCTTGCTAGGGCTGAGTACTTGGCTGAACCGGCCATATTGGTTTCCCTAGACGCCACGATGGCCTTTGATACCATTGAATGGCCATTTCTTTGGGCCGTCTTGGCGAAGTTTGGGTTTGGGGAGGGGTTCCTTGGCTGGGTGAAGCTCCTTTATGCTGGACCAATGGCTCAGGTGGTTGTCAATGGGCGGGTTTCTCGGCCTTTCGCTCTCGGGAGGGGAACTAGGCAGGGGTGCCCGTTGTCCCCACTGCTCTTTGCTCTCGCCCTGGAGCCGCTCGCTGCCTGGCTCCGTTGGGAGCCCTCGATTAGAGGGCTCCGGTGGGCCCCGGGCTTCGAGGATCGGGTTTCATTGTACGCGGATGATATTCTCTTGTATCTCACCTCACCGCGGAAGTCGCTCAATGTTCTCTTTGATGTCCTTACTTCCTTCGGGAAAAACTCGGGTCTGATAATCAACTGGTCCAAATCTTGTGTGTATCCTATCTCTGGTGGTTTTCCTCTCTTGCCGCCTCGGCTTCCGCTCCAAATATCTCAGTCCGGCTTTAAATACCTGGGGGTGTACGTTTCGTTGGATCCGGCGGTCCGCTATGAGCAGAATCTCCTGTCTCCACTCCGGCGTTTGGGGGCAGATACGGCTCGGTGGTGTAAGCTGCCCTTGTCTCCGCTTGGTCGCGCGGCGCTGTTTAAAATGATGTCCCTTCCCAGATTCCTTTATGCACTCCAGAACTTCTTCGATGTCATTCCTGCGGCCTACTTTAGGGAGGTGGAGAGTTTGCAGAGGAGACTGGTTTGGGACGGGCGATCGCGTATCGCGTTGGCCAAGCTGACTCTTTCCTGGTATGACGGGGGCATCGCGCTTCCTGATATTAGACGGTACTGTTGGGCCTCCCAGCTGTCTGCCATTAATCATGCTACGTACGCTCCTGGTTCGAACCCGGCATATGAGATGGATAAATTCCTGCTCCCCGGCGGTAACTATAACAGAGCGCTTTACTCGCGGTCTGCTGGTGGGGCCCTTACGGGCCCTACCAGGATTGCGGTCCGTGTATGGAAGGCGGCTAACGTTGCGATGGGCTGGAGTGAGCGTTTAACGTGCGCCACTCCTCTATTCGACTCAGACCGCTTGGGAAACCTCTGGAAAACGAAAGGCTTCGAGCGCTGGGATACGATCGGCATCAGCAGAGTGGGGGACCTGTGGGTTAAAGGTGCGGTTAAATCCTTCGCGGCGCTTCAGCGCGAGTATGAGCTTAGTGACAGAGAGTTCTTCCGTTATGCACAGGTTCGGCACGCCCTGCTTTCGGTCTTTGGGGAGGGGACCACGGTCCCTTCTTCTTCGCCTCTCGAGGACCGCATACTCGACGGTCACGTCCCCGACAGTACTATTTCCCTGATTTACAAAAAACTGATAAACAATCGGGCTGACCTCTTGGTGCGTCTTCGGGAGGCATGGACGGGAGATGGGGTGGAGCTGGACGATGAGGACTGGCAGACTGCACTGTCATCCCCTAAGGAGGTGGCCATCCCGGCCCGTCTTCGCCTGGTCCAGCTTAAGATTCTCCATCGTGTATATGTGACGGGCCCCCGCCTGGTCTCGATGGGGTTTTCAGACGACGGACTCTGTAAGCGTGGCTGCGGGCTCAGTGCTACTTTTCTCCATATCCTATGGGAATGCCGCGAGGTGGCGGAATACTGGCGCCGGGTGCATGATATTATGAGACGAGTCACCGGGGTCGCTCTGCTGCCGGAGGTGCGTCGTTGTGTGCTGAATGTATGGGAGCCCAATGACTGCAATGCGGCTCAGGCTCGGTGGGCGGCCTTGGGGAACATGATTGCAAAGAGAGATATTGCGCAGCTTTGGGGTTCCCAGCGGCCTCCCACCGTGTCCGTCTGGAAGGAAAATATGGACTGGTGCATGTTCAGGGAGAAAACGGTGTATGTGGCCCGTGGTAAACCGGGGGCTTGGGGTAAAATTTGGGGGCAGTGGAACGCGTATCGTGGGTCTATCTGTGCTCCCCCTTTGGTAGATACGTCCGGGGTTGCCTCGTCCCCCTGATCCTTGAGGGTTCCTTGTGCATCTCGTACTTCAGAGTACAGATTTGGTTCTCTCGTTGCCCCCCCCTCCCTCTCAGGTCTTCTTTTATTGACCGCCCTCGGGTGGTTGGGTGTTGACTCCCCCGGCTGGTGTTCGCCGCCCTTCATAAGTCGTTTCGCCTTGTTTGTTGTATTTTTGTATTTTTCTTTTTTGTTGTTATTTATACTAAAAGTGTGTATTCTGATTTCCTTTATGTGCAGTCTGATTAACTGTGATAGTGCGAAGCCCCTGTGGGCTAGCCATTGTTTTCTGATATGCTGGAACACTTTGACTACTAGCGGCCGGCCCTGGTGGCTGTAGGCCCGTGTTTGTAACCCTTTTATGCACAATAAAATCTTTAAATAAATAAATAAATAAAAGACCGGCATCGTGCCGGAGGCCACGCCCCCTCCTTGCAGCACTCTGCAAACGCGCCCCCTGGCCAGTTGTAAGTTGGGGAATTAATTCCCCTTCAATACTGAGGGTCCCTGAGGGCCAACTAGCCCAACAGGTATCTCCAGTATGGGCCATGGAGCTGCGTTGCAGACAGGTGTTCTGAGGCCACGCCCCTTTTTACACCTCTATGCAACGCAGCTCTGTGGCGCTTACTGGAGGTACCTAGTGGGCTAGTTTGACCCTAGGGACCCTTAGGATTCAAGGGGACTTAATCTCTCAACTGAGAACGGCCACAGGGCGTGTTTACACAGTGGTGAAGGGAGGGGACGGGGCCTGAGGTGATGTGTGCAAACACGCCCTGTGGGGCGTTTTAAGTTGGGGAAATAATTCCCTTTCAATCCTGAGGGACCCTGGGGGCCAACTAGCATACCAGGTGCTTCCAGCAAGCGCCACTGCTCTGCGTTGCAGAGAGGTGGTGCAGGCCGTGCCCCTTTTTACACCTCTCTGCAAAGCAGCTCTGTGGCGCTTACTGGAGGTACCTAGTGGGCTAGTTGGACCCTAGGGACCCTCAGGATTCAAATGAACTTAATCTCCCAACTAAAAACGGCCACAGGGCGTGTTTACACAGTGGTGAAGGGAGGGGACGGGGCCTGAGTTAACATGTGCACACACGCCCTGTGGCACGTTTTAAGTTGGGGAAATAATTCCCCTTCAATCCTGAGGGACCCTGGGGGCCAACTCACCCACCAGGGGCTTCCAGTAAGCGCCACTGCGCTGCGTTGCAGAGAGGTGGTCTAGGCCGTGCCCCTTTTTAAATCTTTCTGCAACGTAGCTCTGTGGTGCTTACTGGAGGTACCTAGTGGTCTAGTTGGACCCTAGGGACCCTCAGGATTCAAGGGGACTTAATCTCCCAACTTAAAACAGCCACAGGGCATGTTTACACAGTGGGGAAGGGAGGGGACGGGGCCAGAGGTGACGTGTGCAAACACGCCCTGTGGCGCGTTTTAAGAGGTAGTTTTAATCCCCTGCCCTATTATATACTAGGGGCTTACATAGGAGGTCATGCTAATCACAGGGGGACCCCAACGCATAGTGTTCCCTAGTGTATGTAGGTGTTTTCACTGTATTCTGAGTGTCTTTTAACATAGCACTGGCTCTAAGACTGGTTAGTCAGACTTAGTTACCACCAGTATCCGTCTGAAAAAGTTGAGGGTACAGGATGATTTTGCAACAAGGCTTCTTTCCGCTCTTCTGTTTGTTCTTTCTGCACATTAACCTTCTTCCTGCACTTTTCTTCATCTTTGAGGACTTTTGTTGCTTCTTTCTGCATTTCTTTTTTTTCTTTCTGTGCGTTTTTTCTTCTTTCTTCACATGTCCTATCTCTGTAGGCATAGTTAGAAATTAGCATTTAAAAAACCTTTGAAATTCACTGAAAAAAACCATAGGTTTCAGGCATGTTATAGTTAGGAATTATCATTTAAAAAACCTTAGAAATTCACTGAAAAAACCATAGGTTTCAGGGGCGTTATAGTTAGCTGGACTTTTCACTCATACAAAACCATTGAAATTCCCCCGTTATAGTTAGTTCAGCTAACTATAACTTGCGCGCCTGCAATGCACTGCTAATGACATCACATATTACATCACTCATGACATGGTCAGTGATATCACTCATGACATCACTGATGACATCATGCTTGTGATAGAGTGGCAGACCTCCTCTCCCTCTAATATAACCTTTGATACACACATTCAAAAATAGAAACTAAAATTTTCAAAACAATGGACATACCAATACCAGTTACAACAACCTATTCAGTAGTTCTAAGATCCACATACACATCCACTCATTCACCAACAGTCCTATACAGTCACTCATACATGTACTCACTCATCATATGTACTCATACACCTATACATCCTGTTACACAACGCCACTCATCCATAGAGTTACTCATAAACATAGTCACTCATGCTAATAAAGAATCAAACATCTATTTACTTGCATATACAGTTATACACACACCACCACACTTACTTCTACAGAAACTTACACATACTTAGTCTTTTAAACAATCACTTATTTAAACACATACTTATTCCTACAGGAACTCTTTCAATCTCTCACTCTCACATATACTCACTTATATACACCAATAGTCACATATACTAGTTTAAAACATATGTAGTTACTCATAAAGACACTATTGAGACAGTCATTCACTCACTAACACACCCATGCACACACTCATCCACCCATACAGTCCTGCACACATGCTGTCTTCAACACATACAAACAGTGAGTCACTCATTCATGCACCTATGCACTACGTAATACCCCCAACCGAACCATACAGACACTCAGACACTCATACTGATACTCAAAAAACCAACTAATAACCTATATAGACACTCATGTAGCTACTCACCAACCCATGCAGCCACTTATACACAAAGTGAGAGACTGATACAGATATTTACATATTTAAACATTACTCACTAAGATATGTATTCACTAAGATACACTTAATCAGTCAGTTATACAATCAATTTTTCAAAAACAAATCATCCATTTAGACACTTATATACCCATTTAGTCTTCAATTGACCTTGAGATATACATATATAAAACATATGTAATTTTCAGAAAAACACACATTCACTGGATGATGTCATCAGTGATGTCATCAGTGATGTCATTTGAGATGTCATGAGTGATGTCATGAGTGATGTCACTGACCATGTCATGAGTGATGTAATATGTGACATCATCAGCAGTGCATTGCGGGCGCGTGAGTTATAGTTAGCTGAACTAACTATAACGGGGAAATTTCAATGGTTTTGTATGAGTGAAAAGTCCAGCTATCTATAACGCCCCTGAAACCTATGTTTTTTTCAGTGAATATATGTGTATATATACACACACACACACATATATATATATATATATATATATACACACACACATATATATATATGTGATCAAGTCCCCTGCGAGGGACGAAACACATCATGGCTGCTGCATTACTTGGAGAGTTCAAATAAAATACAGCTGACGAGCCACGGTGGTCCACGCTCTTTCTCTTGGCCCAAGTAAGACTGGCGGAACGGGAAGGAGTTGATGTGTATATATATATATATATTGTATTTCAAAGTGCCCTTCTGCTTTGAGAGCGCACTCGGCAACTGCCTCCCATCGGGTTTAAACATCCACTTGTGTCAGCATTCCTGGAATAATTTCTTCGCCCGACGCGTTTCAGGGTGCATTACCCCTTAATCATGGGCTGCTTGAAACAAACAATGCACAAATGTTCTCCCTTTCAAACATGATTTTATTGGCTCATTACCATCAGTGGGCTGTGCTTAGTGCCTTGAGCATGCTGGGACTCGTAGTCCTAGGGAGAAATTAGTACCTTCCCCGCAGTGGGTTCGTGCACTCTTTGCAAATTAAAATCCCTTCTTAACCTCCTGTAGGCTCCAGACCATTGGCACAAGTTCTCTTGAAGCTGGCAGATTGCGCTGAAAAACGGGTTGAATGTAGTTTCAATCCTCAGCCTCTAATGCTGACACAAGTGCATGTTTAAACCCGATGGGAGGCAGTTGCCGAGTGCGCTCTCAAAGCTGAAGGGCACTTTGAAATACAATTAATATCACGCCGGCCCGCGCCGTGGAGAGCAGCACCATCTACTAATGCTTAGAGGCTGAGGATTGAAACTACATTCAATCCGTTTTTCAGCGCAATCTGCCAGCTCCAAGAGAACTTGTGCCAATGGTCTGGAGCCTACAGGAGGTTAAGAATGGATTTTAATTTGCAAAGAGTGCACGAACCCACTGCAGGGAAGGTACTAATTTCTCCCTAGGACTACGAGTCACAGCATGCTCAAGGCACTAAGCACAGCCCACTGATGGTAATGAGGCAATAAAATCATGTTTGAAAGGGAGAACATTTGTGCATTGTTTGTTCCAAGCAGCCCATGATTAAGGGGTAATGCACCCTGAAACGCGTCGGGCGAAGAAATTATTCCAGGAATGATGACACAAGTGCATGTTTAAACCCGATGGGAGGCAGTTGCCGAGTGCTCTCTCAAAGCTGAAGGGCACTTTGAAATACTATATATATACACACACACACACACACACACACACACACACACACACACACACACACACACACACACACACACACGCACACACACACACACACACACACACACACACACACACACACACGCACACACACACACACACACACACACACACACACACACACACGCACACACACACACACACACACACACACACATATATATATATACATACACATATTACTACTGGCGGTCGCCAGTAGGTAGTTATAATTAGTACCAAGTTTCCATAGGAAGAGCATTTTTTGTTTTTCTTATAACTTTGGCGCCGTTCGATGAATCTTCATGACATTTTTCAAACAAATTATTTTTTCATATCAGCTCCTATGTGGGAAGATTGGGGGGGATTCGTCAAGGGAGGGCACTGAAAATAGGGGGGTCCCAAAACCTGTTTTCTCCATGATAATTTCCATAGGAAACTTTAGACAAGGCTACAGGTCGAACGGGGTGAACGGAATTAGCCAAAATTTAGCATGGAGAAGGGTCTTGGTCTAGAAAGCACGCTTTTGTTTATTTGGTGTAAATCTGTTCAGTAGTTTTTGAGAAATATCGAAGTTTACAGATATCGATATTTGGGAATTCTGGCATCTGATTGGCTGTGGCGTTACGAGCACAAGCTTGCTGTTTATTGGCTGTGAGCGCTGCGAGCGGTTGCAACTAGGAAGTGCTGGCCGCCATTTTGTGATTCCGTCGAAGTGAGTAAGGGGAAAAAAGGGTGAAAAAAGTGGGAAAGAGGATGGTAGGAGCACTGTAACCTCTGTGGGGTGTTTAGGGTGTGCTACAGACTGGGTGTGAAGCAAAGTATTCACCCCTAGCAGTGTGAAAGTGCTGGGCTACGGAAATTAAGTGAGGTATTGCCTAGAGTCTGATGCTGCTAAGGTAAGCTGGTGCAGGAGTCGGGGATTAAAGCGTGAGCCCAAATTGTGTGTCTTATGCTGGGAAGTCATGTGCCATGGCCGCTGCACTACACCTGTGGAAGTAGTGTCAGCATGTGTTTATACCTACTAGGACGAACTACTGACCCGTACTGGTCTGAAAGTCCTGGGGTACGGAAAATATGTGAGGTATTGTGTACAGTCTCATGGTGCTAGGCTGAGCTGCTGCCGGACTCGGGGATGAAAGCGTGAGTCCAAACAGTGTGTCATATGCTGTGAAGTCATGTGCTCTGGCCGCTGTGTCACATCTATCCAAGTAGTGTCAGTATGTAGTTATACCTACTCGGAGAAACTTTTGTTTTGAACATTGTAACTTGTGTATAATTCTTAGGGGGTGTTATACAGGGAGTGTGAAGGTAAATTTGCACGTATCAAATCAATTCGGTATTTGTAAAGTGCAAACTAATCACTCCTATGGGTCTGATGGCACTGGGGGCGTAAGCTGACTCAGGGTAAAGCCGGTGAACTACTGACCTCTACTGGTCTGAAAGTCCTGGATACGGAAATTAAGTGAGGTATTGCCTAGAGTGTCATGCTGCTAAATTGAGCTGCTGCTGGACTCAGGTATGAAACAGTGAGCCTGTGTTTGCTATGCTGTGAAGTCTTGTGCTCTGGGTGCTGTGCCACACTTGTCCAACTTGTATAGCGTGCTTAGGTGGTGTTGTACAGGGAGTGCGAAGGTAAATCAATACGGTATTTGTAAAGCGCAATCTACACACCCCTATGGGGGAGTAGAGGTGGTGATCAAAGCGAGAGCTCTGTGCTGCAAATTCAGATGGTCTGGCTGCTGCGTCACAGCTGTGTGGAAAATAAGTTTTGTCGAGGGTGCGGGAGTTGCCGTTACCTGGCCCTAAAATAGCGGGTCTAAGTTGTCAGTTATAGGGTGGCTCTAAAAAGAGCCCTTGTGTTGATTAGTTGGAGCTACAAATAAGTGCGGATGCACAGCTTCAAGTTAATCAGGAAAACTCAATTTCCGTGATCTGTGAAGTGTACTCCATCACTTCTGTAGATATCAGCCATATCTAAACGTATGTTGTTGTTGTAGATGGACCCCATTTTGTGGTCTCTGAGGTATGCAGACACAGCTTTGTTGAGTTTCTTCCTAGATTTTTCAATCTGAGGACAAAATTGTTTTGACCATTTCCACTTCTGTCTTTGGCATATATTGGAATATACAAAGACACTTTGAGGGAAAAGTAACATAAATTGTCCAAAGGTGTCCTTCATAAGCATTTCCAAACCTACCCCATCCAATGTGCCTAGGTCGTTTCTGCCACAGTGCACAATCATGAGGTCAGGGTGTTGGAGATGCAAACAGGTTTTAATCAAAGGCAACATTTGGCACCACTTCAATCCTCTCTGTGCAAACCATTTGATGTCCACATTTTGTAAACCAAGGTCTAAGTCAATACGTCTCTGTTCTGCATACCTCTTGCACCAGAAAATAGAGCTATGTCCTACGATCCACACTAGCATTTTGAATACATTGCCGCATTCGATACTGTCAATCATGGGATCCTGCTACAGTGGTTGACATCGGCAGGGATCGACGGCACGGCCCTGATCTGGTTTCACTCCTACCTCAGTGACAGAAAACAGGCTGTTTCCCTCCCCCCTTTCCAATCGGTTTTCTCCCCTGTCCCTCACGGTGTCCCCCAGGGTTCCTCTATCAGTCCGATTCTTTTTAATGTTTACCTTAAACCTCTGGTCACGTTAATTAAATCACACAACATGACCACAGTAAACTATGCGGACGATACTCAGCTCCTTCTCTCGTGGGAAGGCGAAGACTCCATCCCCTTGCAAGCCTTCCATGATTGCCTACGAGACACGGCATACTGGCTGCACCGGAACTCACTCCAGTTCAACTCCTCGAAAACCGAGATAATGTACTGCCCAGCGAGTCGCATACCTCGCCCTCTGCCCGCTGAGTTCTGGCCCCCGGAAAACTCCAACAACCCCCTACCAGCTACCACCGTTCGTAACCTGGGCGTCATGCTCAACAATCAATTAAGCATGGAAACACAGGTCGCTAGAACAGTCGCAACGTGCTCTGGCCTTATGCGCTCACTGCGCAAAGTCTTGCCTCTACTTCCATCCTCCGCCAGAGCTCTAGTAGTCAGGTGTACTATTCTTAGTCGCCTTGACTACTGCAACGCCCTGCTGCTTGAATCCCCTGCGACACTACTGGACAGACTCCAACGCGTCCAGTCGGCAGCAGCCAAACTGGCTCTGGGATGGACCAGGAGATCCTCGGCCACTGCCGCACTGGCCGAATTGCATTGGTTGCCTCTGAGGCAACGCATTGCCTTCAAGGCCCTCTGCCTGGTCTTCAAGGCATTACACGGAATAGGACCCAGACCTCTTCAACGTCTGTTCTCCTGGTATACCCCCACAAGAACACTCAGGTCCACAACTGCCTGCCTCGCGAGAGTGCCCAGCTGTAAGAGGGCCAGGATGGGAGGAAGATCGTTCCGAGTAGCTGCAGCCAAGCTATGGAACAGTCTACCTGTCGACATACGCCATATCCCTCACCTCCTCCCTTTCAGGAAACGCATTAAAACTTGGCTTTTTCCCCTGTCCCTATAAAAACCGGTTCAGTTCCAGTACCCCCCCGTCAATAAACCACAAGAGTAGCTACCAGCGCCAGGATACCTGCCAGGTGACAGTCGCGCTTTATAAATGTTTTAAATAATAAATAATAATAAGGAATGGCTGGAAGGTATGGAACGATGTCTGTAGCTCATTCAGTTCCTTGGTAGAATAAGAGATATGTTTAAAGATGGGGAACTACTTTTTATTGCCATACAAAACGATACGTGAATGGTAGATGAAAAGCATTCTTTTTTAAAAGTAGGGTGCACATTCGTTTTGTGGAAAAGCATCTTTGTGATTGGTTAAGAAAAAGCAGTTTCAACGTGGAGTACATATCATAGGATAAAAGTTGTCAACTGCTACTTGCATTTGGAAGGAACTGTTCGTACTTGAAACAATCGTGAACTTTTAACCTGCAAGTGCCGTTAAATGTTCGAGAAAGTGTGGCAAAAATATATGGTTAAGTTTAAAAAGATTGATGAACTTTTAACCTGCATGTGTTGTAGAATGTTCTAGAAAGTGTGTTGATAGAATACATTGCACTTCTGACTTCTGTGTGTTGTTGAATATTAAAAAAAACAGTTTAATGGAAAATTTAAAAGAAACCAAGAGAGAGAAGTTTTGAAACCTAAAAGAATCAAGGAACTATTCTAATTTGCTCTTTACATGTATTTATGTGTGGAGCAACAAAATTATAGAAAGAACAGCACCAGGAAGAGGAAGAAGCAGGGAGTGGGGGGACGGGGGAAGATGGGCAGAATGGCAGCCATGCACAATTAAGTATAGCACAAGTATAGACAAACAATGGGCAAAATGAAACACACCAACAAGGAGCACAAGTCACACAACTCGCCAACATCACACCAGTGAACGAGCATAGAAGTGAAAACCACGCTGCATTGTTAGAGGATGTGTACAAAGGCGGGTCGTTGGTGTTGTGGGATGTCTGCAACCGTGGTCATCATGGATGAGATGCCCAACACGTGGCACATGGGCAAGTTCACTGTTTGTTACGTTGCAAAGAGCTGCTCCTCCCTCCCATGAGCTCCCACACTTTTGTACGGTGCGCTGTTGTATCTCCTGCACTCGTACGGCACACCATTGTAATGCCTATTTGCGCATGTGCTGCTGCATTCCAACTACACCATCACAGTGCCGTTTGGAGGTGGTGCATGCCACTTTACAACATCGACTGCTGCGGCCCTTGTGGCAGGCAACACCAGAACACAGACACACTTACCGCACTTCCTGTACACGGAGATGTCCGAGACACCCCGTTCCCATTGTCAGATAGGCACACCCCTGCGCTGACCTGTGTACTCCGGACCAGCACACGCCGGTTGTGCATGCAGGAGGATGCGTGCATAGCTACATGTTCAGGCTCACTGCCAAAGCTGAGGTGATAGCATGATAGGCACCAGCCCTGCAACATCACAGTGTGCTAACACAATGACCAGAGGGACACACTTGCTCAGATGCGGGTTTGGGGGGTTTTGGCGGTCCCGGAGTTGTTCCGAAGGGTCTTGTGGCCCTCATGGGTATCCCTGTATCATGCTCATTTATTCTATGGCACCGGTGGGTGCTCTGGTGTGGCTCTTGGCTGTGTTCTCTTTCATGGTGCAGGTAGTCGTCCTGCTTAACACCATCAGAAAGCAGGTGTAAAATCCCTGGTGCTAACGTGGCTTATCACCGGAATTTGTTTCGCATTGCAGTTGGTGTGAAAGTTGTGATGTGATTTTTGCGTGTGCAGGATAATATACGAACTGGGCAGTGTATCTCATCAAGATCCAGCACCTGACGCCCGATTCCCAATCAATATAAATACAATGAGGTTTCGTAAATGATTTTGTGTGTACACTGTGAGTGCAGCCACTACGTCAGTGCAATTCAATACAGGATTTTAGTATTTAGAATAAATCGCAAAGGTGCACCTCGTGTCTTTTTGCACGGGAATGGCTAGTCTGCATTTCATTATCAGCACTTTAATGGAAGTAAAGTTGAGATAAATCTAACACACTATTCAGAAGTTGGTGGAAACTGCAGACATCACCAGTATTCCCGTGATAAGTCCTCCATAATTTAAGATCATGGTGGACTTCAAATAACAGTAATAAGAACAAGAAAGAGTTACACAGCAGTTAAGAAAACAACCAGAAACATTATTAATTTTTTTCTTCAAACTTTATTTTTGTATTAACATATCTCAACGATAAAGTAATAAACAAAATGTATCAAAAAATATATAAAATAACAAGGTGGAACACTGCTGTGGGGACCATGGATGTGGACGACAGAGCCTGGAAAATAAAGCACAAAATAAGGAAGTGTGTAATGTGCATATCAAGTTAGAGAGATAGAAGGAAAAGAAGGAAGAGAGAGAGAGAGAGAGGGGGGGAGAGAGAGAGAGAGAGAGAGAGAGAGAGAGAGACTGTCACCCCTGCACATCCATGAGCAAATAATTACCTGGCGCCACCAGAGTGTGCAGCAGTGGGCACTCGAACGTGCCCGTCATAACTCATCCCAAATATGTCTCTAAGTCCTGAGTAATGAATGGCGGAGACCACATCAGGTGCTTGGAGGAACGCACAGATGTTGCTGAATCCTGAGTCATGAATGGCAGAGACCACATCATCTTCTCCACGGCGCGGCAGATCTAACACATGTCGCTAAGTCCTGAGTCATCAATGGCAGAGACCACATCAGCTTTTGGGGCCGCTAAGCCTGTGGAAGTTAAGTTTGTGCCACGTGGTGGTAGGCCCCTGATGGCCATATGAGCTTCGGGTGGTACTAAACCTGTGCATCTGAAGTCCGCGCCAAGGGGGTGGTAGGCCCCTGAGGGCTATACAGATTAGCATGCGAGTAACCTGCTGCGCAAGTTTTGAAAGACTCTTTATGGTTGAAACACGTGGAGCGTCCGGCATCTAGTCAGCACCGGCAATAAAGGATGTGACGTTGTCGATCAATTATATTTGCGTTGTCACATGCCCTGTGACGCATGTGCCGGATGGGTGTGGTGTGTGTACAAACCTGCCCTCAGGGAGTGGGCGGGAGATGTGGAGAACTAGACCACTGACCTGCACACCAACAGCGAGTACACCTGCGACAGATAGTTATGTGGGGACATCGTCGGAATGTAATCTGAGTGGCGTGGCGTATGACAGAACAGGGCAGGGATAGCTACAATGGCGCGGATGGCTCATAGTACTGCGTCTGTGAGTGGAGTGGACGGGCCGCAGTTGTCGCTCTGCAAGCCTGGGTGTAAACTGTTCATAACTCACACTACATAAGTATTGAAAAATCATTTTGTGATTCAGTCCATCAGCCGGCATTTGTCCGAGGTATTTGTGAAAACATATCAGAGTTCTTTCTGTGATAGATACCCCTTTGACGTTGCCTCTCCCCACATCAGCGGATAACGCACCCTCTTCCCACATTACCATCATACCCCCAACAACATTCTTGGGCCCGGAAGTGTCCCTGTGCGGTTGGACAAAGAAGAGTCTTAGACATGTATAGATTTACATATAAAAAATGTATTTAAAGAAAAGAACAACAAATAAGACTGAAGGGAGTCTGGTGCTGTGGTCGCTGGCACAAAGTTGGGGTGACTGCCATTCAGGATTCAGGACACAGTTACACATGTGGGATCGGCTTGTGTTAAAGAGGGTTAGTGGGACTAGGTGTCGCCGGCCTTGCATATCGAAATATGCCTCACAAATCGAAGGGAGTATGTTGTGTGGTTGCTGCCTCGGACTTGGGCTCACTGCTATTCAGGACTCAGGACACAGTTACACATGTAGGATCGGCTTCTGTTAAAGAGGGTTAGTGGCACCAGAAGTATTGAGAGTGTATGAGCCTGTGATGATGCTTGGTGTGGACGGGCAGCACTGAGAGCAATGTGTCTTGGCTATAGGACTGTGTCATGTGGAATCACGACTCTATCTAAATTGTGAGGCCTGCTGATCATAGTGTAGGCCAGAGGTAGTGGTGAGCAAGGGCACACAGCCACGTGCATACATTGGTGGCGTCACCAGCCTGCTTAATGCAGGTTCAGTGGCACCACTTGTCGCCAGCCTTCAATATGAAAATACTCCTCACTAATCGAAGGGAGTGTGGTGGTGTGGTCGCTGCCATGACGTTTTGGGTCACTGCATATGGAAATATGTCTAACTGATCAAAGAGAGTTTGCTGCTGTGGTGGCTGCCATTGACTTGGGGTCACTGCCATTTAGGACTCAGGACACAGTCACACATGTGGGATCGGCTTGTGTTGGACAGTGTTAGTTAGAACCACGTGTCCAAAATTCAAATTGCGAGGTCTGCTGCCTGCAGTGTAGACTGCTGAGTGTTCATTTGTACTTGAAAATGAATTTGGTGGTTGTTCTAAAGGTATAACTGATATAAAAAATGTTCAAGAAGAAAGAATACTAAAAGGATATTATGTAGATTTGAGGCCTGTAATAGTTGCTTGCCTAGTGGACTCTGTAGTTAATGAATGAAGAAATAATTTGCATTGGGAGCCCTAGTGAGTGCAGTGTAGGCATATGATGAAAAGATGAAATAAGTATAGAATACACGGACGAAGTGTTGTATTTTCTGAGTACAATGTTGTTGTTAGAAATTAGCATTTAAAAATGGAATTGCAAGTTGTACTGCCTGCAGTGTAAACTGCTATTTCATTTTAGTTTTCATTTGAAGATTAGTTTGGTCATTGTAGTAAAGCTATAACTGATATAAAAATAAGTTCTTGAAGCAAGTATACTAAAAGGATAATATGTAGGGTGTAGGACTGTGATACTTACTTGCCTACTGGAGTTTGTAGTTTCATATGGAAATACCCCTCACTGATCAAAGGGAGTGTGGTGGTACGGAGTTGGGGTCACTGCCATTCAGGACTCAGGACACAGTTACACATGTGGGATCAGCTTGTGTTAAAGAGGGTTAGTGAGACTACGTCTCACTGGTCTTGCATATCGAAATATGCCTCAGTGATCAAAGGTAGTGTGGTACTGTGGTCACTGCCAGGGACATGGGGTGACTGCCATTCAGGACTCAGGACACAGTTACACATGTGGGATTGACTTGTGTTGAACAGGGTTAATGGTAGTAGATCTACATTCCTAGTTTGAATTTTATAATGAGTACGTCGGCAATAAATATAAACATAGTTGGGATTTTCACCAGAAACTAGTTTAAACTCTGTTATTTCTTTTTCAAACTTCAGAACAATATTATCTTTCATTTGTTGATCAACACCTAGACATATCCAACTGCTATTTTCTGTACAGTTCTCTTGACTAGCAAAGAAATGTAAGTCTATATCATCACAAATTTGTTTTATAACATTTATATTAAAACTCGATTTCGTGCCGCAGGAAAACCTAGACTTATCCAGATGGTTCCTGTTGACTTTGAATATAAACTTGCAGATGTCTATCGATCTGAACATTGGTAGGATCCAATTTCTCGATGTGAAAGTATCTTCAAACTGAAGCTGTACATTTTTTTCCTAAGTGTCTTCTTCTGTGAAATTTCTTCCCACATTTCTTTGCATTCTGTCTTCTCAGAGTTGGTAATATATGATGTGACATAGTGAGAAACAGCAATTGAGTTATGTGCATCATATTGTATGTTCATATTTGCATTTCACATCTTCAAAATCTCCGTATTGTAACCATTATTGTACTTCGATGCTTCTGTTCTTTTTAAATTACATTTTTGGGTGATTTTCGAGTGATGGTATGTCTTATTGCTGACATAATACTGTTCACTCTTCCTTTGGAAATTACTGGACGTGGAAAGGGAAATCGACAGTTTGTGTAAAATGTATCTTTTGTGTTATCTTTTCCTCTGCAATACTTTCCACATTGATGACTTCGATATGCAAATACGTCACACTAATCGAAGGGAGTCTGGTGCTGTGGTCGCTGGCAAGAAGTTGGGGTCACTGCCATTCAGGATTCAGGACACAGTTCCACATGTGGGATCGGCTTGTGTTGAAGACGGTTAGTGGTACCATTTGTCCCCGGTCGCCCAGAGTGTAGGGCAGAGGTAGCGGTGAGCTAGGTTCCACAGCCAAGTGCATATGTTGGTGACCCAAACAAACCTTGCGGTTCAGTGGCACCACATGTCACCAGTCTTCCATGTGGAAATACCCCTCGGTGATCGAAGGGAGTCTGGTGCTGTGGTCGCTGCCATTGAGGACTCAGGACACAGTTACACATGTGGGATCGGCTTGTGTTGAACAGGGTTAGTTGGCAACACGTGTCGCCGGTCTTCCACAGTGTAGGCAGGAGGCAGCGGTCAGCAAAGGCCCACAGGCAGGTGACGTTAAATTGAGCTGCACAGATTGGGAGCATTTGGTCTTCTTAACCCATTATAGTCTCTCACACAATTTGCGTTGCTACTAATGTTGAATTGTGAACCAAGTAACTCCAGTGTAGGGCGGAGGCAGCGGTCAGGATGGGCGCACAGCCACGTGGCGTTGGGTTGAGCTGCACAGTTAGTGGCACCTGGAGTAATCCGCGTGTGCGCACCCTGCGATGAGTCGTGGTCCCTGCGGGCCGCACTGGGAGCAATGTGTTTTGTCTAATGAATTCTGCGTTGATAAGGCCATGTGGGGATGACTTATGGTGCAGTGAGTTAGTAGCACCTGAAGCACACATCGTGTGCGCAGCCTGCGATCATGCGTGGTCTGTGCGGGCCGCACTGGGAGCAACGGTCTTGAGAACTGGACTGCGACATCTGCAATCGCCACAGCATCTGAATTTTGAGCCCTGCTGTCTGTAGTGTAGATCGAAGGCAGTAGTGGGTACAGACATAAGTCTGAGGTGCTGTGCCGCTGGGTTCGCAGGGGCCCTGTGTCAAGGAGGCCCGTGGTTATGGCGGCTGCCACGTGCCAGGGTGAGGGCTGCCGTTCTGACAGACTCGTTGGTCTTCCCACAAGGGGGAGAGGAGTTGGCCTAACGGCTAGGGCGCTCGACCTCGGACCTGGGTTCGAGTCTCGGTAATGACGCTGAACTTCCTGTGATTCTGGGCAAATCACTTAATCTCCCCGTGCCTAACAAAAAATGAATGTATGTCCTCATGTAACGTAACTGGTGCTATGCAAAGCGCTCTGATACCTGATTGGATTTGGGGCAAGTTCACGCAATATAAAACTCTGGAAAAAAAAAAGTGAACCACGCCTAGGGCCTGGTCTATTTAGTCACACTACTACGCTGGAGTGGCGTACGTTGGCGCAGCCCACTCCGCTTCCGCTTCCAGGGGGGGACAACACAGCTACGTGACTGAGATCTTCCCCACTGCCTGAGGTAACATGGTTGCGTCCAATGTGCACTACACTACAAGTACCAATAGTATATCTCTACATGGAGAGGTTTGTGCTTTGCATAGTGAGGTCTGTGCAGCACATGAGCGTTACACATGGCATTGTGTGCTTCATCAGTGACGGGTGACTTGCCTCCTTCATATATAGTTGGTTGCTCATCTCCCAACATTCAGCTACTGTGTGGCTGAGGGGCATGGAGTTTTGGGAAGGTCCGTTGTTCTGTTTTGTGCTGCCTCGGTGGTAGTAGGGGGGTGGTCCGGGGGGAGGTTCTGGTGGTGGTGGGGCTGGGTGTTGTGGCATTGTTGGGTGTCGGAGCTGCATGATCAGTAGCTGTATCACGTGTTGGTCTTTAGATGTGGCTGTGAGTTGGGTCGAAATAACGGAGTAGATAGTCGACCTCCTTACACCAGTTAAAGGTTGATGTTAATTTGTTACTGCTAACTCAGCTTATCACCTGCTTTTTGGATCACATTGCAGATTTGGCTGGTTGTTGAAAATATGGGGAAGTGGTGTTTTCATGTTTTTTTTGCACGGGAACGCCTATTGTGCATTTCATTAGCGTTAGATGTGGCTGACAGTGATGTCACTGACCATGTCATGAGTGATGTAATATGTGACGTCATCAGCAGTGCATTGCGGGGGCATGAGTTATAGTTAGCTCATCTAACTATAACAGGCGAAATTCTCTGGTTTTATATGAGTTAAATGTCCAACTAAATATAACGTCCCTGAAACCTATGGTTTTCTCAGTGAATTTCCAACGTTTTTTTAAATGCTAATTTCTAACTATAACGTGCCTGAAACCTATGTTTTTTTTCAGTGAATATATATATAGATATACACACATACATATATATATATATATATTCACTTAAAAAACCATAGGTTTCACACATGTTATAGTTAGCTGGGCATTTCACTCGTGAAAAACCATTGAAATTTCCACGTTATAGTTAGTGCAGGCAACTATAACTCACGCGACCGCAATCCCCTGCTGATGACGTCAGATATTGCATCACTGATGACATATGTGTTTTTCTGAAAAAAAAATATTTGTAATATATGTATAGCTAAAAATTAATGGAAGAAGACATGGGTAAATAAGTGTCTAAATACAGTATTAGCATCAACAGAGGATTGCGGTCGCGTGAGTTATAGTTGCCTGCACTAACTATAACGTGGAAATTTCAATGGTTTTTCACGAGTGAAATGCCCAGCTAACTATAACATGTGTGAAACCTATGGTTTTTTAAGTGAATTTGCAAGGTTTTTTAAATGCTAATTCCTAACTATAACGTGTGTGAAACCTATGGTTTTTTCAGTGAATTTGTACGGTTTTTTAAATGCTAAGTTATGTATTCATTTATTTATTTATTTAAAGTTTTTTCACCGTGCGCGTACCGTATATATTTCCACAAGTTGCTCAGAGATGAGGCCGCACACCGCCTGCAGGTGGTTCACAAAACCTTTCCATCACGGTAATCCGTCCCTTGGCCTTACGCGTTTCGAAGCATTTGCGCTTCTCATCAGAGGCCCACGCAGGAAAACAAAGTCCATTGCTGCTACATCTTCCCCGCTTGCTTTCAACGAGACTCTCATTAGTCTCAGGTGTACCCTCTTTTAATAGAGTTCATCTTCAACAATGCATGCTGGGCCATGTAGTTGCTTAACACATTTCACTACCCTCTAGTGGGTTTGGTTCCTGCATGTCATTTCGGGACCCATTTCAAGCCCTCCAGTGGGCTCCCGGACGAAACTCTGCAATGTTAATTATTAAACCTGCTTGCGCCACATCAAAGAGGAACATTACCTCTCTGGCGGTCCTGTTAATGATTTTCAGGCAGTGCAATCCCTCCACGGCCGGAGCCGCCGTGATTTGTATTTCCACAAGTTGCTCAGAGATGAGGCCGCACACCGCCTGCAGGTGGTTCACAACACCTTTATTGAAAACATTGCAGTTTTCCATCATAGTAATCCGTCCCTTGGCCATACGCGTTTCGAAGCATTTGAGCTTCTCATCAGAGGCCCACGCAGGAAAACAAAGTCCATTGCTACTACATCTTCCCCGCTTGCTTTCAACGAGACTCTCATTAGTCTCAGGTGTACCCTCTTTTAATAGAGTTCATCTTCAACAATGCATGCTGGGCAATGTAGTTGCTTAACACATTTCACTACCCTCTAGTGGGTTCGGTTCCTGCATGTCATTTCGGGACCCATTTCAAGCCCTCCAGTGGGCTCCCGGACAAAACTCTGCAATGTTAATTATTAAACCTGCTTGCGCCACATCAAAGAGGAACATTACCTCTCTGGAGGTCCTGTTAATGATTTTCAGGCAGTGCGCTCCCTCCACGGCCGGAGCCGCCGCGATTTGTATTTCCACAAGTTGCTCAGAGATGAGGCCGCACACCGCCTGCAGGTGGTTCACAAAACCTTTATTGACAACATTGCAGCTTTCCATCATATATATATAAAATTGATTTTTTAGATACAAAAATCTACATTGAAGGAAATAAAATTCATTCCACATTGTTTCGCAAAAAAACTACGACAAACAGCATCCTCCATGGAACAAGTTTCCATCCAGCAAGTCTGATTACAAGTATCCCTTATGGTGAATTCACCCGATTAAAACGAAATTGCTCTGAACCAAAAGATACAGAGAATCAGATTTTGGAATCAATGAGTAGACTAAGAGCAAGAGGTTACAATGAGAGAAACCTACAAAAGGGAAAGAAAAGAATCGACAAAAAATCAAGAGCAGAAATTCTTAAACCAAAAAGCAAAAATCAAGAAAAAGATCAAATACCAAGATTTGTCACAACGTACAGCAAGGAGAGTAGCCAAATCATGAATAAAATAAAAAAATACTGGCACCTTATCTCTGGGGATCCAGACATAGGGAAATCACTGGGAAACGGACCAATGATATCATACAGAAAAACTAAATCTTTGAAAGATGCCTTGGTACCTAGCCATTTTAAAGACAGGGAACAAACAAATTGGCTGGAACATCAACAGAAAGGTTCCAAAAAATGCAACACATGTAAGGCATGCAAAATCGGAAAAAATGTGAATTCATTTAAAGAACCCGATGGAAAAGTGTTCAGAATCGATCAAAAAATCTCATGCACATCAACACATGTTGTTTACATAATTGAATGTAAATGCGGCATGCAATACATTGGGAGCACCATTTGTATGTTGAAAAAGTGAATTCTTGAACACATAAGAGCAGTTAAGAACAAAGATATGTCTTAAGCAACGGCGAAACATATGGCATTATGTCAAAAGAGTGACTGGAGAGCAATGAGTTTCTTTGGAATCCATATGGTACAACAAGATGAGCGCGGAGGCAATCGCATGAAAAAACTACGACAAATAGAATCAAAGTGCATTATTCGACTGAGGACCAAGACCCCGAAAGGGATGAATAATGATGAAGAACTATACGTACATCTAGACTGAACTTAAATGTTGAAGATAATACGATTTAGGACTGAATTAAGCAATAATTTATTGCACGTGAGAATCGCCAAATATGTAGAATTGAGTACTATACCCACACACGCTGATAATGATGCAACAATCTTTGCTTAAAGAAAGTAAAAATCTCTTTAAAGTAATGACGTGATGAACAGAAATGGTACTATACCAATAATATTTGGGATATATCTATTAACTCAGTTAACCAATTGTAAAAAAAATTTTTGAAACTGCAAAGCGCAAATAACATTTACTATAATGTTTAGAAACAGTTATGAATGTAATAACTTGTTGCCTAATAATCTCTCTTTTAACTATATAACAATCTGTTAAAAAACTACAAATCCCATAATGCCATATAAAAATTGTATATATGTAGAAATAGAAGAGGGCTCACTGACCGTGAACAAAGCCAGGAGGAAACACGTTGGTCTGAGTGTTTCAAAATAAACTAGCTAAAACCGATGTTCCTGTGTGCCGCGTCATTTGGAGTAAAATTGATAATTTGGGTCTGGATCTGACCCCTACGCAGAGCACCCGCGTAAGAGCGCGCAGGATCGTTTTGGATCACATTGTGGCAAATATATATTTATATATATATATATATATATATTCACTTAAAAAACCATAGGTTTCACACATGTTATAGTTAGGTGGATATTTCACTCGTAAAAAAACCAATGAAATTCCCCCGTTATAGTTAGTTCAGATAACTATAACTCGCGCGCCCGCAATGCACTGCTGATGACGTCACATATTACATCACTCATGACATGGTCAGTGACATCACTCATGACATCACTGATGACATCATCCTTGTGATAGAGTGGCGGTCGCGCGAGTTATAGTTATCTGAACTAACTATAACGGGAGAATTTCATTGGTTTTTTACGAGTGAAATATCCACCTAACTATAACATGTGTGAAACCTATGGTTTTTTAAGTGAATTTGCAAGGTTTTTTAAATGCTAATTCCTAACTATAACGTGTATGAAACCTATGGTTTTTTCAGTGAATTTGTACGGTTTTTTAAATGCTAAGTTATGTATGTATTATTATTTTTTTTATATATTTATTTTACAATAAACTACGTATAAATTTATTTATTTTCTGGTTTTTCACCGTGCGCGCACGGTGCGCGCACCCCCGCGATTTAAACCCGCGATTTAGACAAAGGCTAGGGGGTCAGGAACTCTCTACCCTGCCCCCTTTTCACATTCGCCACATTCCTTTTTCACTCTCGCACTGAAAACAAACAAAATGGCAGCCGACACTTCCTGATTTCGACCGATTCGAACGTTGACTAACATGTAACCACCAATCAGAATTACGCTCGCGCACGTTAGAGTGCTCGCACGGTGCGTGCACGGTACGCGCTTATAGATATTTATATGCTTTTAAATGCTATTTTCTCAGGAACTACTGAACAGATTGACACCAGACCTGCAAAAGGCACTTCCCTGACCTGAGGACTGCCTCTCTGCCAAATTTCAAGTAATTCTGTTCAGAAGTTCAGGCTGTACCTTCGACTAAAGGTCCTATGGGAAAATGCATGTGGAAAACGCGTTTTGGGACCCCCCTTTTTTCCGGCCCCCACTTGACGAATCGCCCCGAGACTTTCAGGGTAGGAGCTGAGCGGAGCGCCCCATTAGTTTTGAAAATTTCGTGAGGATTCGTCAACCGGCGCCAAAGTTATTCAAAATAGAATTTTCAGATTTCCTATGGAAACACGGTCCTAACTATAACTATCTACTGGTGACCGCCAGTAGATAATATATATATATATATATATGATCAAGTCCCCTAGCAGGGACGCAACGCGTAATGGCTGCTACTCTGTGGATGTAACCTAAGGATAATAAAAAACTATCGATCTCAAAGGATTGTGGTCCGTGCTCTTTTTCCGTGGCTGGTGGCAGAATCGCGGAGTGGAAGAGTGCTTGAGAATATATATATATATATATATATATATATATATATATATATATATATATACTTCACTGTCTCGCTGGTTTGTCTGCCTCTTAGTGACGGTGAGCCTGTGACAGGGTAGCCAACTCTTTACACACACCACTTCCGATAAGTTTTTCTTTTTCATCTAAAAGAAGAAACATGGTTCACGGCTCAATTTTTACAATGTAATTATTCCAATATTGGCAGCAATAACAGACCGACGTGTTTCAGAGCTCATAGCTCCTTGGTCATGGGCCAGCTCTCATTTGCTAGCATGGTACAATTGGAGACTAACACTAGTGATATACAAGGCTTTTTCACTTGTATATCCTGCAAAGCTTGCAAGTATAGTCCTAACTTTTCAACCATACAACTATCTAAAGAAGAAAAACCCTACATCATTACCAAATATCTAACCTGTAATTCAGATTTTTCGGAGTATATGCACTATGCTGTCCATGTGTAAAAAGGTAGGCAGTTTCAGTCGATAACCTTTAAATATTGCCCGGCGGTAATCGCCTCTCATACCATTCGATAATTATCAAACAAAGAGGCAGGCGCTGGAGACTGGAAGGCAGGAAACAAAGGTTTTATTCCGACGGAGCAGAACACGTCAGATCGGACAGCAAGGTATCGTTTCGAGGTGCTCTCTTGGGTCTCTGAGACCTGGTCTCTTATACACAATTGTATTACTTTATTACAGGTTTATTATACATGGCACATTCCTGAGATTGCTTTGATACATGAAAGGACATCCTCGGAGTCCCCGCCTCACGCCCGCTCCCACACATAGCTACAGTAGAAGTCCCCACCCCACCCACAGTAGGAGATGGCTATCACACAGCTGGACATCCCGACGATTCCCAAAATGTGTGTGTGACTGGTCGGGTCTCATGGGGTGGGGGCCTTGATCAACTGTAACTCCTTTGAAGAGGGGTGATTCCTTACAGTGGGAGCAATAAACTGCATCCGCAGGGCTAGGTGATGGCTTGGGATCGGCTCAGACAATCGGGCACAGAGGAAGGGGGTTATCAAAAGGGTGTGCGACCATGTAAGGGATGAAGGGAGGTGTTGGTCAGACACGGGATGTGGTTCCAAGGCAGAGTCGCGCAGGAGGAGAGGTTTTATGGCCCGTGCATGAGAGAGCGGGGGTGGTCAGCGCATGGGGGGATGTTCGCAGCGCCAGAGAGAAGCGCTGGCGATCGGCAATGAGCAGGGAGAGCGGCCATGGTGCCTAAAATGGCTGCCGTGTGTTTTTGCGTGCGGTGCTGGGGAAGAGGCAAGATGGCGCAGATAATGTTCAGTTACGAATTAAATTTCGACACATGTAATATGTATAATATCAGCAGCACGGTCCATAAGGCAAAGAAAAGAAACCTAGAAATTATGAGAGCGATTACAAATGAAAACAAACAGTATCCCATAGAAAACAATTCAAAGAAGAACATGATAAGAATTTGAGTCTGCTAAAGTTTTGTTTATTAGACAGAATCCCCATCCTGGAGAGAAGGGAATAGAATTCAAGAATGAGTATAGACTCATTATCAGATACAGAACTGTAAACCCAGGAGGACTGAATGAGAGGAGGAACTGGCAGTCCTCTTAGGTTGATCTCATATGACAAAATTGGCTATTTTTATGTTGATGTAATCACCGGGGATATTTATGCATGCTTTAGCAAACAGGATCTGACCTGTGACCAAGGAGCTATGAAACTCATTGGGCTGTTATTGCTGCCAATATTGGAATAAACACGCTGTGAAAATTGAGCCTTGGACCATGTTTCTTCTTTTGGATGAAAATGAAAAACGTATCGGAAGTGGTATAGATGGGTATGTATGTATATATCTATGTATGTAAGTATGTAGATATATACATACATTATAACTACCAACTGTTATATATATATATATATATATATATATATATATATATATATATATATATAATATCTACTGGCGGTCGCCAGTAGATAGTTATAGTTAGGACCTATTTTCCATAGGAAATCCGCAACATTCTATTTGGAATAACGTTGGCGCCGGTTGACGAATCCTCGCAAAATTTTCCAAACTTTTGGCCAGCTCTGCTCTGCTCCTACCCTGAAAGGTTTGCGGTGATCCGTCAAGCGGGGGCCGAGAAAAGAGGGGGGTCCCAAAACACGTTTTCCCCATGTAATTTCCCATAGGATCTGTTGTCGCAGCTACAGCCCGAACCGCTGAACGGAATGACATCAAATTTGGCAAAGAGGTAGTCCTCAGTTCGGACTCCTGCCTTTTGCATATATGGTGTGAATCTGTTCAGTAGTTCCTGAGAAAATTAGGGTAAAAATGTTAGTGATATCTATGGCCGCGGAGGATCCGCGGACCGTACCCGCACCGTATGCGCACCCTCCCCGCACCGAGCACGCACCCTCACGATCGCATGCTGAATGCTAATTGGCTGTCGAGTGTATCTCTACATTCGAAACCAGGAACTGTTGGCGGCCATTTTCTGCCTCGATAGAAGCGAGGCTGAAGATGCAAGGGGAATAAGCGTGTAAAACATATAAAGGGGGCAGAGTGGAAATACTCTGACCCTCTAGAGGTGCTTAGGGGGTCCCAGGATAAGCTGATATGTTGAAAAGTCAAGCACACTTCCTGTCTTGTGTAGGAACATTGTGTGCTGAACTTGTGACCTGTGAGCTCAGTGCAGTGTTCCATGACCTGTTTCTATGGTAACAGACAGAAGGCAGATTGGGGGAAGGGTTGAAATGTATTTCAGTTGGAAAGGGTTGAAATGTTTAACCAATAGAAATGTGTGTTTGCTTTTGAGTTTATGTGCGAAGGATTGTGAATTGATGTTTACATGTATATGTGTGGAAAATGAAAGGGAAACTTTTTCATTCTTTGCTTTTGCTGAGAGGTGCACAGTGCAGAGATTCTGTAAAAGAAAATATGGTGAGTGATTGATATACTTCTTAATCTACAAAAGAACTTGAAAGATGAGTTATTTAATTGTGAGGGGATGTATGTAGACTATTTTGATTTTAATCAGACTAATGTATTTTTCCTGCTAAAGTGTAGGGAGTACTTTTTTTTCTCTACAATGTGTGTGCATGTAGAAACCATTCTGTGATAAGCATTTGTGTTTTTCATGTGTTTGTAAACAGATAACTGTGCAGTTTTTATATTTTGGTAGAATTAGAAACCAGTCATTGTTTATGAATTTGTGAAATGAGTTATGTTATGTTTCTATACTAAAATGTAGTACTACTTCTAGATGAAGAAATGTGTTTTGGTATAGTGCAAGGGATAGTGTTGTTTGTCTAGAATCACACAGTGAGTCTGTATGCATTTGGGAACCACTGTGAGAGAAGCATTTGGTAACATCGTGTATTTGCTGACAGATAACTGTTTTAACCTGTCATGTTGTGAAGTTTTAGTAGCATTAGAAGACAGTTATGGCTTATGATTTGATTAAATGAGTCAGGCTTTCACAGAAAAGTGCAGTACTGAAATATGTGGATTGTGTGCAGTTTCCTTACCAGTTGCACTGTAGTGAATGAGTTGGTGAGATGAGGCCGCACACCGCCTGCAGGTGGTTCACAACACCTTTATTGAAAACATTGCAGTTTTCCATCATAGTAATCCGTCCCTTGGCCATACGCGTTTCGAAGCATTTGAGCTTCTCATCAGAGGCCCACGCAGGAAAACAAAGTCCATTGCTACTACATCTTCCCCGCTTGCTTTCAACGAGACTCTCATTAGTCTCAGGTGTACCCTCTTTTAATAGAGTTCATCTTCAACAATGCATGCTGGGCAATGTAGTTGCTTAACACATTTCACTACCCTCTAGTGGGTTCGGTTCCTGCATGTCATTTCGGGACCCATTTCAAGCCCTCCAGTGGGCTCCCGGACAAAACTCTGCAATGTTAATTATTAAACCTGCTTGCGCCACATCAAAGAGGAACATTACCTCTCTGGAGGTCCTGTTAATGATTTTCAGGCAGTGCGCTCCCTCCACGGCCGGAGCCGCCGCGATTTGTATTTCCACAAGTTGCTCAGAGATGAGGCCGCACACCGCCTGCAGGTGGTTCACAAAACCTTTATTGACAACATTGCAGCTTTCCATCATATATATATAAAATTGATTTTTTAGATACAAAAATCTACATTGAAGGAAATAAAATTCATTCCACATTGTTTCGCAAAAAAACTACGACAAACAGCATCCTCCATGGAACAAGTTTCCATCCAGCAAGTCTGATTACAAGTATCCCTTATGGTGAATTCACCCGATTAAAACGAAATTGCTCTGAACCAAAAGATACAGAGAATCAGATTTTGGAATCAATGAGTAGACTAAGAGCAAGAGGTTACAATGAGAGAAACCTACAAAAGGGAAAGAAAAGAATCGACAAAAAATCAAGAGCAGAAATTCTTAAACCAAAAAGCAAAAATCAAGAAAAAGATCAAATACCAAGATTTGTCACAACGTACAGCAAGGAGAGTAGCCAAATCATGAATAAAATAAAAAAATACTGGCACCTTATCTCTGGGGATCCAGACATAGGGAAATCACTGGGAAACGGACCAATGATATCATACAGAAAAACTAAATCTTTGAAAGATGCCTTGGTACCTAGCCATTTTAAAGACAGGGAACAAACAAATTGGCTGGAACATCAACAGAAAGGTTCCAAAAAATGCAACACATGTAAGGCATGCAAAATCGGAAAAAATGTGAATTCATTTAAAGAACCCGATGGAAAAGTGTTCAGAATCGATCAAAAAATCTCATGCACATCAACACATGTTGTTTACATAATTGAATGTAAATGCGGCATGCAATACATTGGGAGCACCATTTGTATGTTGAAAAAGTGAATTCTTGAACACATAAGAGCAGTTAAGAACAAAGATATGTCTTAAGCAACGGCGAAACATATGGCATTATGTCAAAAGAGTGACTGGAGAGCAATGAGTTTCTTTGGAATCCATATGGTACAACAAGATGAGCGCGGAGGCAATCGCATGAAAAAACTACGACAAATAGAATCAAAGTGCATTATTCGACTGAGGACCAAGACCCCGAAAGGGATGAATAATGATGAAGAACTATACGTACATCTAGACTGAACTTAAATGTTGAAGATAATACGATTTAGGACTGAATTAAGCAATAATTTATTGCACGTGAGAATCGCCAAATATGTAGAATTGAGTACTATACCCACACACGCTGATAATGATGCAACAATCTTTGCTTAAAGAAAGTAAAAATCTCTTTAAAGTAATGACGTGATGAACAGAAATGGTACTATACCAATAATATTTGGGATATATCTATTAACTCAGTTAACCAATTGTAAAAAAAATTTTTGAAACTGCAAAGCGCAAATAACATTTACTATAATGTTTAGAAACAGTTATGAATGTAATAACTTGTTGCCTAATAATCTCTCTTTTAACTATATAACAATCTGTTAAAAAACTACAAATCCCATAATGCCATATAAAAATTGTATATATGTAGAAATAGAAGAGGGCTCACTGACCGTGAACAAAGCCAGGAGGAAACACGTTGGTCTGAGTGTTTCAAAATAAACTAGCTAAAACCGATGTTCCTGTGTGCCGCGTCATTTGGAGTAAAATTGATAATTTGGGTCTGGATCTGACCCCTACGCAGAGCACCCGCGTAAGAGCGCGCAGGATCGTTTTGGATCACATTGTGGCAAATATATATATATATATATATATATATATATATATATATATTCACTTAAAAAACCATAGGTTTCACACATGTTATAGTTAGGTGGATATTTCACTCGTAAAAAAACCAATGAAATTCCCCCGTTATAGTTAGTTCAGATAACTATAACTCGCGCGCCCGCAATGCACTGCTGATGACGTCACATATTACATCACTCATGACATGGTCAGTGACATCACTCATGACATCACTGATGACATCATCCTTGTGATAGAGTGGCGGTCGCGCGAGTTATAGTTATCTGAACTAACTATAACGGGAGAATTTCATTGGTTTTTTACGAGTGAAATATCCACCTAACTATAACATGTGTGAAACCTATGGTTTTTTAAGTGAATTCGCAAGGTTTTTTAAATGTTAATTCCTAACTATAACGTGTATGAAACCTATGGTTTTTTCAGTGAATTTGTACGGTTTTTTAAATGCTAAGTTATGTATGTATTATTATTTTTTTTATATATTTATTTTACAATAAACTACGTATAAATTTATTTATTTTCTGGTTTTTCACCGTGCGCGCACGGTGCGCGCACCCCCGCGATTTAAACCCGCGATTTAGACAAAGGCTAGGGGGTCAGGAACTCTCTACCCTGCCCCCTTTTCACATTCGCCACATTCCTTTTTCACTCTCGCACTGAAAACAAACAAAATGGCAGCCGACACTTCCTGATTTCGACCGATTCGAACGTTGACTAACATGTAACCACCAATCAGAATTACGCTCGCGCACGTTAGAGTGCTCGCACGGTGCGCGCACGGTACGCGCTTATAGATATTTATATGCTTTTAAATGCTATTTTCTCAGGAACTACTGAACAGATTGACACCAGACCTGCAAAAGGCACTTCCCTGACCTGAGGACTGCCTCTCTGCCAAATTTCAAGTAATTCTGTTCAGAAGTTCAGGCTGTACCTTCGACTAAAGGTCCTATGGGAAAATGCATGTGGAAAACGCGTTTTGGGACCCCCCTTTTTTCCGGCCCCCACTTGACGAATCGCCCCGAGACTTTCAGGGTAGGAGCTGAGCGGAGCGCCCCATTAGTTTTGAAAATTTCGTGAGGATTCGTCAACCGGCGCCAAAGTTATTCAAAATAGAATTTTCAGATTTCCTATGGAAACACGGTCCTAACTATAACTATCTACTGGTGACCGCCAGTAGATAATATATATATATATATATATGATCAAGTCCCCTAGCAGGGACGCAACGCGTAATGGCTGCTACTCTGTGGATGTAACCTAAGGATAATAAAAAACTATCGATCTCAAAGGATTGTGGTCCGTGCTCTTTTTCCGTGGCTGGTGGCAGAATCGCGGAGTGGAAGAGTGCTTGAGAATATATATATATATATATATATATATATATACTTCACTGTCTCGCTGGTTTGTCTGCCTCTTAGTGACGGTGAGCCTGTGACAGGGTAGCCAACTCTTTACACACACCACTTCCGATAAGTTTTTCTTTTTCATCTAAAAGAAGAAACATGGTTCACGGCTCAATTTTTACAATGTAATTATTCCAATATTGGCAGCAATAACAGACCGACGTGTTTCAGAGCTCATAGCTCCTTGGTCATGGGCCAGCTCTCATTTGCTAGCATGGTACAATTGGAGACTAACACTAGTGATATACAAGGCTTTTTCACTTGTATATCCTGCAAAGCTTGCACGTATAGTCCTAACTTTTCAACCATACAACTATCTAAAGAAGAAAAACCCTACATCATTACCAAATATCTAACCTGTAATTCAGATTTTTCGGAGTATATGCACTATGCTGTCCATGTGTAAAAAGGTAGGCAGTTTCAGTCGATAACCTTTAAATATTGCCCGGCGGTAATCGCCTCTCATACCATTCGATAATTATCAAACAAAGAGGCAGGCGCTGGAGACTGGAAGGCAGGAAACAAAGGTTTTATTCCGACGGAGCAGAACACGTCAGATCGGACAGCAAGGTATCGTTTCGAGGTGCTCTCTTGGGTCTCTGAGACCTGGTCTCTTATACACAATTGTATTACTTTATTACAGGTTTATTATACATGGCACATTCCTGAGATTGCTTTGATACATGAAAGGACATCCTCGGAGTCCCCGCCTCACGCCCGCTCCCACACATAGCTACAGTAGAAGTCCCCACCCCACCCACAGTAGGAGATGGCTATCACACAGCTGGACATCCCGACGATTCCCAAAATGTGTGTGTGACTGGTCGGGTCTCATGGGGTGGGGGCCTTGATCAACTGTAACTCCTTTGAAGAGGGGTGATTCCTTACAGTGGGAGCAATAAACTGCATCCGCAGGGCTAGGTGATGGCTTGGGATCGGCTCAGACAATCGGGCACAGAGGAAGGGGGTTATCAAAAGGGTGTGCGACCATGTAAGGGATGAAGGGAGGTGTTGGTCAGACACGGGATGTGGTTCCAAGGCAGAGTCGCGCAGGAGGAGAGGTTTTATGGCCCGTGCATGAGAGAGCGGGGGTGGTCAGCGCATGGGGGGATGTTCGCAGCGCCAGAGAGAAGCGCTGGCGATCGGCAATGAGCAGGGAGAGAGGCCATGGTGCCTAAAATGGCTGCCGTGTGTTTTTGCGTGCGGTGCTGGGGAAGAGGCAAGATGGCGCAGATAATGTTCAGTTACGAATTAAATTTCGACACATGTAATATGTATAATATCAGCAGCACGGTCCATAAGGCAAAGAAAAGAAACCTAGAAATTATGAGAGCGATTACAAATGAAAACAAACAGTATCCCATAGAAAACAATTCAAAGAAGAACATGATAAGAATTTGAGTCTGCTAAAGTTTTGTTTATTAGACAGAATCCCCATCCTGGAGAGAAGGGAATAGAATTCAAGAATGAGTATAGACTCATTATCAGATACAGAACTGTAAACCCAGGAGGACTGAATGAGAGGAGGAACTGGCAGTCCTCTTAGGTTGATCTCATATGACAAAATTGGCTATTTTTATGTTGATGTAATCACCGGGGATATTTATGCATGCTTTAGCAAACAGGATCTGACCTGTGACCAAGGAGCTATGAAACTCGTTGGGCTGTTATTGCTGCCAATATTGGAATAAACACGCTGTGAAAATTGAGCCTTGGACCATGTTTCTTCTTTTGGATGAAAATGAAAAACGTATCGGAAGTGGTATAGATGGGTATGTATGTATATATCTATGTATGTAAGTATGTAGATATATACATACATTATAACTACCAACTGTTATATATATATATATATATATATATATATATATATATATATATATATATATATATATATATATATAATATCTACTGGCGGTCGCCAGTAGATAGTTATAGTTAGGACCTATTTTCCATAGGAAATCTGCAACATTCTATTTGGAATAACGTTGGCGCCGGTTGACGAATCCTCGCAAAATTTTCCAAACTTTTGGCCAGCTCTGCTCTGCTCCTACCCTGAAAGGTTTGCGGTGATCCGTCAAGCGGGGGCCGAGAAAAGAGGGGGGTCCCAAAACACGTTTTCCCCATGTAATTTCCCATAGGATCTGTTGTCGCAGCTACAGCCCGAACCGCTGAACGGAATGACATCAAATTTGGCAAAGAGGTAGTCCTCAGTTCGGACTCCTGCCTTTTGCATATATGGTGTGAATCTGTTCAGTAGTTCCTGAGAAAATTAGGGTAAAAATGTTAGTGATATCTATGGCCGCGGAGGATCCGCGGACCGTACCCGCACCGTATGCGCACCCTCCCCGCACCGAGCATGCACCCTCACGATCGCATGCTGAATGCTAATTGGCTGTCGAGTGTATCTCTACATTCGAAACCAGGAACTGTTGGCGGCCATTTTCTGCCTCGATAGAAGCGAGGCTGAAGATGCAAGGGGAATAAGCGTGTAAAACATATAAAGGGGGCAGAGTGGAAATACTCTGACCCTCTAGAGGTGCTTAGGGGGTCCCAGGATAAGCTGATATGTTGAAAAGTCAAGCACACTTCCTGTCTTGTGTAGGAACATTGTGTGCTGAACTTGTGACCTGTGAGCTCAGTGCAGTGTTCCATGACCTGTTTCTATGGTAACAGACAGAAGGCAGATTGGGGGAAGGGTTGAAATGTATTTCAGTTGGAAAGGGTTGAAATGTTTAACCAATAGAAATGTGTGTTTGCTTTTGAGTTTATGTGCGAAGGATTGTGAATTGATGTTTACATGTATATGTGTGGAAAATGAAAGGGAAACTTTTTCATTCTTTGCTTTTGCTGAGAGGTGCACAGTGCAGAGATTCTGTAAAAGAAAATATGGTGAGTGATTGATATACTTCTTAATCTACAAAAGAACTTGAAAGATGAGTTATTTAATTGTGAGGGGATGTATGTAGACTATTTTGATTTTAATCAGACTAATGTATTTTTCCTGCTAAAGTGTAGGGAGTACTTTTTTTTCTCTACAATGTGTGTGCATGTAGAAACCATTCTGTGATAAGCATTTGTGTTTTTCATGTGTTTGTAAACAGATAACTGTGCAGTTTTTATATTTTGGTAGAATTAGAAACCAGTCATTGTTTATGAATTTGTGAAATGAGTTATGTTATGTTTCTATACTAAAATGTAGTACTACTTCTAGATGAAGAAATGTGTTTTGGTATAGTGCAAGGGATAGTGTTGTTTGTCTAGAATCACACAGTGAGTCTGTATGCATTTGGGAACCACTGTGAGAGAAGCATTTGGTAACATCGTGTATTTGCTGACAGATAACTGTTTTAACCTGTCATGTTGTGAAGTTTTAGTAGCATTAGAAGACAGTTATGGCTTATGATTTGATTAAATGAGTCAGGCTTTCACAGAAAAGTGCAGTACTGAAATATGTGGATTGTGTGCAGTTTCCTTACCAGTTGCACTGTAGTGAATGAGTTTGGTAAACTCCTAGGGATAGTGGTGCATGTCTAGAGTCACAGTGTGAGTTAGTGTGTATTTGGGATCAGTGTGAGAGAAGCATTTGGTGATATCATGTATTTGCTTGCAGATACCTTTTTAAAACCTGTCATGTTGTGAAGTTTTAGTAGCATTAGAATCCAGTCTTTGCTTATGCGTTGATTAAATGAGTCATGCTTTGACACTGATGTGCTATACTTAAATATGTAGATTGTGTTCAGTACCATTAACTCTTCCAGACTAGTGAATGAGTTTTGGTAAACTCCTAGGATAGTGTTGATTGTCTAAAATCACACTGTGAGTCTGTGTGCATTTGGGTAAGGATTGTGAGAGAAGCATTTGGTAACATCGTGTATTTGCTGACAGATAACTGTTTTAAAACCGGTCATGTTGTGAAGTTTTAGTAGCATTAGAAGCCAGTCTTTGCTTATGCTTTGATTATATGAGTCAGGCTTTGACATAAAAGTGCAGTCCTGAAATATGAAGATTGTGTGCAGTTCGCTTACCACTTCCACAGTAGTGAATGATTTTTGGTAAACTCCTAGGTATAGTGGTTGTTGTCTAAAATTACACTGTGAGTCTGTGTGCATTTGAGAACCACTGTGAGAGAAGCATTTGGTAACATCGTGTATTTGCTGACAGATAACTAATTTAAAACCTCTCATGTTGTCAAGTTTTAGTAGCATAAGAAGCTAGTCTTTACTTATGCATTGATAAAATGAGTCAGGGTTTGACACTAAGGTGCAGTACCATGTACTATTCTGTTCACTGTGGCAGAACTGAAAATGTAAAAGTTTTACCTAAGCACTGTCCTAGAAGTAGTCTGATTATTTAGTCAGTTTCTAAGTACCAAATAGACTGCTTCAAATGTCTATGCAGTATGCATGTAGTGTTCTAACATACTATACACTTGTCTTTTACACCTTCAATTCCCTAGTCAGTATCCATACACTTCCAGGAAACATCCTGTCACTTCCTTTGCAGTCCTCTAGAGACCCATTCAACAGCATGTACTAATCCATTCACTGTGCCAAAACCAAAACACTTATAAATTCACCAAGACACTCTCTTTCCAGTACTCTAACGATTCAGTCACTGCCTAAGTATTCATGCACTGAGCCAGGTCTTAGCACATGGACTTCTTCAAACCCCTATCCACTATGCATGCAGTCCTCTAAGCACCTACACACTTGTCTTTCACACCTTCAATTCCCCAGTCAGTATCCGTTCACTTCCAGCAAACACCCTATCACTCCATTTGCACTCCTCTAGTGACCCATTCAGCATCATGTACTAATCCCTTCACTGCGCCAAACCCTAATAAATTCACCCAGGCACTCTCCTTGCAGTACTCTAATCATTCAGTCAATACCCAAGTATTCATCCAGTGACCCAGGCCTTAGTATATGGACTGCTTCAAACCCTTATCCACTATGCATGCAGTCCTCTAACCACCTACACAATTGTCTTTCTCACCTTCAATTCCCTAGTCAGTATCCATACACTTCCAGGAAATACCCTGTCACTCCCTTTGCAGTCCTCTAGTGACCCATTCAGCACCATGTACTAATCCATTCACTGTGCTAAAACCCAAACACTTATAAATTCACCCAGGCACTCTCCTTGCAGTACTCTAATCATTCAGTCAGTGCCTAAGTATTCGTACACTGAGCCAGGCCTTAGCACATGGACTGCTTCAAACCCCTATGCACTATGCATGCAGTCTTCTAACCACCTAGACACTTGTCTTTCACACTTTCAATTTCCTAGTCAGTATCCATACAGTCCAGCACTTGTGACTGCCTTTGCACTCCTCTAGTGACCCATTCAGTACCAAATACTAATCCATTCCCTGTGCGAAAAGCCTAGCACTTATAAATTCACCTAGGCACTCTCCTTGCTGTACTCTAATCATTCAGTCAGTACCCAAGTAGTCATGCAGTGAGCCAGGCCTTAGCACATGGACTGCTTTAAATGCCTATGCAGTATGGATGCAGTCCTCTAATCACCTACACAGTTGTGTTTCACACCTTCTATTCCCTAGTTATTATTCATAGTCTTCTAGCAAACACCCTGTGAGTCACCCAGTGTGTCTCCTTATAGTACTGTAATCATTTAGTCAGTTAGCATGTAGTCTTTTAGTGAGGTAGGCTTTAGGGCATGAACTACTTAAAAGTAGTATGCACTATGCATGTAGTGTTTTAACGATCGTCACACTTGTGGTTCAGGGCTATAGTTTCTTAGTCAGTTTTTATATAAAATGTGTTTGTACAGTAATGGAATAGTATAAATTTGAAAGTTATTAATATACATTTATTTGTGATTCTTTTTTACAGATACAGAACAGGAGTGTTTCTCATCTGTTTGCACTCTTCTCGTGCAAGATTGTTTGGATGAAGGATCCTTAGGTGTTTCATCATACTTGCTGTGCCGCACGAGTATTTTTTGTTAGGATCCCCTCGTAACAGAACTCTGTGGCAAATCTTGCGAATGACAAAGGTGGCATTGGTCTTTGTTTGCCCCTTGGAAAAAGTAAAACATTTCTTCACCACTGAAGAAAAACGTTGTGGGCGTGGTGCCTTCTGCAAAAAAATTTCCTCAGATTCTGTAAATATTTTAAAGCGGCAACATTTACAGTTTTTGTAAGTTAAACTTATAAAATTTTGTTAGCTGTATAAATTTTATATATCTGTGATTTGTTTCTTGTGGTATTTTGTTAAGAATACCATGTTGTTGTTTTTTAACAATCTTTCTGATTTTCCAGGTCTGTCGTCGACATCCGTGGTTCCCACAGGAGTGTTCCGCCTTGTTGTTTTGTATTATTGTTGTTACATTTTGTTTATTAGTTTATTGTTTATATTTATGTTAATAAAAAAATAAAGTTTGAAAATAGTTTATCGTTTATATATTTATTATTATAAAAAATAAAGTTTGAAAAAAAAATTAATAATGTTTTTGGTTGTTCTCTTAACTGCTGTGTGACTCTTTCTTGTTCTTATTACTGTTATTTGATGGAGTCCACCATGGTGTTAAATTTTGGGGCACTTATCGCTGGAATACTGGTGATATCTGCAGTCTGCACCAAGTTCTGAATAATGTGTTAAATTTATATCAACTTTACTTCCGTTAAAGTGCTGATAATGCAATGGAGAGTAGCCGTTCCCGTGCAAAAAGACACGAGGTGCACCTTTGCGATTTATTCTAAATACTAAAATCCTGTATTCTATTGCACTGAGGTATTGGCTGCACTTACAGTGTACACACAAAATCTATTAAGAAATCTCATTGTATTTATATTGATTGTGAATAGTGCGTCAGGTGCTGGATCTTGACGAGATACACTGCTCAGTATATTGTTGTGCACACGAAAAAAATCACATCACAACTTTCACACCAATTGCAATGCGAAACAAATTCCGGCGATAAGACACGTTAGCACCAGGGATTTTACACCTGCTTTCTGCTGGTGTTAAGCAGGACAACTACCTGCATCATGAAAGGGAACACAGCCAAGAGCCACACCAGAACACCCACAGGTGCCAAAGAGTCAATGAGCATGATACAGGGATACCCATGAGGGCCAAAAGACTCATCTCAACAACTCCAGGACCGCCAATGCCCCCCAAACCCACATCTTAGTAAGTGTGTCCCTGTGGTCATTCTCTTAGCATGATAGGCACGAGCCCTGCAACATCACAGTGTGCTGTCACCTCAGCGTTGGCAGTGAGCCTGGATGTGTAGCTACGTACGCATCCTCCTGCATGCACAACTGGCGTGTGCTGGTCTGTCGTTCACAGGTCAGTGCAGGGGTGTGCCTATCCGGCAAGGGGAACGGGGTGTCTCGGACATGTCCGTGAACAGGAAGTGCAGTAAGTTTGTCTCTTTGTTCTGGTGTGGCCTGTTACAAGAGCCACAGCAGTCGATGTTGTAAAGTGGCATGCACCACCTCCAAACAGCACTGTGATGTTGTAGTTGGAATGTAGCAGGACATGCGCAAATAGGCATTACAATGGTGTGCCGTACAAGTGCACGAGATACAACAGCTCACCGTACAAAAGTGTGGGGGCTCGTGGGAGGGAGGAGCAGCCGTTTGGCAACATAACACACAGTGAATTCGACCATGTGCCACATGCTGGGCATCTCATCCATGATGACCACGGTCGCAGACATCCCACAACACCAACTACTGGCCTTTGTACACATCCTGTATGAATGCAGCGCGGTTTTCACTTCTATGCTCGTTCAGTGGTGTGATGTTGGCAGGTTGTGTGACTTGTGCTCCTTGTTGGTGTGTTTCATTTTGGCCATTGTTAGTCTATATGTGTGTTGTACTTAATTGTGCATGTGTGCCATTCTGCTCATCTCCCCCCCTCCCCCCACTCCCTGCTTCTTCCTCTTCCTAGTGCTGTTGTGTCCATAATTTTGTTGCTGCACACATAAATACATGTAAAGAATAAATTAGAATAGTTCCTTGATTCTTTTAGGTTTCAAAATTTCTCTATTGGTTTCTTTTTAATTTTCCATATGAACCGTTTTTTTTAATATTCAACAACACATAGAAGTCAGAAGTGCAACGTATTCTATCAACACACTTTCTAGAACATTCTACAATACGTGCAGGTTAAAAGTTCATCAATTTTTTAAAACTTTACGATATTTTTTTGTAACATTTTCTTGAACATTTAACGACACGTGCAGGTTAAAAGTTGACGATTGTTTTAAGTTCGAACAGTGCCTTCCAAATGAAAGTAGCAGGTGTGGTTGAGCTGAGCAAATTTTATCCTATGATATGTACTCCACGTTGAAACTGCTTTTTTTAATCAATCACAAAGATGCTTTTCCACAAAACTAATGTGCACCCTACTTTTAAAAGAGAATGCTTTTCATGATATCTTCAGAGATAAGTTATAGATAGGAATTAGCATTTAAAAAACCTTTGAAATTCACTGAAAAAACCATAGGTTTCATGCACATTATAGTTAGGAATTGGCATTTAAATACCTTTGAAATTCAATGAAAAAACCAAAGGTTTCAGGGGCGTTATAGTTAGGAATTGGCATTTAAAAAACCTTAGAAATTCACTGAAAAAACCATAGGTTTCAGGGGTGTTATAGTTAGCTGGACATTTCCCTCATACAAAACCCCAGAAATTCCCCTGTTATAGTTAGTTCAGCTAACTATAACTCGCGCCCCCGCAATGCACTGCTGATGACGTCACATATTACATCACTCATGATATGGTCAGTGACATCACTGATGACATCACTGATGACATCTCAAATGACATCACTGATGACATCACTGATGACATCATCCATTGAGTATGTGTTTCTGAACAGTTTATTATGTTTAATATATATAGGGAAAGGCCTGTTGAAAAATAAGTGGGTGTACAAGTGTGTGAATGGATGATTTTCTAGGTGCGTAACTGAGTCTATAAGTGAGTCATTAAATGTATCCAACTGCAGACTAGTGACTAAACTGTGTGAATGTCTGTATGTGTGGGCGCTCGGTGCGTGCACGGTGTAAAACCTGAAAAAAAGAAAAAAAAAAATACATAACTTAGCATTTAAAAAAACGTACAAATTCACTGAAAAAACCATAGGTTTCACACACGTTATAGTTACGAATTAGCATTTAAAAAACCTTGCAAATTCACTTAAAAAACCATAGGTTTCACACATGTTATAGTTAGCTGGACATTTCACTCGTAAAAAAACAATGAAATTCCCCCGTTATAGTTACTGCAGGCAACTATAACTCACGCGACCGCAATCCTCTGCTGATGACGTCAGATATTACATCACTGTTGACATATGTGTCTTTCAGAAAAATAAATATTTGTAATATATGTATAGCTAAAGATTAATGGAAGAAGACATGGGTAAATAAGTGTCTAAATACAGTGATGTAATATCTGACATCATCAGCAGAGGATTGCGGTCGCGTGAGTTATAGTTGCCTGCAGTAACTATAACGGGGGAATTTCATTGGTTTTTTACGAGTGAAATGTCCAGCTAACTATAACATTTGTGAAACCTATGGTTTTTTAAGTGAATTTGCAAGGTTTTTTAAATGCTAATTCGTAACTATAACGTGTGTGAAACCTATGGTTTTTTCAGTGAATATATAAATGGATATGGATGCCTTGCTGATGTGGTCCCAGCTGGGCAAATTGGTGCTCTTTGTCTCAGCTGTGAGTATTTGCCCCCGGCAGGACCTCAACGGTTTATATTTACTAACTCTTGCGCTCCTGCACCAGATAAATTGGACGCACTCTTGGCAGGTTTGCTTTTCTCATTTATTATTGAGTACTCCTCAACCCAATGCGATTTGGTCTGATCTCAGAGCTTGATCTTGGGCTGTTTCCCAATATACTTGTGTTCCATAAATTCACCCTATACAATTACATCATTGCTATGTATTCCAAAGCATGATGGTACATGTAGTCAGTAAATCTTATGGCATTTGAATAATACTTAAATTGACATAGTGCATTAGTTCAAATTTTTGATGTAAAGTGCCTTGAAACAAATGTGCAAAACGTGCTTGGTGGAATATGCATCATTTAAAATTACATTGGAGTTTAAAAAAAGAAGCTTCATTACAATTTGTAAATTCCGTAGTAGTATGAGTACTAATTATTTATGCAGTTTTGAGAGCTTATCATGCAATTTAATGTGTAGATGTCGAAACGCGTTATGGGGGATATGCTGGGCATCTAATAAAATTCACCGAATTTGTACCAAGAACCTTGGGTCCGCTCTTCATCTTTCCATATAAAAATTGGAGCAGTTGCTGCTGAGGCAAATCTTGCGAAATATATATATCTACATATATGTTTTATATTCCCTCAAATTGTCTTTATCATTTTATTTTTTATTTTCTAATCTTTTTTCGTTCTCTTGTTTTGGAACCGGGTATTCCTTCAATGTAACGTTATTTTGTTTTTCTCATGCATTCTCATTTTGCCTTCCAGTGGGCTCTTTTTTATGTTTTCTTTATTGTATGGTTATTTGTTTTGCTCAAACACTAAAGTTAATGTCCTCCAGTGGGATTTATCCGGTTTGTATATACAATCACCATTTATATACGTTTTCGATATTCCTTTTGCTAATTGTACATGTTGTCCCACTGGTTGGTGTACTTTACCTTCTATAGTGTGCTCCATATCCTTGATTTACTGACTACATGTACCATCATGCTTTGGAAAACATAGCAATGATGTCATTGTATAGGGTGAATATATGGAACACAGGTCTGTTGGAAAACAACCCGTGATCAAGGTCTGAGATCAGACAGAAATGTGTTAGGTTTAGGTATACTTAATAATAAATGAGTAAATGGCCACCGTATTTACTACAACTCTAAGGCACCTGTAAGACCTACTTTTATGTTGATGTAATCACCGGGGATATTTATACATGCTTTAGCAAACAGGATCTGACCTGTGACCAAGGAGCCATGAAAAGCGTTGGGCTGTTATTGCTGCCAATATTGGAATAAACACCCTGTGAAAATTGAGCCGTGGACCATGTTTCTTTTGGATGAAAAGGAAAAACGTATCGGAAGTGGTATGGGTATGTATGTAGGTATGTATATATAAACGGCAGCCCTTTCGTGGGAAGCGGCACCATCTCCAAAAATATGAGTGAGAGGCTGTGAGTTGGAACTTCTCCATAACTCTTCAGAACTTCAAGAGAGGATTAATCGTACATGTGCAGTGTCATGACCTACTTAGGTAACAAAGGATTTTAATGAAATGCACGTAGCCGGGCCTACTATAGGTTAAAAATAACTCTGATCTTGACTACAAGTTCCAGACTGCATTGAGAGACTGACGTAATGAATGTGGCCCCCTGGGGGCACTCAAATGAAGCAGGCTGTCAGAGCCATCGGCGATGTGCATTCTAATGATCCATGATTAAGAGGCAGGAGCCTCGAAACGCGTCGGATTTAAATCCTACATGAATGCTGCAAACGTCTTTTCCTTTGAAATAAACCGTGAGGTTCTCTTGAAAGTTGAGTGCTTCATTTGAGTGCCCCAATTAATCCTCTCTTGAAGTGCTGAAGAGTTATGGCAAAGTTCCAACTCACAGCCTCTCACTCATATTTTTGGAGATGGTGCCGCTTACCACGACAGGGCTGCCGTGTTGATTTTGAAAGTTGAGTGCGCTTCCGTTGCTTTGGGCTCTTTTGATAGAAAAAATCTACACGGCAGCCCTGTCGTGGGAAGCGGCACCATGTCATGAATGATGCAATATGTGACATCATCAGCAGTGCATTGCGGGCGTGCAAGTTATAGTTAGCAGAACTAACTATAACGGAGGAATTTCTATGGTTTTGTACGAGTGAAATGGCCAGCTAACTATAACACCCCTGAAACCTATGGTTTTTTCTGTGAATTTCTAAGGTTTTTTAAATGCTAATTTCTAACTATAACGTCTCTGAAACCTATGGTTTTTTCAGTGAATTTCAAAGCTTTTTTAAATGCTAATTTCTAACTATAAAGTCTCTGAAATACTAATTTTTAAGTGTGATAGTAGTTATACCTATTTTTTTGTACTGATTTTCTACAGTTTTTGAACTGTTTATTTATAAATATTTTATTCATTAAATAACATTATATATTTTTCTGAAAATTGCACACAAAAAAATGTACAAAGTTAAAACTGAAATATTGATTTATTTTCTTGTTTTCATTTTTTATTTTAATATATTTATATTATTTTCTTTTTTTTCAATTAAATTTTTTTCGGAGTCGCGCACTCAAAGCGTACACATCACGGTGGGTGCGTGCATTCTAGCCGCCATTTTAGAGAAGTCATGAAGGATCCGCGTATGGTGTGCGACGGCTGCGTGTTTTTCAGTTACATCATATACATTTAATATCACGTGATGTGCGCGATTGGTATGCGACCAGTCCGCGACTCCTCCTCCTGCGCATTCGCAACACATGCGCATTACGGTACGAGATGTTTGCGAGGTTACGGGTCCCCCGTGATGTCATATACGTGCTGGGGCACGCTGGGTGCGCGACTCTGGCAAAAAAAATGTATGTTCCAAAATGATATGTATGTGTCTTTAATATACATACTAGGGCAAGAGATTATGTAAGATATTCATAAAAATAATATATTTGTACAAATAATAAACTTATATTATTTTTAAATATATTTTCGCAAAGTCGGGTGCATGCATCGTGAGTGCAGAAAAACAGGTCAGCACAACTGCTGTAGAGCCAGTGAACCAGGTCAGCAGAGCTGCTCTAGAGCCTAAGAAGTAGGTCAGCAGAGCTGCTCTAGAGCCAGAGAACCAGGTCAGCAGAGCTGCTGTAGAGCCAGAGAAACCAGGTCATCAGAGCTGCTTTAGAGCCAGAGAACCAGGTCAGCCGAGCTGCTGTAGAGCCAGAGAACCAGGTCAGCAGAGCCGCTCTAGAGCCAGAGAACCAAGTCAGCAGAGCTGCTTTTGAGCCAGAGAACCAGGTCAGCAGAGCAGCTCTAGAGCCTAAGAACCAGGTCAGCAGAGCTGCTCTAGAGCCTAAGAACCAGGTCAGCAGAGCTGCTCTAGAGCCTAAGAACTAGGTCAGCAGAGCTGCTGTAGAGACAGAGAAACCAGGTCAGTAGAGCTGTATTAGAGGGAGAGAACCAGGTCAGCAGAGCTGCTCTAGAGGGAGAGAACCAGGTCAGCAGAGCTGCTCTAGAGCCAGAGAACCATGTCAGCAGAACTGCTTTAGAGCCATAGAACGGGGTCAGCAGAGCTGCTTTAGAGCCAGAGAACCATGTCAGCAGAGCTGTTGTAGAGCCAGAGAGCAAGATCGGTAGAGCTGCTCTGGAGCCAGAGAACCAGGTCAGCAGAGCTGCTCTAGCCGACACTGACTGACTGACACTGACTGATTGACACTGACTGACACTGATTGACACTGACACACTGAAACTGACTGACTTACACTGATTGACTGACACTGACTGACTGACACTGACTGACTGACTGACACTGACTGACTACTCTCTATTAATCTACTACTCACTCTCTACTACTCACTCTCTACTACTCACTCTCTACTACTCTACTACTCTCTACTACTCACTCTACTACTCACTCTACTACTCACTCGCTACTACTCTCTACTACTCACTCTCTACTACTCTCTACTACTCACTCTCTATTACTCTACTACTCTCTACTATGCACTCTCTGCTACTCATTCGCTACTACTCTCCACTACTCACTCTCTACTACTCCTCTCTCTACTACTCACTCTCTACTACTCTCTACTATTCACTCTCTGCTACTCACTCTACTACTCTCTGCTACTCACTCTACTACTCTCTACCACTCACTCTCTACTACTCTACTACTCACTCTCTACTACTCTCTCTCTCTACTACTCACTCTCTACTACTCACTCTCTACTACTCACTCACTACTACTCTCTACCACTCACTCTCTACTACTCTACTTCTCACTCTCTACTACTCTCTCTCTACTACTCTCTCTATACTACACACTCTACTAATCTCTACTACTCGCTCTCTACAACTCGCTCTCTACTACTCACTCTCCACTACTCGCTCTCCACTACTCGCTCTCCACTACTCACTCTCTACTACTCACTCTCTACTACTCACTCTCTACTACTCTACTACTCTCTACTACTCACTCTACTACTCTACTACTCTCTACTACTCTCTCTACTACTCACTCCACTATTCTCTACTACTCACTCTACTCACTCCACTATTCTCTTCTACTCACTCTACTACTCACTTTCTTCTACTCTCTATTACTCACTCTCTACTACTCACTCTCTACTACTCATTATCTCCTACTCTCTACCACTCACTCTCTACTACTCTACTACTCACTCTGTACTACTCTCTCTCTTCTACTCACTCTACTACTCAATTTCTACTACTCTCTATTACTCACTCTCTACTACTCATTATCTACTACTCTCTACCACTCACTCGCTACTACTCTACTACTCACTCTCTACTACTTTACTACTCACTCTCTACTACTCACTCTCTACTACTCATTCTCTACTACTCTCTACTACTCGCTCTCAACTACTCTCTACTACTCATTCTCTACTACTCTCTACTACTCGCTCTCAACTACTCTCTACTACTCGCTCTCAACTACTCTCTACTACACGCTCTCAACTACTCTCTGCTACTCCCTACTATTCACTCTCTACTGCTCCACTACTCTCTACTACTTACTCTCTACTACTTTCTACTACTCACTCTCTACTACTCTACTACTCTCTCTACTACTCACCCTCTACTACTTACTCTCTACTACTTACTCTCTACTACTCACTCTCTACTACTGCTCACTCTCTACTACTCGCTCTATACTACTCTCTACTACTCACTCTCTACTACTCTACTACTCTCTACTACTCACTCTCTACTACTCACTCTCTACTACTCACTCTCTACTACTCTCCACTACTCCCTCTCTACTACTCTCTACTACTCACTCTACTACTCACTCTCTACTACTCTTCTACTTACTCTCTACTACTCTACTACTCACTCTCTACTACTCACTCTCTACTCACTCTCTACTACTCACTCTATACTACTACTCACTCTCTACTACTCTACTACACTCTCTACTACTCACTCTACTACTCACTCTACTACTCACTCTACTACTCACTCTCTACTACTCCCTGCTATTCACTCTACTATTCACTCTACTACTCACTCCCTACTACTCACTCTCTACTACTCTACAACTCGCTACTACTCACTCTCTACTACTCACTCTCTACTACTCCACTACTCGCTACTACTCTCTCTCTACTACTCACTCTCTACTACTCCACTACTGCTCTCTCTCTACTAATACTCACTCTCTACTAATAACTCTCTACTACTCACTCTCTACTACTCCCTCTCTACTACTCCCTACTACTCTCTGTCTACTACTCACTCTCTACTACTCACTCTCTACTACTCACTCTCTTCTACTGCCTCTCTCTACTACTCATTCTCTACTACTACTCTCTTGCTACTACTCACTCTCTACTACTCACTCACTACTACTCTCTCTCTACTACTCACTCTCTACTACTCTCTACTATTCTCTCTCTACTACTCTCTACTACTCACTCTCTACTACTCACTCTCTACTACTCTCTCTCTACTACTCTCTACTCCTCATTCTCTACTACTCTCTACTACTCTCTCTGCTACTCACTCTCCACTACTCTCTACTACTCACTCTCCACTACTCTCTACTACTCACTCTCTAGTACTCACTCTCTACTACTCTCTACTACTCACTCTACTACTCTCTACTACTCACTCTCTATAACCCACTCTCTACTACTCTATACTACTCACTCTACTACTCTATACTACTCACTCTCTATTACCCACTCTCTACTACTCTCTACTTCTCACTCTCTACTACTCTCTACTACTCACTCTTCTACTCACTCTCTGCTTCTCTCTCTACTACCCTCTACTACTCACTCTCTACTCACTATTACTCATCCTCTACTCTCTACCTCTCTACTACTCTCTACCTCTACCTCTCTACCTCTCTACCTCTTTACCTCTACATCTCCACCTCTCTCTACACGCACACATATGCACATATATATATGCATATATATGCATATGCATTTATATGTATGCATGTGTATATATGTAGATACATACATATATAAACATATATATATCTGCATATCTATATAAATACAAATATAAATGCATGCATACATATACATATATGTATGTTATGTACATGAAAGTTTGAAAAACACTAATAAAAGCAAAGCTAAAAAGCCACCTAATTACAAACAGAATTGCTTTAACTTAAACGAGGGTGAGACCTATTGCATTTTCAATGCTTGTTTACTTGGGTTCCATCAAGAAGGCATTCAGATGTGTCACACATTTGCCATAAATTCTGAATGGTAGCACTCTAGTTGCTCATTAGATCACTGTAGTAAAGCTACTGCCCACCAGGGAAGTCTGCTGCTGGTATTCAAAGTGCATGTTTCAGTCTGCATGTCAGAATTTTTTAATGAAATGGAAGAGGATTTGAGAAGTCAAATTGTGCCCTAATTTTTCTTTCTGCAGCACTAATCATAATTTCTATGGCAAAATGAACCCCCTCATTTTGTTCCTTTGCAAATTAAATGTTTTAAGTGTTACCACTTTATTCCAATCAAGATGGCTTCAGGTGTGCCATACTTTTGTCATAAGTAAGACTGTTAGCGCTCTAGTTGTTCTTTAGAACACTCTTGGACATTCTGTCATTGGGCTATACTTGGGCTACATATGGGTGATATTTGTGCTACATTTGGGCTCTTTTGCCTCTGGTGGCCATCTTGGGAGACTTATTTGTTATGAAGTTTCCTAATTTCCTCATTTACTACAGTCTCCTCAGTAGGAATACTTTCAGTTTTTTACTTTGATTCCATCAAGAAGGCATTCAGATGTGTCACACATTTGCCATAAATTCAGAATGTTATCACTCTAGTTGCTCATTAGATCACTGTAGTAAAGCTGCTGCTCACTAGGGAAGTCTCCTGCTGGTATTGAAAGTGCATGTTTCAGTCTGCATGTCAGAATTTTTTAATGAAATAGAAGAGGATTTGAGAAGTCACTCAAAATGTGGCCTAATTTTTCTTTCTGCAGCACAAATCATACTTTCTATGGCAAAATGAACCCCCTCATTTTGTTCCTTTTTAAATTAAATGTTTTAAGAGTTACCACTTTATTCCAATCAAGATGGCTTCAGGGGTGCCATACGTTTATCATAAGTAGGACTGTAAGCGCTCTAGTTGTTCTTTGGAACACTCTGGGAAGGTGCAGTAGAACACAAAGAAATCAACTGACAGTCTCTGCCCTTGTTGGATGTACATGTTTTACTGAGAATGTCAGACTTCACTCTCACATGACTGAGAAAGATAATGTGAATTTACAGAAAATATGCTCTCAGTTTAGCTTATAGATCACCTTCCAAACCTCTGTGGGAAAAACATGAGAAAATAGTTTTCTCTCAAACATGATTCATGATATCCCAGCAGAAGGCTTTTTCACATGGTAAAATCACCTTAGAACATACCTATAACATAACATAACTATAACTACCTACTGGCGACCGCCAGTAGGTAATTAATATAAATATATATATATATATAAATATATATAAATTACCTACTGGCGGTCGCCAGTAGGTAGTTATAGTTAGGACCACGTTTCCATAGGAAAACCTCAACATTCTATTTTGAATAACTTTGGCGCCGGTCGACGAATCCTCGCGAATTTCTCAAAATAGGTGGGGCGCTACGCTCCGCTCCTACCCTGAAAGTCTCGGGGGGATCCGTCAAGCGGGGGCTGAGATAAAAGGGGGGTCCCAAAACGCGTTTTTCCCATGCATTTTTCCATAGGACCTTTAGAACGAGCTACAGCCCGAACGGCTGAACAGAATTACTCAAAATTTGGCAGAGAGGTAGTCCCTAGGTCAAGGAAGTGCCTTTTGTAGGTTTGGTGTAAATCTGTTCAGTAGATTCTGAGAAAATAGCCTTTAAATCAATATATATATCTGAGCCCGCTTACGGAACGCTTACCGTACGCTTACGGTAAGCGTACGGTGGCGTGCGCGAGCGCGATTCTGATTGGCTCTTAGATCTTAGTAAACATTCGAATCGGCCGAAACCAGGAAGCGGCGGCCGCCATTTTGTGTATTTCACTCTGAAAAAAAAGAGTGAAAACAAGGAAAGGGGGCAATGAGGAGAGTTACAGACCCCCTAACATTTGTAAGGGGGTCAAAGAAGGACAGAAAAGTACAAAAAAAACATTTATTGATTTTAAAAAAAATCACGGGGTACGCGTACGGTAAGCTTACGGTAAGCGTACGGTAGAAAAAAAAAAAAAAAAAAAAAAAAAATGAAAATCAGATTTAAGTGTTTAGATATTAGGGGGCTCTAAAAAGAGCCGTTGTGTTTATGAAATGATTTTTTAGTGGTACCTACAAGTAAGTACCGATGCAGAGTCTAAGGTTCAAGAGGAAGACTCTGTTCCCTTCATCATTGAAGTGCACACCATTGTTGTGGTAAATGGCACCCATACCATAGTCACGGAGGAAAGCAGAAACAGATTTGTTGACGTGCTTTCTTGCTTTGTCATCGCACCGCGTGCCCACCGTGCGTGCACGGCACTAACTGCGTAAAGTGGGCGCGCGGTGCGCGAAGCGCACCGTGCGCGCACGGAACGAACTGCGTTAAGTGGGCGCGCACGCCACGAATGGCGTAAAGTAACTTAGCATTTAAAAAACCGTACAAATTCACTGAAAAAACCATAGGTTTCACACACGTTATAGTTAGGAATTAGCATTTAAAAAACCTTGCAAATTCACTGAAAAAACCATAGGTTTCACACATGTTATAGTTAGCGGAAATTTTACTGATAAAAAACCAATGAAATTCCCCCGTTATAGTTAGTGCAGGCAACTATAACTCACGCGACCGCAATCTTCTGCTGATGACATATGTGTCTTTATGAAAAAAAAATATTTGTAATATATGTATAGCTAAAAATGTATGGAAGAAGACATGGGCAAATAAGTGTCTAAATACAGTATTAGCATCAGCAGAGGATTGCGGTCGCGTGAGTTATAGTTGCCTGCACTAACTATAACGGGGGAATTTCATTGGTTTTTTATCAGTAAAATTTCCGCTAACTATAACATGTGTGAAACCTATGGTTTTTTCAGTGAATATATATATATATATTATGTACTGGCGGTCGCCAGTAGATAGTTATAGTTAGGACCTATTATCTATAGGAAATCCGCAACATTCTATTCCCAATAAATCTGGCACCGGTTGACGAATCCTCGCGAAATTTTCCAAACTTTTGGCCAGCTCCGCTCCGCTCCTACCCTGAAAGTTTTGTGGTGATTCGTCAAGCGGTGGGCGAGAAAAAAGGGGGGTACCAAAACGCATTTTCCCCATGCAATTTCCCATAGGATCTGTTGTCGCAGCTACAGCCCGAACCGCTGAATGGAATGACACCAAATTTGGCAAAGAGGTAGTCCTCAGTTCAGACTCGTGCCTTTTGCATATATTGTGTGAATCCGTTCAGTAGTTCCTGAGAAAATTAGAGTTAAAAGTACATAAATATCTATGGCCGGGGAGGATCCGCGGACCCTACCCGCACCGTAAGCGCACCCTCCCCGAACCGAGCGCGCACCCTCCCGATCGCGCACTGAATGCTAATTGGCTGTTGAGTGTCTGTCTACATTCGAAACCAGGAACTGTTGGCGGCCATTTTCTGCCTCGGTAGAAGCGAGGCTGAAGAAGCAAGGGGAAAAAGTGTGTAAAACATATAAAGGGGGCAGAGTAGAAATACTCTGACCCTCTAGAGGTGCTTAGGGGGTCCCAGAAGGACCCCATGGGGCCCCCTTTTTTAAAAAAAAAAACTGCGAAATGCGCGCACGGTGCACGCATCCTACCGCGTTGGGTGTGCGGATCAACGGAATGTTTTTTTTTTAAAAAGACAAGAAATCATTGGTTGTATGACTACTTTGTAAACTGAAAGGTAGGGTGTATATTTCTGTTTTTTAAAGGTATGATTCTTATTGGTTAACAAAAACAGATTGTAAGGCACATTATATATGATAAGCTGATATGTTGAAAAGTGAAGCACACTTCCTCTCTTGTTTAGCAATATTGTGTGCTGAACTTCTGACCTGTGTGCTCAGTGCAGTGCTCCATGGCCTGTTTCTATGGTAACAGGCAGAAGGCAGATTGGGGGAAGGGTTGAAATGTATTTCAGTTGGAAAGGGTTGAAATGTTTAACCAATAGAAATGTGTGTTTGCTTTTGAGTTTGTGTGAAGGATTGTGATTTGATGTTTACATGTATATGTGTGGAAAATGAGAGGGAAACTTTTCCATTCTTTGTTTTTGCTGAGAGGTGCACAGTGCAGAGATTCTGTAAAAGAAAATATGGTGAGTGACTGATATACTTCTTAATCTACAAAACAACTTGAAAGATGAGTTATTTAATTGTGAGGGGATGTATGTAGACTATTTTGATTTTAATCAGACTAATGTTTTTCTCCTGCTAAAGTGTAGGGAGTACTTTTTTTTCTACAATCTTATTGACAGTGTGTGTGCATGTAGAAACCATTCTGTGATAAGCATTTGTGTTTTTCATGTGTTTGCAGACAGATAACTGTGCAGTTTTTATATTTTGGTAGAATTAGAAACCAGTCATTGTTTATGAATTTGTGAAATGAGTTATGTTATGTTTCTATACTAAAATGTAGTACTTCTTCTAGATGAAGAAATGTGTTTTGGTATAGTGCAAGGGATAGTGTTGTTTGTCTAGAATCACAAAGTGAGTATGTGTGCATTTGGGAACCACTGTGAGAGAAGCATTTGGTAACATTGTGTATTTGCTGACAGATAAATGTTTTAAAATCTGTCTTGTTGTCAAGTTTTAGTAGCATTAGAAGGCTGTTTTTGCTTATGCTTTGATTAAATGAGTCAGGTTTTGACACAAAAGTGCAGTCCTGAAATATGTAGATTGTGTGCAGTTCCCTTACCACTTGCACTGTAGTGAATGAGTTTTGGTAAACTCCTAGGGATAGTGGTGCTTGTCTAGAATCACACTGTGAGTTAGTGTGTATTTGGGATCACTGTGAGAGAAGCATTTGGTAACATCGTGTATTTGCTGACAGATAACTTTTTTAAAACCTGTCATGTTGTCGAGTTTTAGTAGTATTAGAAGCCATTTTTTGCTTATGCTTTTATTAAATGAGTCAGGCTTTGACAGAAAAGTGCAGTCCTGAAATATGTAGATTGTGTGCAGTTCCCTTATCAGTTCCACAGTAGTGAATTATTTTTTGTAAAGTCCTAGTTATAGTGGTTGTTGTCTAGAATCACACTGTGAGTCTGTGTGCATTTAGGAACCACTGTGAGAGAAGCATTTGGTAATATCGTGTATTTTTTAGCAGATAACTCTTTTAAAACCTGTCATGTTGTCAAGTTTTTATTGCATTAGAAGCCAGTCTTTGGTTATGCATTGATAAAATGATTCTTGCTTTGACACTAAAGTGCAGTACTGAAATATGTAGATTGTGTGCAGTTCCCTTACCACTTGCACTGTAGTAAATGAGTTTTGGTAAACTCCTAGGGATAGTGGTGCTTGTCTAGAATCACACTGTGAGTCTGTGTGCATTTGGGAACCACTGTGAGAGAAGCATTTGGTAACATCGTGTATTTGCTGACAGATAACTGTTTTAACCTGTCATGTTGTGAAGTTTTAGTAGCATTAGAAGGCAGTTATGGCTTATGCTTTGATTAAATGAGTCAGGCTTTGACAGAAAAGTGCAGTCCTGAAATATGTAGATTGTGTGCAGTTCCCTTACCACTTGCAGTGTAGTGAATGAGTTTTGGTAAACTGCTAGGGATAGTGGTGCTTGTCTAGAATCACACTGTGAGTTAGTGTGTATTTGGGAACACTGTGAGAGAAGCATTTGGTAACATCATGTATTTGCTGACAGATAACTGTTTTAAAACCTGTCATGTTGTCAAGTGTTAGTAGGATTAGAAGCCAGTCTTTGCTTATGCGTTGATTAAATGAGTTAGGCTTTGACACAAAAGTGCAGTCCTGAAATATGTAGAATGTGTGCAGTATCATTAACTCTTCTAGACTAGTGAATGAGTTTTGGTAAACTGCTAGGGATAGTTTTGCTTGTCTAAAATCACACTGTGAGTCTGTGTACATTTGGGTAAGGATTGTGAGAGAAGCATTTGGTAACATAGTGTATTTGATAACAGATAACTGTTTTAAAATCGGTCATGTTGTCAAGTTTTAGTAACTTTAGAAGCTATTCTTTGCTTATGCATTGATAAAATGAGTCAGGGTTTGACACTAAAGTGCAGTACCATGTACTATTCTATTCACTGTGCCAGAACTGAAAATGTAAAATTTTTACCCAGGCACTAACCTAGTAGTAGTCTGATGATTTAGTCAGTTTCCAAGTCCTCATGTTGTGAACCATACATTATCACATAGATTGTTTCAAATGTCTATGCAGTATGCATGCAGTCTTCTAACATACTATACACTTGTTTTTCACATTTTCAATTCGCTAGTCAGTATCCATACACTTCCAGGAAACACCCTGTAACTCTCTTTGCAGTCCTCTAGTGACCCATTCAGCATCATGTACTAATCCATTCACTGTGCGAAAACTCAAACACTTATAAATTCACCAAGATACTATCTTTGCAGTACTCTAATCATTCAGTCAGTGCCTAAGTATTCATGCACTGAGCCAGGAGTTAGCACATGGACTGCTTCAAACCCCTATCCACTATGTATGCAGTCTTCTAACCACCTAGACACTTGTCTTTCACACTTTCAATTCCCTAGTCAGTATCCATACAGTCCAGCAAACATCCCGTCACTGCCTTTGCACTCCTGTAGTGACCCATTCAGTACCAAGTACTAATCCATTCCCTGTGCGAAAAGCCTACCACTTATAAATTCACCTAGGCACTCTCCTTGTTGCACTCTAATCATTCAGTCAGTACCCAAGTAGTCATGCAGTGAGCCAGGCCTTACCACATGGACTGCTTTACATGCTTATTCACTATGCATGCAGGCCTCTAATCACCTACACAGTTGTGTTTCACACCTTCAATTCCCTAGTTAGTACTCATACACTTCTAGCAAACACCCTGTCACTCACCCAGTGTGTCTCCTTATAGTACTGTAATCATTTAGTCAGTTAGCATATAGTGTTTTAGTGAGGTAGGCTTTAGGGCATGAACTGCTTCAAAGTAGTATTCACTATGCATGTAGTGTTTTAACCATCGTCACACTTGTGGTTCAGGGCTCTAGTTTCTTAGTCAGTATTTATATAAAATGTGTTTGTACAGTAATGGAATAGTATAAATTTGAAAGTTATTAATATACATTTATTTATGATTCTTTTTTACAGGTACAGAACAGGAGTGTTTCTCATCTGTTTGCACTCTTCTCGTGCAAGATTGTTTGGATGAAGGGTCCTTCTGTGTTTCATCATACTTGCTGTGCCGCTCGAGTCTTTTTTGTTAGAATCCCCTCGTACCATAACTCTTTTGAAAATCTTGCGCGTGACAAAAGTGCCATGGGTCTTTGTTTGCCCCTCGAGAAAAGTAGAAAATTTCCACATCACTGAAGGAAAACATTGTGGGCGTGGTGCTTCTTCCAAAAATTCATCCTTAGATTTGGTGAATATTTTAAAGCGACAACATTTACAGTTTTTGTAAGTTAAACTTATAAAATTTTGTTAGCTGTAAGCATTTTATATATCTGTGATTTGTATCTTGTGGTATTTTGTTGAGAATAGCATTTTTTTTTTTTTTTAACAATCTTTGTGATTGTTTTTTTTTTGCCCGCTGTTAAGTGATGAGTACGATAGAAATCACTATTTTTAGTGAAATATAATATATTCTGAGAACAGCAAAAAAGGCAAAAAAATTACTTTGTGGAAATTATGCTGTGTTGTAAAAAAATGTATTATTACATGTTATAATTTTTTTTCCCTTTTCTTTCACAGATCAAAATTTTAAAATAAGCAATTTTTAAGAATTTAGATTGGAATGAAAATGTGAAAAAAATGTTTACCATTTTTTATTCCTATTACTGTGAAGGTAAGTTTAACTAAGTCTCAATATGCAGAATGAGGAGGTCTGCAAGAAGCTACAAAGTGGAAACATGTTTCTAAAAACACTCTGTTTATACCTATGTAGTTTTGAAATTTGACCATAATCAGATATCATGTGACCTCCAAAAAAAGAGATTTGAGGGGTTCATAATATTTCCTATTTTAGCTATGGAAGGACCGCAATTATTTCAATCATTCTTCTTTTATCATTCACAAGGAATTTTAAAAACGGAAATATGTCACTTTTTTGTAACACAGTTATTGTGTAAGATACTCTTTCATATTTACAAAGAGAGGAAAAGGCACTCTGTTCACTTTTTATACTCCATGTAAATACAACCTCATCATGCAGACCACTTTGTTTTGAAAGGGTGTTCTATAAGTGTTGATGTGCATGATTGCACTGAATACTCATAGAACAAGACACATGTCTAGATTTATCAGAAATCATAAATCTCGATATGTGTGTGAATGGTGCACCATTCTAAAATTGGTGTAGGAAAGCACAACAAGGAGAATTGTTTTCATTTCTCCACATTTTTATATCTTCAATGCATACTGATATGTTTAGCATACATTGAAGGAGAAAAATGCATTTTCTCATTGTTTTTGTGCAGGAAGGTGTGTCTTCCTGCAGAAAACAAACAGCACATGACACAGATATCCTTGCACTATGGTGCAAGGGTGCCTGTGTCACCACATGGCTGCAGTTTAAGCAGCCGTGCAGACAGAAGCATAGATTTGCAACATATTTATGTACATATGTTGCATCCCTGCGCTTCGGAAGTACTACAGCACACTGCAGTTAAAGAGGTTACTGTGTGATGCTGCAGCACTTCCTCATCTTTCTGCACTTATACATTCACCATATGCTACTAATGCATTCATTCAGTCAATTACGTACTACACATACATTCATCTAAACTAACACTAACAAAGACATTTTGCTCTTTTTTTAAACCAGGAAAGTTAGTTCTTACAAGAACTTTTTTATTTCTTTTATAATTTTTGGGGGGTTTTCTGAACAATTTTTAATTTTTTTTGTTTTTTCTGCAAAAAAAACCCCCAAAAACAAAACAGGAGAAACCAAACAATGAACTACAGGGAACAATAAAAAAATTAAAAAAACTAGCAAATATGACTTTCTTGGCGGCGGCAGATCAGATCGATCGACTGCTCACCATAGCACAAAGTCGCATTGCACTTAGTGCAGAGCACTTTTAAAAATTGAAATTGAGGACGGATGTCCAAGGTTTGGGCTGATGAATGCACTCTTGATGTGCTCGGCTGCGATGAGGTGGATGGCGCAGGAGCAGGAGTGTTTCGCATCCGTCGGCACTCTTCTCGTGCAAGATTGTTCAGATGAAGGGTCCACATGTACTTCATCATACTTGCCGTGCCGCAAGAGTATTTCTTGTTAGGATCCCCTCGTAACGGGACTCTTTTGCAAATCTTGCACGTGACCAAGGTGGCATTGGTCTTCTTCTGCCCCTCGGGAAAAGTAAAAAATGTTCACGCCACTGAAGAAAAACGTTTTTTGGGTGGTGCCTCTGCCAAAAATTTATCCTCAGAAGTATGAGGTGATGCAGGTGATGCCTGCTGCCCTGAAGCCATTTTTGGTTGAAAAAAGTTAGAGCTAAGTGTAAACTTAGTCTAAAAAATCTTCTTCTCTCCAAAGAGATGGTGCTATTAAAAAGGTCAAAGAAGAATGATTGAAATTGGTGGGGTCTTTCAATAGTTAGAAGAGGAAGTGTAATGAACCAATCAAATCTCTTTTTTTGCAGGTCACATGGGATCCGCGCACCCGGCGCTTATGCAGCACGCACCCAGCGCGCATCCGCGAAATTGAATAAAAAAAAATTATAGGATTAGATGTAAAAATATATTAGTTTTAAGACTAGTTTAGAGTTTGTCTTCAATTAATATTCACATGAAATACAGACATATGTTTTTTTAAATGTTAAATGCTTCGCGGGATCCGCGCACCTACCGCGTCATAGATGCAGATGACGCATCGCGGAAGCGCCTAAACGTCACGTTACGTACATCGAACGTGTCGCGTATAGGCTGGGAGTCGCGTACCGGTCGCATTGCGATCGCGGACTAAACACGTACCCGACGCATACCATGCGTGGATGCGATCACGTAGTGATCGGGAACGGTGCGCTTAGGGTGCGCGTATCCAAAAACATTGAAAAAATATATAAAATAAAGTTTTGCACATATAGTTAAAAAAATATTTTGAAAAATATAAAGAAATATGTTTGAAAAACCCATTAAGTTCAAATAATATTTTTTAATTTTTAAAGGAATTATTTGAAAAAATAAGTTTAAAAAATGGTGATAAAAAATAATAAAATTGACACACTGAATTTGAACAATATACAAATCCAATCAAAATCATTAAACATGATATCTTTAGAGATAAGTTATAGATAGGAATTAGCATTTAAAAAACCTTTGAAATTCACTGAAAAAACCATAGGTTTCATGCACGTAATAGTTAGGAATTGGCATTTAAAACACCTTTGAAATTCACTGAAAAAATCAAAGGTTTCAGGGGCGTTATAGTTAGGAATTGGCATTTGAAAAACCTTAGAAATTCACTGAAAAAACCATAGGTTTCAGGGGTGTTATAGTTAGTTGGACATTTCCCTCATACAAAACCCTAGAAATTCCCCTGTTATAGTTAGTTCAGCTAACTATAACTCGCGCCCCCACAATGCACTGCTGATGACGTCACATATTACATCACTCATGACATGGTCAGTGACATCACTGATGACATCACTGATGACATCAGAAATGACATCACTGATGACATCACTGATGACGTCATCCATGTGATAAATTAGTGCATCTTCTCACACCCTTTGATATACTCAATCAAAATTTCAGACGTCCATTCTCAAAACCATAGATACTCCAATGCCAATAACTACATACCCACTCATTGACTCTTAGATCTACACACGCATCCACTCACTCACCTGTACAGTCACCCATACTTACAGTCACTCAGTACAGGACTATCATATGCATTTATACACCTACATAGACACTCACACATCACCAATCATCCATAGAGGTACTCTCACACCTAGTCAGTCATGCAAATAATTAATCACACTCCCATTTACTCACCTGTGCAGTTATACACACACAAGTTCACTTACTCATAAAAATAGTACCACATTCTTACGCTCTTATACAATCACTGATACAAGCACACACTCATCCATACAGCCACTCTCACAATCACACACTCTCACATATACCCACTTATATACTCTTACACACATATATACTGCCTTTCACATATGTAGTTACTCACACATGTACCACTGAGATATACATTCAATCACTAACACACCCATACATACACTCACCCAACCATACAGTCCATCACAGATGCACTCCTAAAACCATGCACCCATAGAATCACCCACTTACACATGTATGCACACACACCCCACCCACACAAACACTCAGGCACCCATACAGATACTCAGACAACCAATCAATAACCCATAGAGACACTCATATAGCTATTCACAAAACCATGCAGCCGCTTATACACCAACAGACAGACAGATACAGACATTCACACAGTTTAGTCACTAGTCTGCAGTAAGATACGTTTAATGACTCACTTATAGTCAGTCACGCACCTACTAAATCATCCATTCACACACTTATACACCCACTCATTCTTCGATAGGTTTTTCCCCATATATATATTAAACATATTTAAAATTTACAGAAACACACACTCACTGGATGACGTCATCAGTGATGTCATTTCAGATGTCATCAGTGATGTCATCAGTGATGTCACTGACCATGTCATGAGTGATGTAATATGTGACGTCATCAGCAGTGCATTGCGGGGTCGCGAGTTATAGTTAGCTGAACTAACTATAACAGGGGAATTTCTAGGGTTTTGTAGGAGGGAAATGTCCAGCTAACTATAACGCCCCTGAAACCTATGGTTTTTTCAGTGAATTTCTAAGGTTTTTTAAATGCCAATTCCTAACTATAACGCCCCTGAAACCTTTGTTTTTTTCAGTGAATTTGAAAGGTCTTTTAAATGCCAATTCCTAACTATAACACCCCTGAAACCTATGTTTTTTCATTGAATATATATATATATATATATATATATATATATATATATATATATATATATATATATATATATATATATATATATATATATATATTACCTACTGGCGGTCGCCAGTAGGTAGTTATAGTTAGGACCCTGTTTCCATAGGAAAACCGCAACATTCTATTTTGAATAACTTTGGCGCCGGTCGACGAATCCTCGCGAAATTTTCAAAATAGGTGGGGCGCTACGCTCCGCTCCTACCCTGAAAGTCTCGGGGGGATTCGTGAAGCAGGGGCTGAGATAAAAGGGGGTCCCAAAACGCGTTTTTCCCATGCATTTTTCCATAGGACCTTTAGACACAGCTACAGCCCGAACGGCTGAACAGAGTTCCTTGAAATTTGGCAGAGAGGTAGTCTACAGGTCAAGGAAGTGCCTTTTGTAGGTTTGGTGTAAATCTGTTCAGTAGATTCTGAGAAAATAGCCTTTAAATCAATATATATATCTGAGCCAGCTTACGGTGCGCTTACGGTGCGCTTACCGTACGCGTACGGTGACGTGCGCGAGCGCGATTCTGATTGGCTGTTAGATCTTAGTAAACATTCGAATCGGTCGAAACCAGGAAGCGTCGGCCGCCATTTTCTCTCTCGCACTCTGAGTGGGGATTAAAAAACAAAGGACAAAAACATGTAAAGGGGCAGTTTAGACAGCTCCTAAGCACCTAGCCATGTTGGGGGAGTCCCCAAAGATCCTCCAAGGCCAAAAACTGAATTTTAATTTTTTCGATAATTTCGCCGATTACGCTTATCGTACGCGTACGGTAAAAAGTTTTTTTTTTTTTAAATTATCCATACTCTCCCCACCCCATGTGCAAATGGTGCCCGAAGAGCACCATTTGTGCATGGCATATCACAGATGTGAAAAATTAAAATATTACCTTTCACAACGAAGCGCATCATATGTCCTCCATGTGCGCACGGTGCGCGAAGCGCATCGTGCGTACATGGCCCATCTAGCGTAACGTGGGCACGCGGTGTGCGTAGCGCACCGCGTGCCCACCGTGCGTGCACGGCACTAACTGCGTAAAGTGGGCGCGCGGTGCGCGAAGCGCACCGCGTGCTCACTGTGCGCGCACGGTGCGCAAAGCACACCGTGCGCGCACGGAACGAACTGTGTTAAGTGGGCACGCACGCCACGAATGGCGTAAAGTAACTTAGCATTTAAAAAAACGTACAAATTCACTGAAAAAACCATAGGTTTCACACACGTTATAGTTAGGAATTAGCATTTAAAAAAACCTTGCAAATTCACTGAAAAAACCATAGGTTTCACACATGTTATAGTTAGCGGAAATTTTACTGATAAAAAACCAATGAAATTCCCCCGTTATAGTTAGTGCAGGCAACTATAACTCACGCGACTGCAATCTTCTGCTGATGACATATGTGTCTTTATGAAAAAAAAATATTTGTAATATATGTATAGCTAAAAATTTATGGAAGAAGACATGGGCAAATCAGTGTCTAAATACAGTATTAGCATCAGCAGAGGATTGCGGTCGCGTGAGTTTTAGTTGCCTGCACTAACTATAACGGGGGAATTTCATTGGTTTTTTATCAGTAAAATTTCCGCTAACTATAACATGTGTGAAACCTATGGTTTTTTCAGTGAATATATATATATATTCACTTAAAAAACCATAGGTTTCACACATGTTATAGTTAGCTGTACATTTCACTCGTAAAAAACCAATGAAATTCCCCCGTTATAGTTACTGCAGGCAACTATAACTCACGCGACCGCAATCCTCTGGTGATGACGTCAGATATTACATCACTGTATTTAGACACTTATTTACCCATGTCTTCTTCCATTAATCTTTAGCTATACATATATTACAAATATTTATTTTTGAGAAAGACTCATATGTCATCAGTGATGTAATATCTGACGTCATCAGCAGAGGATTGCGGTCGCGTGAGTTATAGTTGCCTGCAGTAACTATACCGGGGGAATTTCATTGGTTTTTTACGAGTGAAATGTCCAGCTAACTATAACATGTGTGAAACCTATGGTTTTTTAAGTGAATTTGCAAGGTTTTTTAAATGCTAATTCGTAACTATAACGTGTGTGAAACCTATGGTCTTTTCAGTGAATTTGTACGGTTTTTTAAATGCTAAGTTATGGTTTTTTTTCAGGTTTTACACCGTGCGCGCACCCTGCGCGTTCTGTGGGCACTCGGTGCGCTTCTCGCACCGAGCGCCCACGGTTCGCTGTGCGCGCAGAGTGCGCGCACCTTGTGATATAAAAAAAAAAAAAATGATTTTTTCTCCCTTGGGGGTCCTTCTGTGACCCCCTGACCAAAGCTAGGGGGACAGGAACTGTCCACTCTGCCCCCTTTTCACATTCTCCACCTTTGTTTTCCACCCCCTCAGACTGCGAGAGACAAAATGGTGGCCGACACTTCCTGGTTTCGACCGATTCGAATGTTTACTGACATCTAACAACCAATCAGAATTGCGCTCGCGCACGGCAGGGTGCGCACACCGTGCGCGCACGGTGCGCGCGTATAGATATTGATATGCTTTTAAATGCTATTTTCTCAGGAAATACTGAACAGATTTACACCAGACCTGCAAAAGGCACTTCCTTGACCTTATGGCTACCTCTCTGCCAAATTCCACGTAATTCTGTTCAGCCGTTCGGGCTGTAGCTGCGACTAAAAGTCCTATGGAAAAATGCATGGGGAAAATGCGTTTTGGGACCCCCCTTTTTCTCGGCGCCCGCTTGACGAATCACCCCGAGACTTTCAGGGTAGGAGCTGAACGGAGCGCCCCATTCGTTTTGAAAATTTCGCGAGGATTCGTCAACCGGCGCCAAAGTTATTCAAAATAGAATTTTGAGATTTCCTGTGGAAACTAGGATGTAACTATAACTATCTACTGGCGACCGCCAGTAGATAATATATATATATAGATATCCGATTGGGTCCCAGCTGGGCAAATGGGCGCTCTTTGTCTCGGCTGTGCGTATTTGCCCCCGACAGGACCTCAACGGTTTACATTTACCAACTCTGGTGCTCCTGCACCAGAAAAACGGAACGCACTCTGGGCAGGTTTACTTTACTGATTTATTATTGAGTATATCTCAACCCAACGTGATTTGGTCTGATCTCAGAGCTTAATCGCGGAATGTTTCCCATTATACTTGTGCTTCATATCTTCACCCTATACAATGACATCATTACTATGTATTCCAAAGCATGATGGTACATGTAGTGAGTAAATCTTATGGCATTTGAATAATACTTGAATTGTCAAAGTGCATAAGTTCAAATTTTTGCTATTAAGTGCCTTTAAACAAATGTGCAAAACATGCTTGGTGAACTATGCATCATTTAAAATTACATTGGAGTTTAAAAAAAGAGGCTTCATTAAAATTCCACACTAAATACTAGATGAGTAGTAATTATTTATGCTGTTTTGAGAGCATTTACATATCTACATATAAATATATATATATATATATATATATATATATATATATATATATATATATATATATATATATATATTCACTGAAAAAAACAAAGGTTTCACACACTTTATAGTTAGGAATTAGCATTTAAAAAACCTTGCAAATTCACTGAAAAAACCATAGGTTTCACACATGTTATAGTTAGCTGGACATTTCACTCGTGAAAAACCAATGAAATTCCCCCGTTATAGTTAGTTCAGCTAACTATAACTCGCGCCCCCGCAATGCACTGCTGATGATGTCACATATTACATCACTCATGACATGGTCAGTGACATCACTCATGACATCACTGATGACATCTCAAATGACATCACTGATGACATCATCCAGTGAATGTGTATTTTTCTGAAAATTAAATATGTTTTATATATGTATATCTCAAGGACGATGGAAGAATAAATGGGTATATAAGTGTCTAAATGGATGATTTGTTTTTGAAAAATTGATTGTATAACTGACTGATTAAGTGTATCTTAGTGAATACATGGCTTAGTGAGTAATGTTTAAATATGTAAATATCTTTATCAGTCTCTCACTTTGTGTATAAGTGGCTGCATAGGTTGGTGAGTAGCTACATGGGTGTTTATATAGGTTATTAGTTGGTTTTTTTAGTATCAGTGTGAGTGTGTGTATGGTTCGGTGGGGGGTATTACATACTGCATAGGTACATGAATGAGTGACTCACTGTTTGTATGTGTTGAAGACAGCATGTCTGCAGGACTGTATGGGTGGATGAGTGTGTGCATGGGTGTGTTAGTGAGTGAATGACTGTCTCAATAGTGTCTCTATGAGTAACTACATATGTTTTAAACTAGTATATGTGACTATTGGTGTATATAACTGAGCATATGTGGGAGTGAGAGATTGAAAGAGTTCCTGAATAAATATGTGTTTCTATAAGTGATTGTTTAAAAGACTAAGTATGTGTAAGTTCCCGTAGAAGTAAGTGTGGTGGTGTGTGTATAAATGTATATGTAAGTAAATGTATGTTTCTTTCTTTATTTTCATGAGTGACTATGTGTGTCAGTAACTCTGTGGATGTGAGGCATTGTGTAACAGGATGTATAGGTGTATGAGTACATATGATGAGTGAGTGCATGTATGAGTGACTGTACAGGACTGTTGGTGAATGAGTGGATGTGTATGTGGATCTTAGAATTACTCAAGAGGTTGTTGTAACTGGTATTGGTATGTCCATTTTTTTGAAAATTTTAGTCTCTATTTTTGAATGTGTGTATCAAAGGTTATATCAGGGGGAGAGGAGGTCTGCCACTCTGTCACAAGGATGATGTCATCAGTGATGTCATTTGAGATGTCATCAGTGATGTCATGAGTGATGTCACTGACCATGTCATGAGTGATGTAATATGTGACGTCATCAGCAGTGCATTGCGGGGGCGCGAGTTATAGTTAGCTGAACTAACTATAACGGGGGAATTTCATTGGTTTTTCACGAGTGAAATGTCCAGCTAACTATAACATGTGTGAAACCTATGGTTTTTTCAGTGAATTTGCAAGGTTTTTTAAATGCTAATTCCTAACTATAACGTGTGTGAAACCTTTGGTTTTTTCAGTGAATTTGTACAGTTTTTTAAATGCTAATTTTTGAAAAATTAAATTAAATATTTTTTTTTTATAATATAAATAAAAATCCTATGTATTGATTTATATATTATCTGTATTCTTTTTTTTTTTTTTTTTTTAATTTGAATTAGGATAAAGTTGAACAGTTTATTTAATTTTTGCAATTTATTTTTTCCATTTTTTTTTTATATAAATTTTTTGGGTGCGCGCTCTGAGCGCGCTCCTACTACGTTTTCGTAAGTTTTTTATGAATACCGTTGTACGTAATTTACGTATGCATACATACGTTCTAGTGCGCGCTGGGAGCGCGCACCCAGTACGTATGCGTACGTACGTACGCATGCGTGTGTGCGTCATACGCGCTCCACGCGGTTCACTTCCGCATACGCTTAAATTACGCGCAATAACGTTCGCGTATACGCGTGTTCAACGTATGCGCGTTACGTGCGCGCATATGACGTATGTACATGCGCTCCTACGCGTTCGCGCATGCGTAATTGCATGGTGCGCGCTCGGAGCTTGCTCAGTGCGCGCATCTCGGATTATATGCATAATAAAACAACACTTCTTATTGGTTATCATTACTTTCAGTTTCTGATTGTTTCAACACCACACCCAATCCCCTCATGGCTAGTCATGTGATCATGATTCATCACTTTTGATTGGTTTGAAGTACTTTCAGTTCCAGATTCTTCCCAAACCACACCTACTCCCCTCATTATTAGTTCTGATTCCTTTGGAGAAGGAGCTATTCTGTTGTTGAGAGACAATGGCTGAACAGCAACCATCTTCAGACAGTGACCAGGACACTCTTGAGAGGCAGAGGAGCAGGAAGCAGAAAGACAGCTTTATATGGCAGTTTTTCACTTTTCCAGAGGGACAAAAAAAGGTAAATGCACCTAAAGTTACATGTGTACTTTGTCAAAAAGTCTTGTCACGTGGGAATCCTAACAAGAAGTATTCTTTTAGCATTCACACTATGTTGAGGCATGTTGACAAAATGCATACAGTGACTTTTCGTCGAGCATCTGGAGCAAACCCTCCACCTGCTCAACCGACGACATCTGCAGCAGCTCAGCCGAGCACATCTTCGGCAGCTCAGGCGAGCACTTCAGCTGCAGTGGTGCAGCTGCAGTGGTGCCTTTGCCTTCTTCTTCACCTCGTTTTGGACCACCTTGTTTTGCGAGGTTGTCCACACGTTGCACTGATTGTGGTAAACTTATTTCTGTGTGTGAGACCAGTCTTGATCTCATTCAGAGCAAATTTGATGCCCATGAGTGCAATAGGCCATAGATGTTTTTTCTTTTTTTTCGTTTTTCTCTTCCTGTTTCCCTCCATTAACTCAAGGGCTCTTTTAAGAGCCACTTAAAAACTAAATCCCAAAAATTTTTGGGGGGGATTTATTTAATATTTTTTTTGGGGGTGCGCGCACCCTGCGCGCACCCAAGGTTTTTTTTTAAAAAAAAAATTTCTTTTTTTTTTTTAAATTTAATGTACAAAAAGAGTTGAAGAAATGGAAGCATGAAAAGAGAGATTTGAGAAATACAAATATTTTTCACTTATTTAAAAAAAAAAAAATAATTTGGGGGTAAACATTTTTTTAAAGTATTTTGCAAGGGAACAGAATTTTTTTTTCTTTTTTTCTTTCCAGTTCTGCAAAAAAAGAAAAAAGTATTAATATTCAATCATACATTACAAAAAGCACTGCATGTTTTTACATATTTTACAAAGCAATGTTTTGCCCTTTTTTTGCTGTTTTCAGAATTTTTTAATTTTCACTTAAAATAGTGAAAACAATTGTATTCATCATTTAACAGCGGGCAAAAAAAAACAATCTGAAAGATTGTTTAAAAAAGCCCTAAAACTTTCCTCACTAAAATATACCTTGTTACAAATATTACATATATATTACAAGTACTTTTCTAGATGAATAAAAATTTTCTAGACAAACCGTCTTTAAACCTTGTTGCAAAAGCACACATGCCAAAATAATTTCTGTCAAAGGAGTCCACAATTGTTTTTATTACTTTTCCTTTAGGCCAAATAGTAATTTTAAAATCCTTTTTAAGTGATATCTTCAATTATAATCCTTTAAAAATACAAAAAATGCTTTGTTCAGATGCAGTTTTTACTTTTCAAAATTTAGGTTTCAGAAAAATTAAATAAGAATTGGGTAAATCATACGGCAAACGTTGCTTGAAAATCAATTAGGAATCATTACACAGTGTCCAGCCTTTTTCACATTTAAGATAAACTGTGTAATGCCCAGAAGTTACAGTAGGTCCTTCATGAAAAATTATTGCAACTGTAACAAAAGTTTTTCCAGAAATTGATAATTGCTGTCCTGTAAACTTCTTTATTAAAGTTTCCAATTTTGAACCATCAGCTCTACAACGTTGCATCATTAAAATTACATACTGACCATATTTCTGTAAAAATAATGTGGAAAACATGTCTGATTTACATTCAGAACATTCCATGTTGTGATTGGCATCCTTAACTAATTTACTAAAAGTCACTGATTTACTTTGTGGTAATGGTAAACATATGAACCTTTCTGAATCAACATTACTACTACATGTGTTCATACAGTTTTCACAGCAATGTTCCCATTTGTAAGAGACACCAAATAAGTTTTCTACTTCTACTCCTTCATCTTCTAGTACACTCAAAATATATATTAAGAATTCCTGTGCATCTTGCTGGACATTTTCTTTAAACTGTGTAGAACCACAACATACATCTAAAAGATTTCTAACATCAGAAGCACTTTCTATTTCAGTTTTATCAGTACTCAGCTTCTCAAAAAGGAGACTCAGCAGAGAACACAATCTTTTTCCATGATTTACTATTATCTGTTCTAGCAACTTTTCAAGATAAAATACAACATTCAGCACTACATTTGCATAGCAGTTGACACCAGAGCTATTTTCAAAATGGCAACCAACAACCTCTTCAACACTGTTCTTTTTCTTTTTCCTTGCTATCACATCACTGTCCTTTTTTTTTTGTTCTGTTCATCCACATTACAGATATTCTCAAATCTCCTTTTCCGACAAACAACATGTTTTTCAATCACAGGATACTGACCTAAATGAGGAGCATAGGTTCTTCTTAATCTATTATACTCCTTTACACAGTTTGTATCAGCACTAACTTTTGAGTCATCAAAGTCTATCATAAATAAACCAGATAATGTTTTCACTCATGACAAAGCAACATATGCCATACCTTCTTTGAACACAGTAGAACCAATGTTTACAAAAGCACTATCTACAGTCAATCCTTGAGACTTGTGAATAGTTACAGCATATGCTAGAGAAAACGGAAATTGTTTCCTACGCACATATAAGTCTTTCACAAGCATGAAACGAACTGAACAACGACAAATGTCTTTAACTTCTTCTATCTGATCAAATTTTATTTTTAAACATTCAATTCCTTCTTTTTTCTGATAATTAATAAAACCCACAACTCTTCCCATAGCTCCATTCACTAAACCTTTTTCTACATCCAAATTTCTCCTTAAAATCACTCGACAATTCATGCAAACATATAGATTTTTTTCTAATCCAGCTGTTTTGGAAATGTTCTTCTCTAGTGAATCCAATTTATTTTTCAGTTTGCCTGTTAATGTAAAAGTAATTCTTTCATGCTGAATTTTGTCCTCTGCTTCCATTTTCTTAATCTCTTCCTTTTCCAATTTCAAAAGTTCCTCATTGAATATTGAGCACTCACGTAGTGTTGGCATTAAGCAGATTACAGTATTTTTTTCTGCAATGTTCTGGTATATTTTCTCTGCAACTATTTCTTCATTTGGAAATAAATTATGTAGCAACCGACTCTGTAATGCTTTTTTGCCAACTTCTGTGAGTAGTCCAATTTTGATATCTTTCAGAATATTTGCATAATCTTCGTCGTTTGCTTGTCTCATATTGGTAGTGAGTTCTTTGTACTCAAAGAACGACCAAATATTTGCATTACCAATGCTTCCTAATAACTTCTTCGTGTCTTCATGTGTCACAGTATTAAACACTGGTTGTCCTTTAACTGGAGGGAGCTGTAAAAGATCTCCAAAAACTATGACGTGTTTACCTCCAAATAACACGTCACAGTCTGTCTTAAGAATTTGTTGCATTCTTAAATGCACAAAGGCAAGCATTAAATTTGAAACCATGCTCACCTCATCAATAATGAGAACTTGCATCTTCTTCAACACTCTTGAAACTTCGAGGCATGCTTCTCCAGTTAGTTTGTGGTATTCTATTTTGTTCTCATGCTCCACTGGTAACATTAGCAAATGATGTAAGGTAATTCCTTTTATGTTATAAGCTGCTAACCCAGTTGGAGCAGTTACCACACAAGACAAATTTGAAGCTGTTTTTTGCTGTAGGTAGCTTCTGATGACTTTTATTAAGAAACTTTTACCAGTTCCAGCTTGTCCACTCACATACATCCTGATTGGTTCAAATGATGTGCATGAGCACTCTTTCTTTTCATGTAGTAATCCATGATCAATTTTTTTGGTGACTTCTTCATAAATTTCTTTTTGTTCTTCATTCAGTTGTTGTTCCAGATTTAGTAAGTCGATTGAATCTTCCTGTGCTTGATTCATAGCCGTTTCTACTTCAGTCATGGCTACTGCAGCTTCATTTTCTATGATTGGTTGTCCTAGGGGATCTTGACTAAGTGTTCCTGAACTTTAGCTGTCTTGAGAAGTGTCTCTAGCTACTTCAGCTGCAATTTTTGCTTCCTGTTCATTTTCTTCATTTAACATTTGGACATAAGTTGTGAAAGTACTGCATTCTATGCTGTCTTTGCTAGCATTAAAAGAATCTTCATAGCTTTGAAATTCTCCCATTAGTTCGTCCTCTGAACGCCATGGTTTAAAAAGCTGTAAAAGAGCCAAGTAGTAAAATTCCTTTTTCTCAGTAGTTTCGCAACTGAGCTTCCTGTGATTTATCAAACTTCCTTTTGTTTGCTTCACCAAACATCCTTCCTCACCAATGACTTTATATTTTCCATTGTTGATGTCTTCTGTGGCTTTCCGTGAAAAAATGTAGTTCTGCAGCACTTCATAGAGACACATGTTCTCAAGATGATGACTTCTCTTTGGGTAATATGTGTCCAACATGTTTGATTTCAAAATATCTGTACTTTCTGGGTCATTCTCGGCCAAATATTCAATTTCTCCAACAGATTTCAGTACCCGATTTCTCATTCCTGCAAGGCCTAAGCTTACCCAAATTATTCTTCTGGATTTCGAGTAAAGACTTGCAGATGATAACCTATCTGAGCATTCGTAGGATCCAATTTCTCGATGCGATAACATCTTTAAACTGAAACTGTACAGCTTCTTACTGACAGTCTTCTCGTGAGAAATCTCTTCCCACATTTCCTTCAATTCTGTTTTCTCAGATTTAGTGATGTAAGATGTCACATACCGAGCAACAGCAATAGAATTGTCTGCCACATACTGAATATCCATGTTAGCATTCCACATGGATAAAATGACTGGGTTGTAGGTATTTTTGGGAGATTTTCTGGTTATAGTATGTCGCACAGCTGACATAAAACTGTTGACTCTTCCTTTTGAAAGAACAGGTCTAGGAAATCCAAATCGACACTTTGTGTAGAATTTATCTTTGGTCTTGTACTTCCGTCGACAGTATTTTCCACACCGATGACTTTGGAAACGTAAAACTTGTTCTTTTAACTTTTTCTCTTCTGTGCTTTTAGGTATAGCACATGTTGCATATTCTTCAATGAAAGATAACACTGCTTCATCAGTATCTGTTCCAAACTTTGGGGCATCCTTGATCCACAACAGCATATGAATATGAGGAGCACCTCTTGCCTGGTACTCTTTTCTCCAAAAGAAATCCACTACTTCTCCAAGAGGTGGATTTTTTTTATTGCAGATGAAGGACATCATAGCCTCAAATCTATGATTGAAATATCTGCAAACATTAACTGGATCCAATGAGCACAGTTCTCCTGCTGTCTTGTATTCAATGTTTTTAATGTTTGAATTTGCCTCTCGTAGAAAATCCAGTAAATCATCCCAAGCGTACTCGGCACAGCTTAGGGTTAGAAACCATGTAGGAGTTCCTAAATTCCGTAACATGCATTTCAATTCACCATGGCGTCGGTACCAATATTCATTTGTCCCACGCTGAAAAGCCATCAGATTGATCAGTTGTGTTTCCAAATGATCATCTCGGTGCTGCACTTTCTCCATAAAATCCTTAGCAGACACATTTTGTAAATGTACTCCACTTTTTAAAATGTGATTTACTGCATAAGATAATGCAGACAAGTCGCTTTCAAATAAAAGATGGAACAAATAAAGAATAATTTGACGAAATCTTGTATCTATTGCATATAATCTTGTAGTCCGATACTCAGAAGCAGGAATCTGTTTTGGGCGTTCATCGTATCGTCCACCTTTTCCTGTAGGAAACAGCTGAGGAAAACATCGAGCTTCCAAGCTCTTCTCCCATACACTCACGGGAGTTCCTTTTGCTTTCTTCATCTGAAACAGATCAATAGTGTCTCCCATAACTTCTTTTGAATGAAGAGAATGTATGCTAAAATGTTCATACATTTCTTCTTCCTTTGACTTGTCCACTTTTTCAATTTGACCAGTTGGTGTTTCTGTGTCTTCTTGTAAATCTTCTTCTTCTTCATCTATATAAATTGATTCATACCATTTATTATTTTTTTTCAAATAGAAATTTGCTCTTTGTACTTTTCGTACATCCACCAGCTCCTGCCAAATCTTCTTATTCTTTGTAGGTACACCATTAACCAGAATTACCAATGGTTCAGTTTCCAAAGTATCTGCATCAATAGTTTCCATATTTTTTTTCAAATCCAAGGGCAAATACACCACTCTTCCTTTTAAACCTCTCAGTAAATCTGAAGGAGGTAATTTACCAGTTTTGGGCTCCATACGTACTATGGTCTGGAACGGATGAACACATTGAATGAGTATAGACTCATATGTATTTAAATCAGAAAGTTCGGCAGGAATAGCATCCAATTCTAAATTATTATGTACAGCTCTGGTCGGCATTCTATTTTCTTCTAACTTGTTATAACAGTATTTACAAATACGCTGATCTTCACCCAATTCAAAACAATTTTCAAGAAATATATATGTTGCAAAATCCTTCCACTTATAATTATCTTCATTTTCACTTTTTTTATACAGATCAACATTCCTTGTTTGAATTTTATAATGACTTCTGCGGCAACAAATACAAGTAATATTTGGTCTTTCATTAGAGGTGATAGTAAATTTTGTCATTTCATACTCAAAATTTTTAGTAATAATGAGTTCTACATTCTGTTCCTCATTTTCCTCATTTACTGTGTCCTTTTCTGCACTTTCTTGTTCTGGACCAAAGTAACAAAACTGAATCTCATCAGTAACCTTCACTACATCTGATACAGATCCACGGAACAGAGCATTATTCCACTCATTCAACTTTACTGCTGGACTGTTAGCAAAATACAATGTTCTCACAAACTTTCTCATTTCAGTATGATGAACAGCCAGCATCCTAATATGATGAAAAACACTTTTACACACTTTTCTAGATAGACAAGCCAGAGAATGTCCCTGCAAACCAGTATTTTCTCTCACTCTGCATGGATCTAGTGTTTGAAGCACCTACATCTTCTGTTTTACACTCTTTTTACTATATTCTCTTAGAAAGTCCCGTAATTTATCAATAGATTCCTGACGCACAGTACAAATACTACTACAGTTCCAAGTGTACACTGGGGCTTTTGGACGTCTCCCCATAGCCTCAGCAGCCATTACTTCTTCCTCATTTCTTGGGACCATTTTCTCTTTTTCCATCACACAACCATCCTTAACTTCATATGCTGTACCATTGGTGTCAACTGCATGCAACAAACTATTACTTTGAAGATAACTCTCTTCATTAAAAAATGGTTCAGTACTTCAACTGTGTTTCCATTCTCCCAAGAACACTTTACAAAAGTTACTTTTTTTCACTTCTCTTTTCCTTTTGCTTTGTGATTTCATTGCATTCAGTAATTTATCTAATCTACGCATCCTATTCAAAATTAGAATAAAAAGTTTTCTTTTTATTTCCAAAGCCTTACTTACAATATTTTCTATAAAAAAAAAATTCTTAATAAATTTTGTTTTTTTCTTATATTTTTTCACATCCTTTAGCAAATTTAACATCACTCTTCTCTGAAACATTTTTTGACGAATGTTTTTAAAATCTAATTTTCATGTTAAATCAGTTTGACATACTTCTGATTGTACATTAGCTTTTTTTTTTGCTGTTGACTGTGTTGTTGCTTTGTACATAAAACACTGTTTGTTTTACAGTTATTTTTGCCATTTTTTTGTTTTTGGAAAATCTTTTTTAAGAAATCTCTGCTCTGCTTACCAGTAGACTTTTTCTTTTTGCCATCACCAGCTTCTCCTCCTATTTTTTTTTCCCAGTTTTGTCCAGATATACTTGTTGTTGCTTTTCTTTCCTCTTTCTTGTCCTTAAAGGCATTTTTTTTTTCACTGTTGCTCAGCAATACCTGCAAGGAACTTAAAAAAATTCCTTTTTGTAATTATAATTCATTAAAATATTTTTTTTTACTTTTCATTAATTTCAAATGTTTTTCCATTTGCCTCTCATTTGTGATTTACTAATTAGTGCACAGTGCTAACCACCACAGTTGAAAAAAAACAAGCTGTCCCTTTCCTGCAAGTGCATGTTTTACAGAACAACTGCAACACAAATTATATCTGTGGCCACAATTCCTGTGCGCACACAGCCTCATGTTGTGCTTCTAACCAGAAAACAGAATTTGATTTGCAAATTCAAAGCACATTTACTACTCTGGTAGATCAAGTGATAATTGCTGTTACAGCCTTACACATTTTCCTTGTAGATCACAGAGGCAGAAAAGAGCACATTTCCTAACAGCTACTTCATACCATAAGTATTTGCAACCTGGGTGAGTGTTTAGAGTAGAGCAAAGAAAATGAGGCCTTGGTGACGTTGAATGTGTTTGCATTACACACAGACCTGAGTAGTACGCATGGGAGTGTTGGAGAAGCTGCTGTGTGTGTCCCAAGAGTGTGTTTCTGCAGACTATGTATTGTCAGCTGCAAGAGACATGAGCAAGGAGATTTCCAGAACTGCATGAAGACTGCAGGGATGTACGTAACAGTGCATGTGTGCTAAGGGATAATTTGTGTAAACACAACAGGCTGCGCCTTTCCTGGGACTGCAATTCTTACTGAACAACAACTTCACAAACTAAATCTCTGCCCACAATTCCTGTGCGCACACATACTCATGCTATGTTTTTTGGAACAAAACAGTGTCCCTGAATCGTACTAAATTACTGTTACAGCCTGACACATTTCCCTTATCATTTACAGAAGCAGAAAATAGCACATGTCCTAACAGCTCCTTAAGACCATGACCATGTGTTACAGGGTGAGTGATTAGACTAGATCAATTTAAATGAGGCCTTGGTGACGTTGAATGTGTTTGCATTACACATTGCTATCTGAAACAGCACACAGAGCTGAGTACTACACATGAGAGTGTTGGAGAAGCTGCTGCATGTGTGCCAAGAGTGTGTTTCTGAAGACTGTGTATTGTCTGGTGCAAGACAGATGAGCAAAGAGACTTCCAGAACTGCATGAAGACTGCAGAGATATATGTAACAGTGCATGTGTGCTAAGGGTTATTTTCAGTTTTGAACATATGGCATCTACATGTGCCTTTGCTATTTTGAAAGGGAAATCTACCCTGTTGGTTTCAAATTTTTTAGCTTTTACCTCCAATTTGCGATTAAGTGATTTCTGCTGAGTGCTAACCACCACATTTGAAGAAAATAAGCTGTCCCTTTCCTGCAAGTGCATGTTTTACGAAACAACTGCAACACAAAATACATCTCTGGCCACAATTCCTATATGCACACAGACTCATGCTGTGTTGGTAGGCACAAAGCACAGGCTGCCCCAGGCTGCCCCTTTCCTGGGTCTGCAATTCTTACTGAACAACAACTTCACAAACTAAATCTCTGCCCACAATTCCTGTGCGCACACAGACTCATGCTATGTTTTTTGGAACAAAACAGTGTCCCTGAATAGTACTAAATTACTGTTACAGCCTGACACATTTCCCTTATCATTTACAGAAGCAGAAAACAGCACATGTCCTAACAGCTCCTTAAGACCATGACCATGTGTTACAGGGTGAGTGATTAGACTAGATCAATTTAAATGAGGCCTTGGTGACGTTGAATGTGTTTGCATTACACAGTGCTATCTGAAACAGCACACAGAGCTGAGTACTACACATGAGAGTGTTGGAGAAGCTGCTGCGTGTGTGCCAAGAGTGTGTTTCTGAAGACTGTGTATTGTCTGGTGCAAGACAGATAAGCAAAGAGACTTCCAGAACTACATGAAGACTGCAGGGATATATGTAACAGTGCATGTATGCTAAGGGATAATTTGTGTAAACACAACAGGCTGCCCCTTTCCTGGGACTGCATTTCTTACTGAACAACATCTTCACAAATTAAATCTCTGCTCACAATTCCTGTGCGCACACAGACTCATGCCATCATTTTACGCACATAACACAGGCTGCCCCTTTCCTGGGACTGCATTTCTTACTGAACAACAACTTCATAAATTAAATCTCTGCCCACAATTCCTGTGCGCACACAGACTCATGCCATCATTTTAGACACATAACACAGGCTGCCCCTTTCCTGGGACTGCAATTCTTACTGAACAACAACTTCATAAATTAAATCTCTGCCCACAATTCCTGTGTGCACACAGAGTCATGCCATCATTTTAGGCACATAACACAGGCTGCCCCTTTCCTGGGACTGCATTTCTTACTGAACAACATCTTCACAAATTAAATCTCTGCCCACGATTCCTGTGCGCACACAGACTCATGCTATGTTTTTTGGAACAAAACAGTGTCCCTGAATAGTACCAAATTACTGTTACTGCCTGACACATTTCCCATATCATTTACAGAAGCAGAAAACAGCACATGTCCTAACAGCTCCTTAACACCATGACCATGTGTTACAGGGTGAGTGATTAGACTAGACCAATTTAAATGAGGCCTTGGTGACGTTGAATGTGTTTGCATTACACATTGCTATCTGAAACAGCACACAGAGCTGAGTACTACACATGAGAGTGTTGGAGAAGCTGCTGCATGTGTGCCAAGAGTGTGTTTCTGAAGACTGTGTATTGTCTGGTGCAAGACAGATGAGCAAAGAGACTTCCAGAACTGCATGAAGACTGCAGGGATGTATGTAACAGTGCATGTGTGCTAAGGGATAATTTGTGTAAACACAACAGGCTGCCCCTTTCCTGGGACTGCATTTCTTACTGAACAACATCTTCACAAATTAAATCTCTGCCCACAATTCCTGTGCGCACACAGACTCATGCCATCATTTTACGCACATAACACAGGCTGCCCCTTTCCTGGGACTGCATTTCTTACTAAACAACAACTTCATAAATTAAATCTCTGCCCACAATTCCTGTGCGCACACAGACTCATGCCATCATTTTAGACACATAACACAGGCTGCCCCTTTCCTGGGACTGCAATTCTTACTGAACAACAACTTCATAAATTAAATCTCTGCCCACAATTCCTGTGTGCACACAGAGTCATGCCATCATTTTAGGCACATAACACAGGCTGCCCCTTTCCTGGGACTGCATTTCTTACTGAACAACAACTTCACAAACTAAATCTCTGCCCACAATTCCTGTGCGCACACAGACTCATGCTATGTTTTTTGGAACAAAACAAAGTCCCTGAATAGTACCAAATTACTGTTACTGCCTGACACATTTCCCATATCATTTACAGAAGCAGAAAACAGCACATGTCCTAACAGCTCCTTAACACCATGACCATGTGTTACAGGGTGAGTGATTAGACTAGATCAATTTAAATGAGGCCTTGGTGACGTTGAATGTGTTTGCATTACACATTGCTATCTGAAACAGCACACAGAGCTGAGTACTACACATGAGAGTGTTGGAGAAGCTGCTGCGTGTGTGCCAAGAGTGTGTTTCTGAAGACTGTGTCTTGTCTGGTGCAAGACAGATGAGCAAAGAGACTTCCAGAACTGCATGAAGACTGCAGAGATATATGTAACAGTGCATGTGTGCTAAGGGTTATTTTCAGTTTTGAACATATGGCATCTACATGTGCCTTTGCTATTTTGAAAGGGAAATCTACCCTGTTGGTTTCAAATGTTTTAGCTTTTTCCTCCAATTTGCGATTAAGTGATTTCTGCTGAGTGCTAACCACCACATTTGTAGAAAACAAGCTGTCCCTTTCCTGCAAGTGCATGTTTTACAAAACAACTGCAACACAAAATACATCTCTGGCCACAATTCCTATATGCACACAGACTCATGCTGTGTTGGTAGGCACAAAGCACAGGCTGCCCCTTTCCTGGGTCATCAATTCTTACAGAACTAATGCTTTTTTCAAATGTGCTGCCATTTTCCTCTCTTTTCATTCAAAGTGATTTCTGCTAAATCCTAACCATCACAATTAAAAAGAAGCTGTCCTTTTCTTTCAACTGCAAGTCTTACTTTTCAACAGCAACACAATTAAATCTCTGTCAACAATTCTTCTCTGCACACAGACTCATGGTTTGATGGTAGGCACAAAACAGTATTCCTCATTGTTACCAGTACACATTAACTTATGGTGAAAACATACTCCATAATATTTTACATATTCAAGACAGTTAAATATCTCCCAAAACAGAAAATGTAAATCACAACTTTAAACAAATAATCACAATTCTTTTTTTTATATCTAAATTAACCACAAACACCCCCTCTCAAACTCATAACTCACCTTTAAAATTAGTTATTTGGGAAAGAAATGTGGCAGTCACACAGCAGTTTATCAGACCAGAATCTCTGAGCTGAACACCTTTCTCCTCTCAGCAGAACCAGTTAATGGCACAGTTTCCCTCTCTTTTTTCACACATATACATGTTAATTACAAATCTCAGTGCTTCCCACTTTTTTTCAAACGAAATCACACATTTCTATTGGTTGAAAACTTCAACCCCTTTCCAAATGTACCCTTCCCCCAACTTGACTTCTGCCTGCTACCATAGCAACAGGTCATGGAACACAGGTGTGAGCAGAGAGGTCAGAAGTTCAGCAGACAATGTTTCATTTCCAAAGAGCAAGAGTGCTTGACTTTTCAAACCTAACAGCAAATCCAAACTAATGTTCTTTGCTCACACATTTTTCTGAACCAATACAAAACATGCTTTTTAAAATTTAAACATACAGCCTAGTTTTTAGTGTAGAATGGTTTGAAACAGCCAATGAGTTCTTTTTATAAAAAAAAGTATGTGACCCCCCATTTTTCAACTGTCTTTCATTTCTTTTTGCCTTTCTACTGAAAGACACCTCCTGAGTGCATCCAGATCTCCTTTGAAGATGTTCACAGTGTGGATTGTAGGTCACAGCTATGTCTTCTGGAGTGAAAAATTTGCAGAAAAAAGAGGTATGGTGAGAGACCTTGCTTTGCCAAATGTAGACATTAAATGGATTGGTCAGAGAGGGTTAAAGTGGCACCAATTAATGCCTTTGGTGAAAACCTTTCTACATCTCCCACAGCCTAACCTTATTATTGTGCACTGTGGTGGTAATGACCTAGGCACTTTAACTGGGTTAGGTCTGGAAATGCTTATTAAGGACACCTTTGTGCAATTGATGTCGCTTTTTCCACAAACTGCCTTTGTATATTCTAACATATGCCAAAGGCAAAAGTGGAACTGGTCCAACCAATTTTGTCCGCAGATTGACAAAGCAAGGAAGCACGTCAACAAATCTATTTCTGCTTTCCTCAGAGACTATGGTATGGGCTCTATATACCACAACAACTTGCGTTACAACATGCAAGACATTTATAGAGGAGATGGTGTACACTTCACTGATGAAGGCAACAGAGTCTTCCTCTTGAACTTTAGACTCTGCATCGGTACTTACTTGTAGGTACCAAAAAACAAACAATAAACACAAGGGCTCTTTTTAGAGCCACCTTATATCTAAACACTTAAATGCGATTTTTTATTATTTTTTTTAAAAAGTTTTTTTTCGGGTGCGCGCTGGGTGCGCGCACTCGGCGATATTTTTTTTTCAAAATATAAATCTTTTTTTTTGCCCTACAAGGTCCTACTGTGACCCCCTTACAATGCCTAGTGGGTCAATATCTCCCCACTCTGCCCCCTTTTCAAGTTCTCCCCCTTTGTTTATCACCCCCTCTTTATGCGAGAGACAAAATGGCGGCCGCCGCTTCCTGATTTCCACCGATTCGAATGTTTACTGACATCTAACAACCAATCAGAAGTGCACTCGCGCACGGCAAGGTGCGCGCACAGTACTTGCTCAGTGCGCGCACGATACGCGCGTACAGATATATATATTGATTTAAATGCTAATTTCTCAGGAAATACTGAACAGATTTACACCAAACCTGCAAAAGGCACTTCATGGACCTTATGGCTACGTCTCTGCCAAATTTCACATAATTCTGTTCAGCCGTTCGGGCTGTAGCTGCGACTAAAGTCCCTATGGAAAAATGCATGGGGAAAACGCGTTTTGGGACCCCCCTTTTTTCTCGGCCCCCGCTTGACGAATCACCCCGAGACTTTCAGGATAGGAGCTGAGCGGAGCGCCCCATTAGTTTTGAAAATTTCGCGAGGATTCGTCAACCGGCGCCAAAGTTATTCAAAATAGAATTTTGAGATTTCCTATGGAAACACGGTCCCAACTATAACTACCTACTGGTGACCGCCAGTAGGTAATATATATATATATATATATATATATATGTTTTATATTCCATCAATTTGTCTTTTCATCATTTTATTTTTTATTTTCTTATCTGATCCACCCCAAGCTCCACTGAAGCCAAGCTGCCTGCAGAAGGGCACTGTATTGAGAAAGTACAACTAACGCACCTCACCAAGGATCTGCAGCCAGAGTTTTGTTTTTGAAAAGCTTGCAAGGAGATGGGATGTACCCGGAGAATAGTGAGGTGGGGGCAAGGTGTGTTTGCTGAATGAAGGATGGTAGCAGCAAGGGAGTCGTGAAGCTGATTTTAAGGAGTCAGTTGCATGATTTATAATAATATAAAATTCTAATATTTGTAAAAATTAGTAGGGGAATAAATCTATTTACTTGGCCCTTTTTAAACTGTACTTTTTGTAGCCACCCAACATTGGGTTTTTTTCTTTTCTTTTCTTTTCTTCGAAGGAGGTTCAGCTTGTTGTAGGGACAGGGCTCGTCCTCTGGTGTGATTCTGGTGTAGCATGCAGCACTGAGGTACTCATATTTTGCTATTTGAACTCGTGATTATGGAAAGTAGTTTACTTGTAGAAAGTGGCAAATGTATCTGTATTTTATTAAGCAGACTGATTTCCAATCTGGGACAGAAAGCAACAGAATCTCAGAACATTTTTTGCTACTTCAGATATGGCTGTTTTGTTCATTTTAACGTAGTAAAGGTTTCGTGAGAGAAAATGCCTTTTATTTCCATTACTGTGTGTTTTGTCGTGCACTGCATTGGTGGTATGTCTTTTAACACTTGTTTATTATGACAGTTTGTTTCCAAATCTTGTTATACCTGTGAATAGCCCACAGTAGAGCCGCATTTTTAACATGGCTTGTGTTGTCCTGCAAGTTAGGAACATTCTTGGCCTGTGGCTCAGTGATAGATTGGAGAGGACCTCCACAGCACAGGAAAGGAATGCATGATTTCTAGTTCAGCAAAGCTGTTTCCTTAACCAGGCGCTTAATTATTCAAAGGACAATTGGTATTATGTGATTGTGCGGCTGCTGCAATTTTCGGATAACTATAAATTTACCGCATTTGCCACATAATTCATCATCTGCCACATAATCTGCAGATTTTAGCAAAAAAAGTGTTTCTAGCTCAAACAGTTCAAAAGTTACTTAAAATGCAGCAACATCTATTACAGCGCAACAAAAGACCCTTTGCAAAGCTGGGCTTGTCACCATTTTCATCCTTATTGCTATAATTCGGTATTAAAATGGTACTAATGAGGTGCAACCAATGCCCACACAGTGTTACCAAGTTCACAAATGACAAAATAATAAAATAATAAAATAATCCTACTTCAAACAGTGCCACATTATGCTGCATAATTTGCCTGTTCTTGCCGTTAACTTTTCTCAACCCTGACACAAAATTTGGCTCATTCCTGCCAGATAATTCCAGTGCCCTGACGATATACTTTCCTAAAACATCTAGGAGTGCCTCTTACAATATTATCACTTTTATGCTCAACCATACATTTTGGATTGACCACATACTTGAATGACACATTCTGAAGCTTGAGCACATGTGGTCCTTTAATATGTACAAATGGGGAGCTACAGGTTTTGTTGGGGGTGAGTTTAACAGAGTTGTTTTAGCAATCTAGGCTAGATACAACAAAGCCCAACATGCCAACATGTGGGGCGGTACAAAAGGGGGTGGTGATGGACGGAGCATCAGAACCAATCAAACACTCACACCCAGTCCGTGGACCGGAAACAAGCTTCCTAGGACCGGTTTCTGGCATTTCAGCCGTCTTCAGCCAGGCTTGCTTGAATCCAGTGGCAAAGTGAGCAAGGGACTCAACGTCTGAGCATACCCTGCCAACTTATGGCAAACAAAGCAGTACAAAAGGGGGTGGTGATGGACGGAGCATCAGAACCATTCAAACACTCACACCCAGTCAACAGATCTGGGTTTAATCCATCACCGTTCTTTAGCCCACTCTGCCACCCCAGTTCAGACATGGCCATATACAAATCAGTCTGATCCTGTGCCTCATGGGAACAGTCCAGCCCGAACTGCCAAGCCATGTCTTCCGTGGACCGGAAACAAGCTTCCTAGGACCGGTTTCTGGTATTTCAGCCGTCTTCAGCCAGGCTTGCTTGAATCCAGTGGCAAAGTGAGCAAGGGACTCAACGTCTGAGCATACCCTGCCAATTTATGGCAAACAAAGCGGTACAAAAGGTGATGGTGATGGACGGAGCATCAGAACCAATCAAACACTCACACCCAGTCAACAGATCTGGGTTTAATCCATCACCGTTCTTTAGCCCACTCTGCCACCCCAGTTCAGACATGGCCATATGCAAATCAGTCTGACCCTGTGCCTCATGGGAACAGTCCAGCCTGAACTGCCAAGCCATGTCTTCCGTGGACCGGAAACAAGCTTCCTAGGACCGGTTTCTGGCATTTCAGCCGTCTTCAGCCAGGCTTGCTTGAATCCAGTGGCAAAGTGAGCAAGGGACTCACGTCTGAGCATACCCTGCCAACTTATGGCAAACAAAGCGGTACAAAAGGGGGTGGTGATGGAAGGAGCATCAGAACCAATCAAACACTCACACCCAGTCAACAGATCTGGGTTTACTCCATCACCGTTCTTTAGCCCACTCTGCCACCCCAGTTCAGACATGGCCATATGCAAATCAGTCTGACCCTGTGCCTCATGTGGGGCAGCCATTTGTATGCACACTTAGGCTATGCACCTTACCTCATACTTCATGTTTTAGCTCTGGGATATCTGAGGTCTCCACTACTGGACTGCATGTATTTTTGCCTGACGGCTTGTTTTATGTTGCTGTGTGGATGGGCACCTCTTGTGGTTTGCCATTAGGTACACATACCTTTACGGAATCCAATGTTACTAAGGAAGGGACTCAAGACCTGGCACCGCACTAAAATGCTATGTCACACATTATAAAGCCCATGGGGAAGGGAAGCAGCTTAAAATGTGGTTGCAGGTTTGTAGTTACGAGCTTGCTAGCCAGAGTGCATCACTGTACCCAGATCTATATGGGACTGGTTTGCTGTAGGGATCTCACTTTTAGCCTTCCTAGGTTGTTTATTTTGTTAGATTTCAGTAACCTAAAACTGCCTCTGGGCCCAAGTCAGTCTCTTTACATGGGTACTCAGGAAATGTTCATAGCATCCTCAGTCCTCCTGCAGATAGGCCCCTATGTTGACTGAGTGGCAAAAATAGACCTGCTTGGAATCTTTTTGCCATCCCTATTGCATACACAGAAGGTTTCACTACAGATAATGTGCAACAGTAACAGCAGTGCTAGCTACATTTTCTACTTCTTCCTCTTTTGACACCAGTGGGGTTGGGGATGCAAGAGGGAGGTGACAGCTGCAAATACTGCAGCATCATGGTTACTTAAATCGACTGGGCGATCTTAATTGCAGGAGGCTGGTGCTGATGGGTCTGGGGGTGCAAAATCGAATGATGACCCTGCCTTGCAGTAATACCAAGGTCATCTGAACAAATGTGCACACTGAGGGTGGCTGTGATCAGCAGGAACTTTGCACAGACAGGGCATTCCAACGCTGGTGCCCTGGGGGAAGAATTAGCACCAGAAGTAGGTTGGTGACATTCCATTTCAGGGGGTTTCTGGGAGTTGCAAGGCCTTTTTAGAGCTTCACATTGCTCAAAAAGGGTAATTTTGGAAATGTATCTCTTTACATTGGGGTAGATGTACTAAATTCTGACACATAGCAGAAAGGGGATGCTACATTGTGTTAAAGGGAGAAAACATTAATATGCCATGTCTACTAAGATAAGGTGCAGTTCTGCTCTCTTGTAGCGCTGGCACACTTCCTCTGATATATTGTTGGCACAGACAATCTTGTACCACAATGTAATGGTGTCTGCATTGTGGTCAGAATCGTTTTTGGTCAGGAAGGCATACCTTCCTTCACAAAAACTATTCTTGGAGACATATTCATCTTTATGTGTGCTGTAGAATGAAGCACACGTGCAAGGAGAAAGTAAAAGATATTTCTCCTTGTTACACAAGATGTAGGTACGTGCACTATTTTGGAACACACCCATGTTGACTGACTTTAGTATATATGGGTTGTATCAAAATAGATAGGTAGATGCATGGGAACACCCATACTTCACCCATTTAATGCCTCCACACCATAAGGCAAGGCAGTGCTATGCACTGTGTGAGTTACTTTGTGGGATTAACTCCTTTGTAAGGCTATTTAAATCTTGATTTGCATGGTTTTGTGAATTAATTTTATTAAGGTGGGTTGGTTTCATGTACTTTCTTGCTTCTTTCCACTAATGCACTCAGGTAGGAAAGGCTGCACATGAGAAATGTGATACCAAGATGTACCAATTGTGTCTCAATTATATGCTGAAATGCACAAATACATCTTAATATGTGCAAATAGGGCACTGTCAGAACATACAGTGCGGAATGAACACTCAATGTGGACATTTCAATATTTTTTAACACCACATTTTATTTTCAACCATGTTCCCCCAAATAGCAGCACACAAGTGTCACCTCATTGGTTGTGTGTAGAGGTCTGTACCCAAGACAGGGTTGTGTTATCGGTTGTGAGACGGGGTCGTGCCATCGGTCGTGAGACGGGGTCGTGCCATCGATCGTGAGACGGGGTCGTGCCATCGGTCGTGAGACGGGGTCGTGTCATCGGTCGTGAGACAGGGTAGTGCCATCGGTCGTGAGACGGGTTGTGCATCGATCGTGAGACGGGGTCAAGCCATCGGTCGTGAATAGAAACCCTGTTTTCCTGACAGTGTTCATCAGGAACCCAACAGAAATGGCATACAGTCCAGTAACAAAGTCTTGCAAAAGACCCAGGTCCGTACAGAGTGAACACACAGTGTTCCAGGCTTCGTGGGAGGAGAATATATTTTGTGGAGTATCCAAAAGATAAAGCTACTTGTCTCCTTTGCAAAGAAAAGGTTAGTGTCCTAAAAAGATACAAATTGAAGCAGCACTACAAAACACAGCATTCGAACTTCACAGAAAGCGTCCCAATGTCCTCAAAACTACGTTCCGCAAAAGTGGCATCACTGAAGCAAGCCCTATTATCTCAGCAAAAGCTCTTTCTGTGTCAGATGAAAGAATCTAAGGCTGTAACTGAAGCATCTTTCCAAATATGCTACTTGCTTGCAAAACATAAAAAACAGCATTTACGGAGGCAGAGCTGGTTTGGAAATGTTTTCTCTCTGCAGCAGACATTTTATTTTCTAATTACTCTTACAAATCCAACATTATGAAGGAAACAGGGGCATTACAACTGTCTGATTCCACATGCGCATGGAGAATTGAGACAATGGGTCACAATGTTCTAGAACAGGTCATTAATGCAGTCAATGTGTCCCCTTTCTTTAGCATTGCTGTTGATGAGTCGACAGATGTAGGTGATGTGGCTCAATTAATGGTTTGGGTGAGGTGTTTGGAACAAGAAATCATTCCAAAGGAAAAGCTCCTCTGCCTTTTGCCATTGCATGGTCACACAAGAGGAGAGGATATATTAAACAGCACAAGTAATTTCTTCGAATCTCATCACCTGACATTTAACAATCTTGTAAGTACCACTGCAGATGAGGCACCCTCCATGATTGAACATGAGAGAGGCTTTGTATCGCTGTTAAGAAAAAAACTTCCATCATCAACTTTAATTGATCATTGCATAATCCATCAAAAAGCATTGCGTGCAAAATAAAAGGACAACTAAATAATGTTATTAAGCAAGTAGTAAGAATTGTCAATTTTGTTTGAGCAAAAGCACTCTACCACAGACTTTTCAGATCATTTCTGCAGGATGCAGAAACCTAATATGCAGACTTGTTGTTATGTGAGGTGGTTGAGCAAAGGTAGAGTTCTAGAAAGGTTTATTACTTTGCTTTCAGAAATTGAACAGTTTTTATTAATCAGTCGAGGACAGTCCTTCCCAGAACTGTATGACTTGCAATGGCTCATACCATGCTGCATTTCTTTGTGACATTTTCTCTCATTTCAACACTCTCAATCCGACACTTCAAGGTAGACAGATACTTGTGTACTCAATGATGTGTGCCACATATTCTTTCGAAGGTAAAATTGACCTGTTCAGAGAACAGCTGGAAGATGGTGATCTCACACACTTTTCTAAGTTGCAGGCTTTGACCCAGAGGATTGACAAAGCTCAAGAAATGTTGTTCAGTCTCAAACTGTATGCTTATCTGGAGGAACTTTCTGTGGACATAAAGTCTCAGTTTAGAGTTCTCACCCCACTTTTCAGGCTTATAGAAAATCAGTGGATGGTTAGTGCTGTTAAACGTCTTGGTTTGAAAAGGGCACAATGTGAGATGGAACTAATCGGCATGCAATACAGCTCTGTGCTTGAGTCCTCCTTGGATGGGAACCAGAAGATTTCTGGCAAAATGTGCCCTCTGAAAAATTCCCTCTTCTTTTTATCTTGCCACAGAAAATACTATGTAATGTTTGACTTCAGTTATGTGTGCGAATGTTCCTTTTCCACAATGGGCGTTCTAATAAACTAAGAAACAAACTGACTGATGCACATCTGAATCACCTCTTGAGACTTGCACTTTCTAAAAAAAAGTTGAGTACAAGAAAGTTATTGTGTAGATGAAGTGTAAAATTAGCTAATAAACTCTGTGCTTTGGAACAGACTTTTCCTGCATGATGTGTGCCTTTGCGCTTACTGTTCTACATTTACTAAGGAGACTTCACAAATCAGTAGTAACTCTATTTGTGCAGCAACAAATTGCAACACATGCACTGCAACTCTTGCACCCTGTAAAACACTCTGCATTTCTGCTTCAGTTATTCTATTCATGTGTGATATAAAGGAACTGGTTATACCTCAGCTACTTTCCATCTTTTTCTTTGAAGATCAATTTAATTGACATTTTTCCAACATTGCCACTGATACCTTATAACCATAATGCATTAGGTACCTAATCTGAATGCTGTTCTTTTATCAGAATAAAATACATTTTAAAAAGTGTTGGGTTGAATGTCTTTTCCATTGATAGAACTTTTCATTCTTACATCAATGTATGTGATTTATACCACAAGGTGCACATTTTGTAGGAATTAGTTGAGCATCTTTTTGAATAGTTACATTTCAAACATATCCACATGTTTATTTTATTTCAAAAAGCAGCATTCTCTCAATCTGTTGAATAGTTTATCTGAAGAAGGACTTTCTGACACTGGACTGATCTCCGTGGAGCAAGAAGGTTTCAGACCAAATCATTCTACTATGGACCACTGTTTTACATTGTGGGGAGTACTAAGTAGGTCAATAGAGCTGGCATATGGCCTTTACTGCTGTTTCATTGACTTCTGATTCTGAACAGGGTAGAAATAGGCACACTTTGGCGAAAACTCTACCAGTGAAATATATCAGGGCCCTGTTAGGTATCCTGATGAAGCCTCCTAGCAATAACTGGGTTCAGGTTGACCTGGACAGGTTAGGTAGCCTGTCTAGGAAAACCCCGGAAGGGAATGGCTTACATCAGGGGTATGTCCAAGCTCCCCTGCTGTTAAGTCTGTTCAATGTGGACCTCCCGAAGATCTTAAGTGCCACTCATAGTTTTTCCCCTAAGATTGTGGGTAGGCATATTAGTTGCCTTATGTACACAGATAATTTGGTGGTGATGGATTGCACACCCATTGGGCTACAATACAAATTAAATGCACTTAACTCTTATTGTCTTGAAAATAAACTAACAATCAATGTAGACAAGACAAAAACGTTGTTGTTTGCAAGAAAGAGAAGGAGTTTTACTTGGTTTTTGGGTAATGTGCGGTTGGAGCAGGTCCGAGAATTTAAGTATTTGGGGAGGATCTTCTCAGATGATCTGAGTTGGGATAAACACCTGACTTCCAGGAGGCGTGTAATATCAACTGAAGTAAAAGTCTTGAAAAGGTTTGATCGTAGATATGGCAGCTATACTTTTGAGCCATTAAGTAGAGTTATTCGGGGTAAATTAAATCCTTAGGCCCTATTTTGAGCGAAGGTGGGTCTCATGGAAAGGCTTTGAAGGTAGCTCTTTAAAACTGCTCTCGATCTACCCAAAAATGCAATGATTCAAGCTGTAAAGAGGGAATTGAGAATTTGTAGCTTGGAATGCTCTGGCAGATGCAAGAGCCTTGCTCTTTAATTTTTTGACTAAACATTGAGTCCCCGGTGATAAATTATCAGTGTTATTTTACCTGAGGTCTTGTCAATCTTCCCTGGCAAGAGGAACCCTGTGACTGTAAGGTTGAAGCGCCTGGGAGTCCCTGATACGCACTTTGAAGTGGCAAACCAATACAAATTAGTCAAACAAGAGCACCCTCAGGTGATGTGCTGTTAAAACTGGCTGGAGGGAAGACCTTCAGTATCTGAAAAACAAGAGCTCAGCCATTTCCTTCCTAATTTTTCAAGAGAGCATGGACCTTTTTCCCTACATGTTTAACATCCCTGATAAGTTTCTTTGAAATTAAATTCATCAGCTGAGGGTTGGAATTGACTCTGGATTGCAATTGACAGGGCTAAAAACAAAGATAGCCAGCTATAGTCAGTGCCCTTTTAAGTGGGATAGAAAGCACTCAGTGATCCACCTTCTGATGGATTGTGTATTCTTCCTCGAGGAAAGGAAGAAAATTCTCTGGCCTGTTTTAAAAAAATATGGGATGCGGGCAAGAGAAATGGGCAGTATGTAGCCATTGCCATTGGCCAATATCTGCACACAATTTTAACGTCTTATGAAAGGTCTTCCACTTTTTAGTATCCCAGACCACTGCTATTGACTCTCTCAGGTAGATAATGATGTTTTGAACTGGTAGTCGAATGCCGACTGTATTAGGAGGGTGCCTTGGTTAAGGCATTGGCCTTGCGATGGGAAATCTGAATTTATTAGTGAGGTTACATTGAATGTGACCCTTGTGATTGCAAAAATGCTGCTCTGCACACCACTTTATAATGTTTTCTGATTGGCAAGATGAGTTGCATGCTGTTGGTTAATTTGTACTCTTTTAAATGTTTTAATACGTGTGGGATAATGGGGGACTGATTATCAAATGAGTTTTAGTGAGAAGAAATCTTAAGTTTTGTGCTGTTTAATATTTATGTTATTTGTAATTAGATGCAAATTAATTGGGTAATGTGCAGTATTTCTATGAGAATTTATTTCTTGGATATATAGAGATTTGACTACAGCACATGTAATCTAGTCTCCTGACTTCTCCAAGGAATGTATTGTTCAGATGGATGCTTCATAGCATGGCATAGGAGATGTGTTAACAAACCTAAATGAGGAGGGTCTACACCAACCTGTAGCCTTCATCGGTAGGGAGGTTACTTCCCTGGAAACAAAAGTAGAGTGCTATTGAAAGGTAGGCTTTTACTGTGCTCTGGGCACTGAAGATGAGACCATATCTGTTTGGGACTAATTTCCGGGATCAGACACACGACATACCCCTCAGATGGCTCATGCAATTGAAGGTTGAAAATCCTAAGCTGGTCAGGTTGTCCATCTCCCTACACAGAATTGACCTTGCGGTGGAACACTGCCCTTCGTTAGACCACACCAATGCTCACGGTCTCGCCAGGCCAGAACTCCAAGAAGGTTGAGTAGTTCTCCCTACTTTCAGCTGGGGGGACCCGTTCTAGACCGTCAGCTTTAAGTTAACTTTCCCCCAAACATTTTGCCTTACTCCTGTATAGGCTGATTTTTTTGGGTTGGCCTTAGGTCTCTAGCACTGGTAAACGGTGGTAAAGTGCACAAAGTACTTGTGCTCTGTCCTAAACATTGCGAAATTGGCTTTAACCTAATTAGCATGCTTAATTTACCAGTAAATCCTAGGTAATTTGGTATCCAGAGCTTGTAAATTAAATGGTACCAATGTGTCTGCAGCACTAATTGTGCTACCCATGTAAGTATCATTTCAAACATGTCCCAGGCCTGCCATTACAGCCTGTGTGTGCAGTTTTCAACTGCCAATTCAACCTGGCAAAATAAACCTTTTACCAGGCCCAAACCTTCCTTTTTACTACATATCAGTCACCCTTAGGGTAGGCCTTACTTACACAGCCCATAGGGCAGGAAGCAGTGTATTTAAAAAGTTGGAAATGTAACTTTAACTTTAACATGTCCTGGTAGTGAGAAACTCCCTAATTCATTTTTCACTATTAAAAGACCTACCTCTCCCAAAGGATAATATTGAGTTACCTTATTACATTTGATAAGTGATAACTTTCAATTAGAAGCAGGTATAGAAGTCAATTTTGGTCTCTTAAGATTTGTAATTTAAAACTCTCTTTAATGGTAACATTGGATTTGAAGTCACAGGTCTGAAAATGCCACTTTTAGAAAGTTTTCAATTTACTTCTGATGAAATATCATTACTGGAAAAGGGACTGCCTTTAGTTACTGCCAAACATACAAATTTTGCATGTCGTAAGACAGAAGCTTTGAAATATTGCAGAAAGATAGGTCTAAAAGCTTATTTTTTTAATTATCCATGTCAACTGAGAAATAAGTCCACTTTTTGTCCACCGCCAAATACAGTCCCTAAGGAGGTACTAGCTTTTGAACAAACTGTACTTTCAGCGATCAGTCAACTGGAAAACAAAAACAAAAAGGACTTTTGTAAGAGTAATCTTTTAAAAAACCAACAAAAGGCATCATTCCAACTGAAAAATTACAATACAATATTCTTTAAGCAGGCGGACAAGGGAGGGCCTTGGTCATCTGTTCTAAAGAAGACTATATAAAAGAACAGGTCATAGACAACTACTGGATGAAATATGTTATCAAAAGATTCCAATGGCCCGACAAGACGTATTCAGTAAGAAATCTCTAGAATACTCCAGGAAGTTTTGGACAATGAAGTTATAGATCCAAAGGAATTTGAATTTCTCAAAAAGAAAAGCCATCGAATTCCAGTGAATTATTTTTGACCTAAAATTCACAAAGATGAGAAATGCCCTCCACGAAGGCCTGCAGTTTCAGGATGTGACTCAGTTCTTGAGCCCATTTTGAAATATGTGGATGTATTCCTGAAACCCTTCATCATAGAAGTTCCATCATATATACGTGATACAACAGATTATTATCAATAAAATTGAGGGGACAGAATTTGACTCCTCCACCCAATTGTTGGCAACATTTGATGTGTTCTCACTTTATACAAAAATTCAGGACTAGAAACTTTGGAATATTTTTAGGATAGTAGACTAATACCACACAGTGTCCCTACACAATTCATCCCACAACTAGCAAGTATGGCCCTGAAGCAAAACTATTTTAAATTTGAAAATTACTTTTTTTACCAAACCAAAGGGACTGCAATGGGCTGTTCTTTTGTGCCAGAAAGGCTATACGTTTTATGGCATTGCTTGAAGATAAATATGTATTCAATAATAATCCCTTTGTGAACAACATAGCAAAATGGTACTGATTCATTGATGATACCTTATTCATCTGGACAGGTAAAGAAGACCTCTTGAATGCATTCTACAATTGGCTAAACAATAGAATACCAGATATAAAATTCAGCATGACAAAAAAACAGAACAACATTTCTGGATATAGAAATTCTAATAGAAAATGGACAAATATCAACTATACTTTACAAAAAACTCACAGATAAAAACAATGCTCTGCACTTCTCAATCTTTTATCCGTGGAATCTAAAAAGTACTTACCATTTGTCAGTACCTAAGAATAAGATGCAATTTCATGCGAAAAACTGAGAATTTTAAGCATGCTGCCATCCTGTACGATAAATTGAAAGAAAAAAGATATCCCTTCAAGCTGTGAAAACACTCTTTAAAGTGTGCATGATATACCCCAGAAGAGTCACTCTTGGAGTAAAAGATCAAAACGCCATCAGAAAGAATGGTGTGTGTTTCCACATTCTGCCCCAAAACGAATCAATTGCAAAAGATAATCTACCGAATTGGCATGTGATTTTCTAAAATGGATACAACATTTGTACGACCACTTTTCCCACTAAAGAAAAACACAAATTTAGGAAATCAGTTGGTAAGGGCATATTCTCCAAAATAACCAAAAAGGAATCTAAGACAGCAATGGAAACTTCTACCGATAAATGTGGCACATGCGTAGTCTGTGATCAAACCATTGAGGGATTAGAATTTTCCAAATAGATAATAATAAATGGAAGCACACTCATTTTTCAAATCGTCTTACAAAAAGCATGGTTTATGGCATCATCTGCCCCTGTAAAGAATTGTACATTGGGAAAACAAGTCAGGAAGTGTGCCAAAGAATTGTCCATAACAAATCAAGAATGAGAAAGAAAGTTACTTTGGCACCTTTCGTGATCCACTTCGAAGGAATGGGCCACACAAAAAAGAATTTATGGTGGACAGTTTCAATTGTAATTCAACCCAATCCGAGAGGTGGTGACACAGATAATTTATGTACAAATAGAGTCTGACCTCATTTTGTTTTTCAATATGAAAACCAATGGACTCAACAAAATGTCTGAAGTCCAAAGGCTTTAGCTACATGAGCAGCCATTGTGGTCTATGAATACTTTGTAAAATCCTTTAAAAAATACAGCAAAAAAACTATGTAAACCACACATAACGGATTGGATGGAAATAGTAATTGATCTGAGGAGACTAACAATTACATCAACATGCTCCAGGAGAGTTATGCAAACCTTACAAATTTGCCCTGTTTTGCCAGAAAAACTACAAATGCCATCATGCATCCTAAGGATCCCTCCCTCTTTCCGTGCTTAAACAGCTTGAGCCATCATCTTTGCGGGTAATCATGAATCTTCTGAATGCCTCTTAACAGGAAGCAATGGTCCCACCAGAGTGGAAGCATGCTATGGTGCTCCCCATTTTGAAGAAGGCTAATGCAGACCCGGATCTGCCTTCCAACTACCGGCCCATTTCTCTGTTACCGGCCTTGCAAATATCTTAGAGAAGCACATTTATTTACAGCGGTCTGATTTCGTAGAATCACAAAAATGTCTTCACCCATCCCAATCGGGCTCCAAACTGTTTTTTCAACGGAAACTACCCTTCTCGGAGTCACGGAAAGACTGCGCGGCCATCTAGACTCTGGAGATACGGTGGCTCTTATACTGCTTGATTTAAGCACAGCCTTCGACGCGGTTGTAAAAACTTTAAGATCATTGGGTATCTGTGGTCCAGCTCTTAACTGGCTTATTTCCTTTCTTGCCAATCGGACCTTCCAAGTCTTTTCTCCAGTAGCTAGCTCTGAGATCCATCCTTCGCCCTATGGTGTTCCTCAGGGCTCCATTCTCAGCCACCTACTATTTAATATCTATGTTAGACCTTTGGCGGATGTTGCAGAAGAAGCTGGGTTGTCTCTGTTCTCTTATGCGGATAACACCCAGACTATCTTCTCTCTCTCAATGGAGAGGGTGGCTGAGACTTCCCCCCCCCTCCAGATGGGCTTTGGCAAAATTGCCTCATGGATGCATGGCTAATTACCTAAAGCTCAACAAAGAGAGAAGACCGAAGTTTTGGTCTTGGGAAAAAAAAGCAGGTCTATGGGGCCCTCAGCACTGGCCTAGTGAGATGGGCACTCTACCTCAGCCCTCTTGTCAAGTCCGCAACTTGGGCGTCATCATAGACGACTCACTTACTATGCAACAACAAGCTGTTAAGGTAGCTGCCACATGTTTCACTATCCTAAAATGGCTAAAAAAGATTATTTGGATGTTGCCAGAACATACCCTGAGAACAGTAGACCAGGAGCTTGTCACCTCTAGACTGTACTGCGGTAACATTCTTTACCTGTGGGCAAACAAAGTAGTGACTCGCAGGCTACAGCTGGTTCAGAACTCAGCTGCAAGACTGCTCTGCCGGGTTCCTTAGAATCAAAACAGGCATGGCCCCACAATATTTTCAATCCCTAGTCCATCCCTATGTGCCTTCTCGGTGTCTCCGCTCGTCCACTCAAGGTAAATTTTCTGTGCCTAGAGTCAGACTATCCCGGATGGGTGGCCGATCATTTGCCTATCTTGGCCCTTCCTTATGGAATTCCCTCCCTGCATCTATTCGGAATGAAACGGCGTATGTCCAATTCCGCAAATCTTTAAAAACCTGGCTTTTCAATCAAAAATCATTAAGCTGGCATTTGTTCCTTCGCCTGGATGGTGCCAGGAAACCCTTTTTGGGTAGCTGTTGCGCTTATAAATTTAATTATAGTAATAATGCATCAGATTTGAAAACAAAGGTGAATAGGTAAGGGATTCTAAGAGACTGACAATAAATCTAATAAAAGCAATGGCGGCATAGATGGAGAACGCTGTTTGACTAGACAAGAGGCGGAATTAGAATACTGGCATGATTCGCATCAAGTAAGTGGAAATGCATTTAAAACTGAAAGGTTTACGAGCACCGGCTTAATGTGGGATGGAAGCAACAAAAAGGAAAGTCAGGAATGTAACCAACATGGATACTTTCCTTTCATTTTGTTTTAAAGGCCACAATGTTGTCACCAGTGAGTCAGGAAGCCTTTATGCATGTTTGAAAGAGAGTGGTTAGGAATAAAAAGCTGTATAATGGTTAATGCGCAGGGAAGTGCAATTATGAAGTAAATAAACAGTGAAGCATGAATGTGACAGGAACGCGATATACTAAATACTTGTTTCCATCCAAAATAGCGAAGAGAGTGAAGTGCTATTTTACGATACAATTCAATTTGTGAAGAATGTAATTGATGATACAAGAAGGGAGAAGCCTTCATATCACAAAAAGTCTCTTTGAAAGAAGCTTTTAACTCTGCACAATATTGTGAATTGAAACAAATTTTTCTATTTTTTCAGTTTAAAAAACAACCTTGGTCCTGAAAAGACCTCAAATAGAAGAGGTCGAAACACCTTGACTTTTTCCACAAAAGGGTTTTAAAAAAATCACATTTAATCTCTTATGGGCAACCAAAGGAATGCGATGGGTGCCCTGGACAATTGTCAGATGTCATCTCAAAAAAGTACAAATTGATATTGACTCTTTCGTATCTATGAAAGTATAGGATTTTAGGTTTATTTAATTTTTGTGTTGATTATGTGTTTGGCAAAAGGTTTCATTTTGGGAAATTGTTGTGTCATGTGTAATCCAAATGTATGAAACACCTGTCTTTGAATGTGTATTATGTTACATTCATTTGATCTAGGGCCCAAGGGCCTCTAATATGTTTGTTTTATGTAATCTAATGTATTTGACATAAGGAGTGTTCACAAAAGAATAAAAAAAATCGGAAATAAAAACCAGGTTTCATGGCAAATAAAATCCTGAACCCTACAAATTAAAGTTTTCGCAAATAATTCTAGCCAAGGAAAAACTAAGCTGTTTATACGACTTTTAGAAATTTGGCCTTTTCTTGTCTCAACCATTTGGTGTCTGCAGCTTTTACCCTAGGTCACATGACTAGGTGTACTTGGCAGTTGGTCTTTGTGTACCGCTTCCAGGGAGTAAAACAAAGGTGGAACAGGTATTGGCAGGGTGCGCAATCTATCAGCATAAGGGGAGGAGATGTAACCTACCACACTTGCACATCACAAAGGCTCTGCCCCAGCACTCTCACAAAGGGTTTCACACAAGTCTTTTGTGCCCGCACACAAGCCGAAACCAGAATAGAATGATTATGAGTGTCTTGTTTGTATGAGTAGTCAGTTGAAATCTGTGGGGCTGAGCAGCAGGATGCCGCTCCCGGTGGGGCATACTTACCATCTTACCAGTTACGTGGAACTGATGTAACTGAGAATGAATAAACCTGTCCCTATAATCTACACTACTGGCTATTGGACTGATTCCCTACAAAGGTCTTACTTCGTTTTCAAAAAATGTTCCTCTATTTTTTCAAGTTTGTGTAGGTTTTTTCTTGTGGTGTGTGTTTTTTTTATTACTGTTCGTGTGCTGCATAAATACTTTACACATTGCCTCTAAGTTAAGCATGACTGCTTCTGTGCCAAGTTACCTGAGGGTTAAGCACAGGTTAATTTGGGGGTTGGCTTGTGCTTGATACTGAAGGGAATTGTGGTTGTTGCTTGAGTAGGATTTCACCCCCTTCAAATAGTAACCTGATTTCCTACATTGGTTAGTATAGAACTAGCAAGCTAGTGTTCTGGCAGGGTCAGTTGTGATAAATATGGCCTCACTTTCCCAAAAACATATATGTCTAATTGCATGTGAGGTAAAGGACAAATGTCAACTTTTGGGAACCATCTAAAAAAACCAAAATGTTATTTTCTCCAAGTCTTCTTTGAAGTCAATAAACAAAAAGGGGGTCTCTCACCTATCATTGTGTTCCTTAGGGTAAGCATAATCTTAGAAAGGGAGCTAGAAGTTGCAAGCTGACGTTTCAGTAAAAGTTCATCTGTAAGTGCTAATTTACATATCCTGACACATATCTGTGTCCTAACTGAACATGCTTCTAGTTGATGGAGGCCTCAGTGAAATGTTACATATTGGGAATTTTCTGCCAAGTTACTTGTCCAGGCAAACAGATGGCATTCTAGTACCCGGCAATAGGCTCTTTAAGGCATTTATTATCGTTTGCCTGCATTTCTCTATGGTCTTGGAGTAGATAGCCATCACCAAATGAGGTCTGTTCAAAGCAGCATTTCTGAGAAATTTTGCCAGTTTGTGCTGTGTCTGCTCCATTACCTATAAAAACACCAATCCGGTTGAAAACCTACACAAGTCTGTAGCCCCTGTGATATTTTGGATTATTAGTTTGGGAGGAATGTTTACAGAAACTAAATAAAACAATGTGGTGCTGGGCCAAAAGTCAGTTTTAATGATAAAACGTGGGCGTAAACCCCAATTGCAATTGTGTAAAGACGCAGTCTTGTCCCTGTAAAAATGTGTAAAATATTAAAGCAGCACCAACACAATATTAAAGTCAGAAAACCAAATAATACAATTTTGAAATACAAGTAAATGGTTGTGATCGGCCACGATTTAGACCCATATCAACTGAATTTGATGGACCAGACGTCAGGTAGGCCTAAGGGGCTGGTGTCACACCAGTCAAAGTTTTACTTTAGAGCACAGGGTGTGATTTAGGGTTCGGTGGACAGGTTGCAGCCTCACAAATGTGACTGATACCCTATCTACCTTATTACAAGTTCAATTGGATAGAAGGTAGATGGGCTAGCCATCACATTTGTGATGGTGTAACCTCTGCCAAACTCTAATTCAGACCCTTAGTCTTTTTTCTGGAAGTTAAACTTCTCCAGAAGGGCATACCAGAAAGCTGTAGAAAGTGAGGGCCCGCAAAGTCACATGTCAAGTCTATGCTCCTGCCAAAAGGCTTAGGTTTTGGCATTAAAAGCTCTGACTGACAGAAAGATAGATTGGGTTAACTGCCAAGTTTGCTTCTCAATCCGTGGTGTAGCTAGGGTGGTGGACCGTCCTGGGCGGCACTCTTGTTTGGGGGCGGCAGAGGTGAGTAAGTCGTGTCTATCACCATCATCCCCACCCCCAAGAATACAAGCCGTCCGTCGAATGCCACCACCCACTCTTACCTGCAGCGGGTGGCATACTTAGGTGCCGCGCGGTTGGCAGTAGGTCTAGCTACACCACTGTTCTCAATTGGGAGGACTTTGCCACCTCGTCCTGGTTTCAGATTTACCTTCAGACAGACGTGGTCACTTTCTTGGTTCTCAAAATCCTCCAGTGATGGAAGGCAGAGTGGTGGCGAGGGCTCACAAGGCCTGAGACCTCTTTTCTGTAGTTCTGCGGTATATTTGAATTTCACTTGAAAAACCTCTGAGCAGAATAAACCAGCAATTCACAGTTACTTAAGCTGTGCTGTTTACAGAAAGCCTAGTCTGTATCTCCCACCCCTTCAGAGGTCAAAATAATAAGACTGAACCGCACTTTGGTCTAGGTGCTGGGAAATTCTGCATTATTTCTCTACAGTTACCAAGCTGCCAGGGAAGGTTCTTTGCTAGGTTGATGTCTCACCCCAGCAATGGGTACAAAAACATCCAGTGCAGTTCACTTTCACCTAAGTATCTGGTTCTTCCACACAGGAAGAGCCCTCCTACAGCTTTTTCTGTCCATAGAGGCTAAGCGTAGGCCAACCTAATTACCACTGGGTATATGATGAGTGGTCACAACTCAGTCCTCTTCACAGGCAGGTCCAAATAGAACTTCTCTCTTCCGATCCATTACCAAGTCCAGTTGTGATCTGAGTGGCTGGTGATATTAAGCCAGTTTTATGATGAGCACCAGCAAACAATTTGGTTAAATCTGTATCCAATCCAAAAAGCCTGCCTATTTTTTCACGCAGCACCTGCTTGCTATTGTTTCCCCTAAATGGCTCTGCAAACAGGTTCCTACTTCCTACCAGCTGGAGGGAGAGAGAGAGAAAGCGAAAGAGAGCCTTCCTCACACTAAGCTCTATTTAGAGTAGACACGGGAGAACAGAACAGCCCATTGCGTGCATAACACAGCCTTCATGCTATCAGAGACTGCTCTATTCAAAATGCGTGTTCACGAGATATTTCCCCCCTGAGCATGCAAACAGCGTTTACGAACAGGAAAAAAACATCGCGAACGGGCGAAACAAGCAATTCCGCGTGTTTGCGGAACTTTTGCGTGGTCGCAGAGATTTGCCGTTTCGCAGAGCTTTGCGTAGCGCGACTACGCAAATTTTGCCCACCCATAGTTGTGGTGCTGAAATCACCATCTTACCAGCTTTCAGGGACAAGCAGACTTTTGTCAGAAATCCAACATTTTTTACACAGTTTTGGCATTTTTCCGGGACATAGCCTATTTTTGCTATTTTTTGTGCTTTCAACCTCCTTCCAGTTAATGGTAGAAATGGGTATGAAAGCAATAATGGAACCTGGAAAGCTATACATTTTAGAAAAGTAGAAAACATTTTGAGTTCAGCAAGAGGTCATTTGTGTAGATCTTTCAAGGTTTCTTTATAGAAACTAACAGTTAAATATAGGGAAAATGAGTTAAAAAAAAAGCTGTATGTGTCAAAGTTTTCACCTGTAACTTTTTCTAATTATGACAGCTGTTTGAAAGCAAAATACCGTTACATCCGCTGGACCTTTCTGGTTGTGGGGATATATAGGACTTCTAGGTTCACTAAGAACCCGACGAACCCATAGCCAATAACTGAGCAGCGACTTGCAATGATTTTTATTATATACCGGGTATATAGCAATTAATCTGGGAAAATGTATACATGGAAAAATCGGTATGAAAGACACCTATGTATTTCTGAAATGGGAACAAAATATAGAGATTAGAAACAGTAGATATTTGCACTTTTCAAAATGAATTATTTTTTACACATTGTCTTTCATTTGGAAGGCAGAAATGCATTGAAAGTCAATAGGTAATAACAGTTGCTCTAGAATTCTGTGTTACCCTAAGTCTCCCGATAAAAATGGTGCCTCACTTATGTGGGTAGGCTTAGTGTCCACGACAGGAAACGGCTCAAAATGTAACATGGACACACCACATTTTCACAATGAAAAACTACCCTCTTTTGCAAAGTGCCTAGCTGTAGTTTTTGAACCCTAGCTCTGTTAGCACATAGGGAAACCTAGCAAACCTATACATTTTTGAAAACTAGATACCCAGGGAAATCCAGGATGGGGTGACATGACTAGCCCTCACCAGGTTCTGTTACCCAGAACCCCTTGCAAACCTAAACAATTGTAAAAAAACAAACACATTTTCCTCACATTTCTGTGATGCAAAGTTCTGGAATCTGTGTGGATCCACAAAATTCCACCCACCCCGCGTTCCCCAAAGTCTTCTGAGAAAAATGGTACCTCACTTGTGTGGGTAGGCCTAGTGCCCGCGACAGGAAATGGCCCAAAACGCAAGTGGTACACAGCATATTTTCACTGAAAAATTACCCTTTTTTTGCAAAGTGCCTAGCTGTAGTTTTTTAACCCTAGCTCCGCCGGCACCTAGAGAAACCTAGCAAACCTATACATTTTTAAAAACTAGACACCCAGGGGAATCCAAGATGGGGTGACTTGACTGGCTCTCACCAGGTTCTGTTACCCAGAATATGGGTAATTTCGCGTTTCGCGGAGAACGCGGAATTGCCAAAAAATCCGCAATCCGCGGCTTTGCGGAATTTTTTCTTGTTCGCGCTTTAAAAAATGCGTGTTTGCGAGATATTTCCCCCCGAGGCTGCAAACAGTGTTCGCGGACAGTAAAAAAGCATCGCGAAAGGGCGGAACAAGCAATTCCACGTGTTCGCGGAACTTTTGCTTGCTCGCGGAGATTTTTTACCGCTTTGCATAGCTCGACTACACAAATTCCGCCCACCCCTAGTTGTGGAACTGAAATCACCATCTTCCCAGCTTTCAGGGACAAGCAGACTTTTGTCACAAAACCAACATTTTTTACACAGTTTTGGCATTTTTCTGGGACAAAGCCAATTTTTGCTATTTTTTGTGCTTTCAACCTCCTTCCAGTTAATGGTAGAAATGGGTGTGAAAGCAATAATGGATCGTGGAAAGCTATACATTTTAGAAAAGTAGACAAAATTCTGAATTCAGCAAGCGGTCATTTGTATAGATCCTTCAAGGTTTCTTTATAGAAACTAACAGTTAAATAGAGGGAAAATTAGTTGAAAAAAACCAGCCGCTTTTGTCAACGTTTTCACCTGTAACTTTTTCTAATTATGACCCCTGTTTGAAAGCAATATACTGTTACATTTGCTGGACCTTTCGGGTTGTGGGGGATATATAGGACTTGTAGGTTCACTAAGAACCCGACGAACCCAGAGCCAATAACTGAGCAGCGACTTGCAATGATTTTTATAATATACCGGGTATATAGCAATTAATCTGGAAAAATGTATACATGGAAAAATCGGTATGAAAGACACCTATGTATTTCTGAAATGGGAACAAAATATAGAGTTTAGAAACTGTAGATATTTGCACATTTCAGAAATTAGGAATACCCATACTAGCATGAGAATTACAGGACATTTTTCAAAATGACTTCTTTTTTACACATTGTCTTTCATTTGGAAGGCAGAAATGCATTGAAAGTCAATAGGTAATAACAGTTGCTCTACAATTCTCTGTTACCCTAAGTCTCCCGATAAAAATGGTACCTCACTTGTGTGGGTGGGCTTAGTGTCCACGACAGGAAACGGCTCAAAATGTAACATGGACACACCACATTTTCACAATGAAAAATTACCCTTTTTTGCAACTTGCCTAGCTGTAGTTTTTGAACACTAGAACTGCTGGCACTGAGGGAAACCTAGCAAACCTATACATTTTTGAAAACTGGACACCCAGGGGAATTCAGGGTGGGGTGACTTGACTGGCTCTCACCAGGTTCTCTTACCCAGAATCCCTTGCAAACTAAAAAATTGCAAAACAAAACACATATTACGCACATTTCTGTGGTGCTAAGTTCTGGAATCTGCGTGGATCCACATAATTCCACCCACCCCACGTTCCCCAAAGTCTTCTGAGAAAAATGGTACCTCACTTGTGTGGGTAGGCCTTGTGCCCGCGACAGGAAACGGCCCAAAACGCAAGGTGGACTCACCACATTTTCACAGTGAAAAATTACCCTTTTTTTGCAAAGTGCCTAGCTGTAGTTTTTTAATCCTAGCTCCGCCGGCACCTAGGGAAACATAGCAAACCTATACATTTTTGAAAACTAGACACCCAGTAAAATCCAGGATGGGGTGAATTGACTGGCTCTCACCAGGTTCTGTTACCCAGAATCCCTTGCAAACCTAAAACATTGTCAAAAAAATACATTTTCCTCACATTTCTGTGGTGCAAAGTTCTAGAATCTGCGTGGATCCACAAAATTCCACCCACCCCGCGTTCCCCAAAGTCTGTCGAGAAAAATGGTATCTCACTTGTGTGGGTAGGCCTAGTGCCCGCGACAGGCAAGGGCCCAAAACGTATTGAGGCGACATCAAAATTACCTATCACAAAACAACCTGGTTTTGCAAGGGGGGTCACCTGGGTTTTTGGCCCCGTGCTCGGCGGCCAGCTAGGGAGACCTACCAAACCCACACATTTCTGAAAACTAGGCACCCGGGGATTCCAGGGAGGTATGGCTGGCGTAGATCCCCCAACGTTTTCTTACCCAGAATCCCCTGCAAACCTCAAATTTAGCTGTAAAAAATAGATTTTTCCACATATTTGTGTATGGGAAAGTTGTGGCATCACCGGGCTGACACAAATTTCCTACCACCCAGTGTTCCCTCGGGTCTCCCGCTAAAAAAGGTGCCTCACTCGTGTGGGAGGCCCAAGTACCTGCGACAGGCAAAGGCCCAAAACGTACTGTGGCACCAGCGGTTCCCCCATGGGTGGGTGCTAGGACGGCCAGGAGCCGTCCGACGCACACGCCACCCATGACGTCGGACGGTCTATAAAGTACACTTGGGGGTGTTTATAAATAGGTTTTTTTTTTACAAGTCAAAAGGTTTTTGGGGGGAAGTTGCTGGTGCAATGTTTTATGCAGCAGCTGGTCAAACAACTGCACTGGCAAGCCAGAAAACAGTCTATTGGAGTCATAAATATGGGGGAAGTAATTGCAAACTGAAGACCTCATGCGACATTTAGCTTGCATTGCATTTGTGTTAATCTTGAGCTAAGTTAATGTGTCCTTCTTTAAAACTTAGTCAAGCAAAATGGGTTTTGGCAATGTTACACCATTATTAGGGGTCACAGCACATGCATTCGGCCATTCGGTGTCAAAATAGCAAAACATCCAGCCTAAAAGGTGGTAAAAAATCTGGGGAGGCCATTCAGAAAGGTGAATTTCCTACATCGCCTTCTTCAGACATCTAGGTACAACGTGCCCATAGGAAAATCTTAATTATGAAAGAGGCTGATGATAAATGCCATGTTTTGGAAAATATAACTGAACCAAAAAAGGTGCAATTTTCAAAGGTCTCCTTGGCCAACCAATTAAAAGGAGGGAAGACTCCCCATACATTGGAAATGCATTGTTTTACAATATTTCCTCAAGACCATGTGGCTGATATCTCTTACCAAGCAGATGAGAACCGTTACTAGGCGTCTTCTGTTCTTTCCCAAACAGGTGCAAAAAGAACAATTGATGAACAGAATGCAGAACAATGTCATAGATTCACCCCAGGACAGAGATCTGGTCCTAAATCCATTGTTTTTTTGCTCACCATGCCATTCCAGTTTGGACCCAGCCAAATGCAAATCATTCTTGACCCTGCGCCCAATGGGAACAGTCCAGCCTTAACTGCCAGGCCCGGTCCTCCCTGGACTGGAAACAAGCATCCTAGGACCAGTTTCGGGCTTTCAGCCCTCATCAGCCAGGATAGCTTGACTCCAGTACATGGAGAGCACGGGACCCGCGTTTGGGCATACCCGTCCCACTCTGGGTGACAAATGCAAAAACAACAGTTGATGGACAGAATGCAGAACAATGTCATACATTCACCCCAGTACAGAGATCTTGGCCTAAATCCATCGTATTTTTTGCTCACCATGCCATTCCAGTTTGGACCCAGCCATATGCAATTCAGTCTTGACCCTGTACCCAATGGGAACAGTCCAGCCTGAACTGCCAGGCCAGGTCCTCTCTGGACTGGAAACAACCATCCTAGGGCCGGTTTCGGGCTTTCGGCCCTCATCAGCCAGGATAGCTTAACTCCAGTGGCATGGAGATCATGGGACCCACATCTGGGCATACCCGTCCCAGTGGACAGGTATGCCCAGACATGGGTGGCTTGGTGAGCAAAAGAACAATGGATATAACCCAGATCTCTTGACTGGGGGTCAATGTATGATTTATTCAGCATTCTGTCCATCATTTGTTTGCGTAGCACTTTTCACCCTAAGTGGGAAGGGTATGCCCAGACATGGGTCCCTTGCTCACTGTGCCACTGGATTCAAGCTAGCCTGGCTGATGAAGGGTAATACCCAGAAACCGGTCCCAGGATGCTTGTTTCCGGTCCAGGGAGGACCTGGCTTGGCAGCTCGGTCTGGACTGTTCCCATAAGGCATAGGGTCAAGACGGGTTTGCATATGGCTGGATCTGAACTGGGGTGTCATGGTGAGCAAAAGAATGATGGATTTAACCCAGATCTCTTGACTGGGGGTGAATGTATGATTTATTCAGCATTCCATCCATCATTTGATTGCATAGCACTTTGCAAAAAAAGAAGCTAGTTTGGATTGGTCCTGCTGATCCTGATTCTAGCCTAAGAGGGCCCTGCACTGATTTCTCATTTTTGCATTTGGCCTCAAGTCTCGTGGAGTTGAAGAAAGCAAGAGTGTTGAACTCGCAAGCCAGATAAGCAGGGATGCCGGTGGCGATGGCTTGTCAGACATATAGTAAGCCCTGCAAAAGTAGTGTAAGGAGCTTTAGTCATCATCATCAATATTGTTTATTTCAGATTACAAATCCATAAAACACTAATTAAAACATTGCAAAATGCTGTTAGGGGCTAACACATTATGTTTTGTATCAAATTGGGATGCATACCGGTTGTAAATTTAGACAGTCCTCAGACCTTGTGCCTGTAACTGTTCTCCCGGTCCTAATGTTTATTTAAACAAACTGTTCCTGTTTTGCCAAATGCTTCTTGTCTCCTGTTTGTTTAAGGGATTTCGAACACAATCCGCATTACAATGATGAATAAATGATATGAAACCCAACGTGTAAATGACCAAGTACATTAACAAATTGTACAACATAACACTATGGCCAAAATTATCCGAATCGTTAGTAACTAATTATTAGCCTTATTAACCTGTTCGTATTTATCTGTCAGTTATATAGTAACACCCTGAGATTTAAATTTAACAGGAATTTTAAATTCTAAAAAGGCAAACTTTGGTCGAAATTGTAAGGTAAAAATGCTGCACAATAATAACTTTATTGGCTTCAGAACAGTAGAATGGTGGGTCAATCTGTTGAGATTGCAACCTTGAACTTACTCTAAAACCATTGAACCATTTTACCGGTTTTTAATGACTTCATAACAGATGCTGTAGCCTACACGTGCTCACAAAATACAGAAAGGCGATTATGATAATACTTGTGGAGAACTAGGGAGTAACATCTCCCTGGTCATTTTTAGCTTACATTAAAAAAGTTATTTAAACTACTGTGTGGGGAGAATTACAACCACGTTTTCTATGGCACAAATATTAGGCCATTTATAACTTTCAGTTAGTGTAAATCAATTATCAAAAGGTTGGCTACGAATAGTTCGCTGCTATTATTTCACAGAATGTACCAATGTCCAAATAATATTCTGAAATAATGTATAAAAGAAAATGTTCTATGACTTTTTGAAAAGATGTGCGACTGAAAACTTTAAATGTATCTTTTTTCTCAACTGTTCGAGAAAAAATATTTCCCCATGCTGGCACATGTCAAAAAAGTGATCATTTTGTGCCTACCTGGATTGAAAAACATTTCCCTGAACGAAATGAAGATCTTGTACGCTAAGTAGCTAGCTCAGGCAACTAGCTCCGGTATAAGGTTTACATTGGGCTGTACCAGCAGATGTGGCCGGCTCTTATTCCTGCATATTTGTTGCTTCCCGCATCTCACCAAGTGAGATACCATAGACTTGTAATATGTAACACTGCATTCTCAAGGCACAGCAGCACCGCCCCCCCTCCCTCCCCCCTTCTCTCCTCTGATCGCAAGAGTTGCATAAGGGTTTGGGTTGTGGCTCATCACCCCTGCCATGACTAGGTCCCTTCTGGGGTGCTGGCAACTGGGTAGTTATGGACCAGCTCCCACTCTGTTACCTCTATAACTTTGCGCTTGCAGGCATTGCATTTGCCACGCTGCTATCTGGACACTACTTCATGGCATAGCAAATTTCCTTAGTAGCCAAGAAAGCTACTTGGAGGTGAAAACATATCGACATTTTTCTACTAAATAATTCATGGGAATTATTAATGGGAAGGAGGGTTCTGATACAAGTCTAAAGAGTTAGAGAAGATAAGGCCAGAGACAAATATTGAAAACTGGCTTCAGAAATGTTCTATTTTTGTGGCTATTGCCATGGAGAAAGTTCTCAAAACAGGACCAGGTCCTAAGAAAATAGAACAGGACTATCAGTACATAAGGCCCCACATAGTGGGATATGGGCTGGTTCTATTCCAACAAAAGATGGCATGTGTTCCAAAATATTATGGGTCCAAAATGTAGGTTCAGCTGTAGTGAAGCATATCAGCAAGTGCATTCCCCTATATAAGAAGTATTTCAGTAGGACATCTTTGGGTCCTCATTGCAGGTGCTATCACCCCAAGGCTTGCCAGAGTTACAGAGTATTTCAACAGCTTTGTTACTAAAGATCAACCAATAAACAGTTCCCGAAGGAGGGGGTTGAGTCCTAATAGGTCTGAAAGCATTAATAAACCTGTGTGGTTCATTTTTAAGTTTCACTTGCACAGCACTTGCGCTCTGCTTGAGAACTCTATTGTTTTTAATATGAACTTAAAAGGGACTTATCAAATTTGTTTTATTATATCTGCAAGCATTAATACACTTGTGACATATTTTTCCCTACATAAAGAGTGTGCTATCTTTTTAGGCTTTGCCTGCACCAGGGTTAGGTATCCCTCCTGAGAAATGTATTGTTTTTAATATAAACTTAAAAGGGAATTACATCCTGCCTTCTCTCTTTCCTGGCTTCTCATTGGTTCCTGAGCCTGCCACTTACCTTTCCTCCATTTCTATTGGCTGTAGCATATTTACCTGCATTTATCAATGCTTGTTCCTCTTTGCTTCTCTTATCAGTTTCCCGCTGATAAACTACTGTTAACATACCCTTTGGCAGAACTATATTTTCATAAAGTTTTGGCTTTTACACTTGGTGAGAGATTAAGCGATTTGCATAGAATCATAGGATGTTGCTGGAGATTCCAACCAGAATCCTCAAGTCTGGAGTCAGCAGCTCTGGCCACTATGCCACACCCTCTCCACTTGCATGTTGTCAGAGAGCTCTCTCCTTCTTCCAGAGGATGATTGATGAATGTCATGTAGTTCCTATAAAACCTATCTAAGATCTGTGCGTTCGGACAGCATACACTGTAGGATTGGTGTCGGACTGATTCTGAACACCCCCGCCGAGTATGCTGGCCGTCTGCATCAGCTAGTTCACAGTGCCACTAAAATCTCCTCTTACCAAGGAGAGGATAGTTCTTGGCAACCATCGAACATGACAACCCTGATCCCTCAGGACCATGGAAACAATATGCTACTTTTCGCTCAGTCACTCGTGCTTACTTAGTCTGTCTTAGAGAGGTACACAGATTAAACAGGCTGGGCGTTTCAATAAGTATTTATTGAACGGTTGTTATTCTGGTGTGAAATAGATAAGCTGCAACAACCATTAGACAGTAAAGGATATAAATGATTATCAGTACTATGAAAGTAAATGGATGGTATATCTCTACCATCTTGCAGTAATCATGAATACATACAAGTACATAAAATACATGATAATAAAAAGATGCGTACTCCTACGATGTCTCCCTAACTAGATGTACCTAAGTGTACCTAGCATGGTGAGGTGTAGGTGTTAAGCCAAGAATCCCTCTAGGATAAAGTCAACCCCATTACCTGAAGTGAGAGACTCTGGGATGTTAGACCACTGCGAGCTGGAGTGTCTACTCTGCATGCAGAAACCTCACCGTCTCTGGTCAGTTTGTCTGCTGGGAAGTCCTGGTCTCCTCTGTCTGTCTTAGCAAGATGTGAAGTATATATACCCATAGGTCTCCCCAGGGGTCCTACCTCACTGTATTACTGTGTCAGTCTAAGAATGACGTCGGGCATGAACTTTATACATAGATATTATACAGGAGATGGTAGTCCTGCTGTGCTTCCAAGAATCCTCATGCATAATGTATGAGATTTCAAACTACGGAAAACCCGCGTTCTGAATGCAGTGTCATATCTAGGTAAAAGTCCATGTAAACTGTTATAAGTGTAATGTAGGAAAGAATATAGGTGAAGGGTAGCGAAGTTACCTGGGCCTATATTATGGTAACTATATGGAATATAACATCAAAACAGCTCTTTATTCCTTACATAGGCACAACCAATGCATTACCAATGCTTGTTTTATTTGGGATCTTATTTACACTTGTATGAAAGAATGTCATTGCTATGTTGCTGCCCTGTGTATCACTTAGCGATACACTGTAAGAGGCGGCTGAATAACACTGCATTCCCCCATCTCACAATTCCCCTCATCCCTGCCCCCACCAACACCCCCTCCTCAGTCACCAGGATGGTGCGATTATCGGGTTAGAGAAGGCTGTTTATCCCTACCATGATAAGGTTACCTTTTGGGAAGAAGACAAACAGGGACCAGCTCCCATGCAGTGACCTCTCTTCTTTGGCGGTCAATGTGAGACCCCCTACCCCCATCGCTCCCCCACCCAACTCTTGCCCTTTTTAGATTAGGCCAATATGCACGTTCTTTCAAATCTGTTGTTGTTGTTCATACAGTTCTTATGTGCACTGTATGTGCAGTGAACAAGTGACCTGATGGCTTTGTTACTCAAAATCAACTAAGAAGCAGTGCCCAAGAGGAGGATGTGTGGTCATAATACCCATGGAAGCTTCCAGCAGGGGCCCCATTGTGCCTCTGTGTCCCCTGATGGATGTAAGGCTGAACCTCCGGCCTACCCTGGGATACCTGCGATTCACTGGGGACTACTGTCTCCGGCCCTTTGGTCCCCGGATGCGGGCTAACCCTTGATGAGCCGTTTGTTTACTGCATCACTGGTTATTAGGGGCTTGTGGGGCAGCCAAAGCCGGGAGGTATGCTCCCCAAAAGCAGACGCAGGTACAGAGAAGCTCCTGACACCAGGACCTCTCACTATGCCAGCATGGCGCGTGAAAGCCAGTGCATAGCAAAACAACCTCCCTGCAGAAGGAAAGGCTTGAAATGCACAGGCCCTTTCATGGTCCACAGGTTCGGACAATAAAGCAGGATTCTTCGGCTCAGAAACCGCAGCTGTAAACGTGTGGGGCCAGTTTTGTTATTTCAAAAAGAGTGGCTTGTGACCATCAATCTAACTTATTTCCGTAGCTTTTATCCCTAAGGACATTTTATTACATCTGGCTATACATGATATTGGTAAATATACACAACATACATTTATTTTCAGATGCTACCGCTGCAGATTTGCAGAGAAGGTTATCATCTTCTCTTGAAGCGTCATTACATATGAAAGACCTACACGTGTGATCTACTCGTTCCCCAATCAGGTGTCAGATTGACTGTCATTCAAACTTCATAACACACTCACACCTCTCAGCGAATAATGACTCTCCGTGTCCTCAGTGGGTTCATTAAAGCGCGGAGCAGGTCTCCACTCCATGAAAGGGCAGCTGGAAGAGCGCCTGGCATGTGTGACTGTGATGGGCGACGTGTAACAGCCGTAGGTTAATAACTCTAGGAAACACAGCTAGAAAATAACAGGGTATTTATGAGTTTCATTATTCTTGCCGTCTGTGTATGAGAGCGAAGCCAAAGGACTCACCTCCATCTAATTAGCAAACTCCATCACAAACATGTACGTGCTTTAATTAAGTTTAATCCCCACCGTACGACAAGTTTCTGATTTAAATCACGATGTGCATAAATATGCATGCAAAAATTAGTAATCCCCGTTAAATGCCCCGTTTCCGATTCAAATTAAGATATACCAGTGTAGTTGCATGAGTGGCTCGCCTGCAGTGCATCTAGATGGGCCTACGAGGGCCTCTGACCGCGTAAACCCATGTCCCAAGGAGATTTCATGAAATCAGGACAAAACTCATCTGATAAGAGACACGGATCAGCAGGGAACGATTTAACACACTTCTTCAAACAGGCGGCTGAGCTGTGCTGATCCACTCATAAATACATTAGGAGGCCACTAAATCGCTCATCAGACTAAAATATGACTCAGGCAATGGAACACCCACACACCATTTTTTTATGGGTTAATCGGAGACCCGAGGACAGGAATATTGCTGCAAGAAGTCGGGCCTGCTGTAAAATTCGATAAACCCAAGAAACCAGACATCACCACGTCCATCTGCATCTTGTTTTGTAAAGCTGAGCAAGGGCTGTCTGGGCCTCCACCCGACCAAGCCTTTGAAACAAATCCAATTTACCAAAAACACACAAAACCTATGCCTCATTGCTCACATTTAAGGACGTGAAGTCATGGCTTCGGTTTTAAAGGCTCAAACCAACTTTTCTAAATAGGACTGACGCAAGTCTAATATGATTAACATTCAATAATTAAGTACATGTAAATACATTTGCACCAATTGGAAGGATGTGTGGGAGATTTGTACTCTTGCTGCGCCCTCAGAAAATAATGCCTCTTTTGGAAAACTAAGGGGCTTTTTTACGTCGTGTTTTCCCATATAAAAAGCAAGGCACCGGCAGGGCTTGTAAATAAGCCCCAAATGCGGAGGAGCGTCAGCGTGGGTTAACCATGTGCGGCAGATCCGAAAAAGAAGGGCGTCGTCATAAGGCCTTGCTATGGAGGACAATTTGAGTGGCAGGGGTAGGCCGTGCCTGCACCCACTCACAGGCAACCTGCTATGCAGATGGGCTCCCAACCCTACAGGGTTCCCGCAATCAGCCCAAAATGGACAGGAAGATTGATGGGGGCTTGAAGAAATCTTTTGCAGCTGCTAATCTGGCTTTGAGAGCAGCGTTTTATGCAAACCTGAGTTTTTGGTAAAGGATTTTGGGGCACATGCATCAACATAAGGAATTGCGATTCCTGAATAGCAATCTTTTAGAAATCGCTTTTTAGGAATCGCAATTCCTTATGCATGTAGGAATCACTGAGAAAATTGTGATTCCTATATATCCCCTAATTGTGAATTGCAAATTGCGATTCGCAATTAAGGAATAGCTTTCCATTCATTCCTATGGGCCTAGAGGCCCATAGGAATGAATGGGAATTGCATGCGCAATTTGCGAGTACCAAATAGGTACTCGCAAATTGTGCATGCAATTTCAAGGGTGCAAGAGTGCCAAAAGGACTCCCTGAAGCACCCCTGAAATTGCCATGTGACCACATGTTGCGCACACACGTGCCCCAAGGGCATGTGTGTAACATGGAACTTTGAAAAATACGAACTTTAGTGCATTTTTTAAAGTTTTCACAAATTACCATCAACTTTAAATTGATGGTAATTTGCGATCCCTAATTGCAAAATCGCAATTTTAATTTGCATCATGCATTGCATTTAGGGAATGGCAATTTGCCATTTCTTTCATGCATTTGCAATTTAAGTAATCTCAAATTTTGCGATGACGTAAATTGCTAATTTGTATTTGGGTTGATGCATCGCAAATGCAAAAATAATAGTCGCAAAGGGGCAGATTTTGCGAATCTGCCCCTTTGCGACCGGTATTCAGAATGATGCATGTGCCACTTTGTCTGATGCTCTGCAGGAGGGCTCGGACATTTGTGATCACTTGGTGAGCAAGGAGCTGGAGGCAAAGCTGTTGTCTGCTATTTTGGCAGATGTGATGCGGGAGTGGAAAGCTGATTTCACTGACGAGTGCTTTCCTAAAGTTGCCGTTTGATGGGCGCAAGCTGTTCAGTGACCAACTGGACGAAATTATTAAAAGGCTTCTAAGGATCATTTATTCATTTCAAAACTTTATTCGGTGTGTGTAAAACAACCATAAAAATATACATAGATAAAAAGCTGATTACATTGCAGATGAATAGTATAAAAATTATAAAAAGATAATACAAAACAATGCCAAGAATACTTCAAAATAACAAAATTGATCATGTCTTAAAAACACTTACAAATATTTAGAAGGGGTACGTTCTTCAATTAGATTCCTGTAATGTCATCACTATATCGGTACAAAAGTACTTTTACGTACATTGATTGCATTAATAATAAAAAGTGCTGCATTAAGACAGACCTTAACGTCATTTAATTCAGACATGTATTTTAATGCAGCAATATACGATCCGTTACCTTGTGCAAGCAGGAGTAGTTTTAAATAATAGCTTCTAAAACCAGAATAAAAACCACAAAACAGTATTAAGTGCACAGTGCTTTGCCTGCTCTGAGCATCGCATGGGCAAGGGGTTGAATCTGATGAACATAAATATATTCATATTAGGGAAGGCAACTAGGTAGTGAGCAATTCCCAATCTAAATCTGACTAGTACAAAATGGTGCATGAGGTTAGGGATATGAGTTAAATAGTCTTGACAGTCCTCCATTGTAGTGAGTGTTTCATAAAACTTAATAGTTGATTTCCTTCCCTCACAACCCAACAGCACTTCCCTTTTATGAGTCATGAAAGTTTCTCTGAAAGACTTTGTTAAGTGATGTCACCAATAAAGTGTTGGTCCGGACAGAGATCTTAAATATTTCACTGTACAAAGCAATGACATAACTTAACCAAGGAATCGCCAGTACATTGTCCAGGGACAAACAGTCTTAAATGATGGACTTAGTAAAACTGGTTTCGTCTTTTGACCATATGGAACACCAAAGCAACAAGGGGCGAAGTGCAGCTATGTCTGTAAGATACTGTGGCCCTACTACTCTGTGAATGATCTCGTAAGAGGCCAAAGTAGACGAACAGAGAAGGCGTTTGAGAAAACCGTTTTCCTCCACCTGGAGCGCTTTTATTATTCTGGTGGCCCCACACACCACCCCATATGTTGCAACAGATAAAACCCTTGCCCTATAAATTGCTATGTTCCCATTAACCGGCCTAGAGCCCAGCTTGGCTGAGAATCTAAAAATTCTTTGAGTGCATCTGTTCATCTTGCTCCTGACATTAGTGACTTCACAAGACCATGCGTTATTAACTGAAAAAGTGATTCCCAGATAAAAAAAGGTATCAATGGTAACCACAGGTGACTTATCCATAAAAATAATTCTACATTGTTTGTCCCTTTACTCACAAATCATTGTATAGATTTTGCTTTTGTTAATAATCAATTTTCTAGCAGTAATAAAATCCCCAAAGGTGGTCATTAAACGCTGCAGCTCCACCGGAGTCCTGGCCAGAAAGACAGCATCCTCTACATACAAGAGCACAAGTGTGGGGCGCCCAGCAACTTGTGGGGCGTCAGCATGCACTGTTTGTAAGGTCTGGTCCATCCCATTTATGAAAAAAGAAAATTGTAACGGGGCAAGTAAACAACTTTGACGAATACCGCCTTTAAAAGCAAAGTAATTGGTACATTTGCCTCGTGGACCGTAGTGTACTTTGCACTCTAGGTTCTCATATAAACTTACAGACAGCAAATAATAGGCCTAGCCCTAGGCAACCCCATAGCGATCAGAGTAGTCTAAAGAATAGTATGGTCTACTAGATCGAAAATGCTGCTCAAGTCAGCAAAACAGAGATATAAGTCTTCCACCTTTGGCATGTGTATATTTGCCTATTAACAGGTCCAGATTCACCTATTGCTCAAGGGTCCTGTTAGAACTGGGGGTCTCTAGTTGGCAGAGGTAGGTACCTTTGACCAAATAGGAACCCTTACTTCTAGTCAGGGTAAGGGGGAAACACACTGTAGATAACCCCTGCTCACCCCCTTGGTAGCTTGGCACGAGCAGACAGACTTATCCCCAAGGCAATGTGTAAAGTATTTGCACCAGCACCCACAGTAACACAGTGTAACACCACAAATGAACACCACACAGGTTATTATAAATATATATATATATATATATATATCTGAATTTAGGCAAGACCAAAACAGTAAAAATTCCACATATACAATTAGTTCTTCTTCAGGAATTGTCTTTGATAAGGTTTATGGTTGGAGAAAGAAAAATAGACTTGTAGAGTCAGTATGGATGCAAACTCTGTTTCAAACGTGTGGAAAGGTCACTTAGAAAACAAACTGTGGGCTTTAAACGGTGTTTTTAACATTATTTGGCACTTATCTCTAGTGCGTGGGACCCTTCTCCCCTTGATCTGTTGTGGGCGAATTGCTGCCCCCCCAGCTATGTAGACAGTCGGCATGCTGACTCTGTTGTCCGTGATTGCCAATAATATGCCCAAAAATACTGCAGGAATGCACGGATTATCCCCTCACACAGACCCCGGTACTGCCGCTCCTCTAGGGGCAAGTATGGGCCTCTCCGATCCCCCGGCTCGCTCAACAAAGGCGGGAGGCTGAGAGCAGACTCTCGCAGACCCACAACCCCGCCCCAGACGGTAACAACTCCACGCTCCCTGGACTTAATCCGAGCGTTACCTGGGGGGGTGCGGTCTCCCTCCTTTCTTCGCCGGCAGTAGCTAATCGCTGGAACGGAATCGGGGTGCCTCGTGCTTCCTGGAATTCAGCGCGGCTCCTCTGGTTGACGAGCCCCTCGTTGCCGGGCAACACCCCGCGCTGGCACCAATCCCAGTGCGGCTTCCCTCTGATGTCTGCGAACTTGGGCCGGCGGTGGTGAAGCGCACAGTGCTCCTGAGGTTCCCTGGCCAGTGGCGGTGAATTACAGGCACACAGCGCTTTCCTCTGGTCACGGGCCGGCAGCACACACAGCGCTTTCAGGCTCACTGGCCGGCGGCGGTGAATTGCAGGCACACAGTGCTTTCCTCCAGTCACGGGCCGGCAGCACACTCAGCGCTTTTGGGCTCACGGGCCAGCGGCGATGAAATCCTCAGTTTGGAAGGGAGGGACACAGCACACAGTAAAGTCCCTTGTCCTCTCCTTAGTTAAATCAGCAAACTGCAGGCCAGCACCAGAGCACACAGCAAGGGCAGTACTTCTCCTCAGTCTTCTTCAGCTGTTCTTCTTTGGCAGAGGTTCCTCTTGATCACGAAGTAGTCTAATCTTACTGGGGTTTCAGCTCTTACTTTTATACCCCAAAAGTCTTTGTTCTTCATGGGTTAGGGGTCCTGGACCCAGTTCAAACCAGTTCTGGGTGCACTCTGCCAGTGCACAACTTCTTCCTTTGTGAAGGTAGGCCAGGGTCTTCAGACGCACCGCAGGAGGTGGAACCAGCATTGTGGAAGACAGGCACAGCGCTATTCAGGCCCAAGGTGCTACTCCTCCCACCACTCCAAATGCAGATAGGTCTATGCAGCCTAGTGCTGACTCTCCCAGCCTCCTGGAGCCACCCCAGACCCTGTCACTCTCAAACCCGACAGTCAATCCACAACCAGGCAGAGGCACACAGAAAGGTTGAACAAGAAAATAGCCACTTTCTAAAAGTGCTATTTTCAAACACAGAATTAAGAAACCATCTTTACTAAAAGATGTGTTATTAAATTCTGAGTTCAGGGATACCAGACTCCAATGGCCTATCTCACTCCTATGGGAAGATATGCAGGTAAACATGTTGCACAGCATTCCCCATTCTGTCCTATGGGCAAGTTGGCAGTATTTCACCATCAGGACATGGTACAGACATCAGTACATGTCCCACCTTTCACATACATGGCACCCTGCCCAGGGGGGTACCTTGGGCCTGCTCTAGGGGTATCCTTTGTGCACCGAAAGAGAGAGATATGGCCTGGCAAGTTGTCAGGTCAAGATGGCAGTTAGCTACTGCGGTGGCAGGCCTGAGACATCTCGTTGGGGCTAATCATGTGGGTGGCACAATCAGTGCTGCAGGCCCACTAGTAGCATTTGACTTACCAGCCCTGGCACACTTAATGCACTTTTCTAGGGACCTACTGGTAAGGCAAATATGCCAATCATGGATAACCAATTACCATACCAATTGTATACAGGGAGCACTTGCACTTTGACACTGATCAGCAGTGGCAAAGTGCCCAAAGCATCTAAACCAGCAAAAACGAAATCCAGCATAGCATCAAAACATAGGAGGTAGTTGCAAAAAGTCAGGGAAAACCACGCCAAGAATGCCAGGTCTAACAGGTCCCCATGCCTTTTCTAAAACCAAACCGTACCAGTGAAAGTATTGAGTGATCCCAGGCCCATTCTTCCAGTCTTTTGAGCAAGATTTTGCTCATCACTTTCGCTGATGAGTCTAGCATGAAATTGGCTGGTAATTCTTAGGATATGATTTATTACCTTTTTTGAAAATTGGGACTTTAATTGAAGTTCCCCATGTACGCAGAATCGCTGTCGTAGAGGCTATGTTGAAGACTCTAGTTAGAATTGAGGCCCAGAAATCAACGGCGATCTTAAAAACAACTACTGGAACCCTGTCTGGACCTGGGGCTTTGCCCCCTTTGCTTTCCTTCAAGGCCCATGACACTTCTTGTATCATAGTGTCCAGAGGTAGGGGGGACCATGTCAACTATTCCTTATTTTGAATAGTCGCCATATCTGCCATCGGAGAGCTAAATATTCCAGTAAAGTGTACGACCCAGGCATCGCAAGTGACATGTGACAACAATTCAAGAAAGGACTCATCCTTTAGAAAGGGGGAGTTAACAGTGTCCCAAAATAATTTGCTATCTGCTGTATCTGCGGCTTGAGACAGTTTGGATCATGCTACATCTCAGAGTTCTTTTTTCCTGGCTAAAAGCACCTTTTTGAAATTGAAGCTGAATGATTTAATCAACAGATTATCTGTAGGTTGTCTGCAAAGGGACAATTTCGTATCCCTAGAGGCTGTAGTACATGTGTGGTCAAACCACCCTCTAAGTTTGACATGGCGAATTTTAAACAGCCAGGTGATAAGTGCATCTATTATATTGGTAATGTCAGTAAAATATGGAGTAACTGATTGGGGGTGACTACATCTTCCAGGCAGCGAATGATATCGTTATAGCCCTTAGAGCAAATGTCATGTAGAATTTGGGTTGGGTCTACTCCTGCCCACTTTATGAGGGCCCTATTTGGTCTTATTGGAGCGATGCTAGTAATGCGACTAAAAGGTGTATCCCTGATCTTGCCCAAGAAAAAAGCTGTCAGTATAATACAGTTATGGTCACTCAGGCCCGGGCTGGCAACCCTTGGCATGGTACACCACTTGCATGCATTAGATATTATTAGGATATGGTCAATAACAGATGTAGAATATCTCCCTATAAATGTTGGTATTGGGTCCCCATTGCTATTGCATGGATAAAAAGCATACCTGGTTTTAGAAATCCTCTGCTTCTAAGTCTTATGATCCTGGAGTAAGACTGCATTGGACAGTAAAGAGACCAAATTCCTTTGGGACTCTGGGCACTTTATTATTGCTAATCAGTTCTAAAGTGCAAATGTTCTCTCCTCTAAAACATGTTATGATGTGTTTCTCCATGATTGTAATATTTGATTTACTAATAAGCCCCTATTACAGTGTGTTACATATCCCCATGGCCTGTAAATCAAATGCTACTAGTGAGCCTGCAGCACTGATTGTGCCACCCACATGAGTAGCCCTTCAAATCTGTCTCAGGCCTGCCACTGCAGAGCCTGTGTGTGCAGTTTTAAACTGCCATTTTAACCTGGCAAGTTCACTTACTTGCAGGCCAAACCTTCCATTTTATTACATGAAATACACCCCTAAGGTAGGCCCTAGGTAGCCCCATTGGCAGGGTGAAATGTACTTAAAAGGTAAGATGTGTACTTGTGAGTTTACACATCCTGATAGTGAAAGGTGCAAAAACAAATGTTTGCTACAGCAAGGCCTAGCTCTCCCATAGGTTAGCATTAGTGGTGCCTTGTAACACCTTACACCTGTATTTCCCAATTAGGGGCAGATAGAAAATTGGAGTTTGGTGTCTCTCTTGACTCACAATTTTAAAACACATCTTTTAGTAAAGTTGGTTTTTAAATTGCCGGTCTGAAAATGCCCCTTTTAGAAAGTTAGCATTTTCTTACTTTAACCACTCTGTGCCTCCACCTGTCCCCAGAAGACATATCTATGTGGGATAACAGCTGAGCTTTGTGAATTCACTCTAGACAGTAAAACACAAAGGAAGCTGGAGTGTGCCCTGCATATCCTGATGGCTCGTCACCAGGATGATGAGCCTTCCTGAGCTAGAGTGCTTGGAGGAGCTGACACTTGCACCTGAATAGGACTGTGCCTGTTCCCACACAAAGAGTTGTATATCTCCCCCCCCCCCGCTCCCCTGTAGTGTCTTTTGAGCCTGGGCAAGGCAGGGCAGGGTCCTGCGGACTGCAAAGTCCTCTATTAGAAGTATCCCAACGTCAAATGCTAAAATGGGTATAAGTACCGGACCTCTGACACCATACACTCAGAACACTTCTGGACTGAGGACATTCTGCCAGGAAGAAGAGCTGTTGTACTACCAGGAGGGACTGCCACTATGCTGCTTGCTTTGCTGTGTTTGCCTGCTGATTCTTGCCTGGGATTGATAGTACTGGACTTTACTGTTTACATCCTGCATCTAAAGGTTCTCAAAGAGCTTGTTTTGGTTGCCTCCTGTTGCTGAAGTCTCAGGGACAACAAATACTTCACCTGCATCAGCAGCTGGGCTCCTCTGCTGTGATCCTGCTTTGCCAATTGGTGTCCGATCCAAACCTGTGACCTTGGAAGTGAGTTTTGGTGCTGCAACCAAGAAACCCACGCATCGACTCCAAAGCGTCATTGTGTAATTGGCGCATCCATGGGAAAGCGACGCATTGCCACTGCCTGCACTGAAGCTGTGGTCCACTCTTGCTGAGTATGTGACTCATCGACTGCGATTTACAATACAGGCCGACTTTGTCACAGCATCTCCGAAGAACTGCCACTGTGTGAGTTTCGTACACTACCACCTCACTGAAGACTAACACACACCGTCTTGAATCTGACGCCGTCCCGGCCTTGCATGGCTTCCACCTGACACAGCTACTTCAGCCTAGCAGTTCAACATTGACGACGTAGAAGCGATGCATCGAGCTCAATAAATCGATGCATCAACGACCTTGCACTGCCCTCAGGAATGAACGCATCACCCGCATCTGCGATGCCTTACCCCCTCTGCGCCTCCAATGTACTTTCAGTGGATCTGCGTGATTCCAATATCCGGTCTGCACTCCAACACAGTCAGGCTAAACTTCGGGATTTGTCCCAGTTAAGCCCGACTAGATAGCCCCAGTTGGATCTATTGATTTCTAAGCACTGCATTTTTATTTAATCTTGCAAAATTCATATCTTGACTATTTTTCTAAACTGATATAGAGTACTTTTCTGTGTGTTTTCACTGTGTTACTTTGTTTTTTCAGTGTGTTACTGTGTGTTTTCACTGTGTAGGTTTCGTGTGTGTTTTTTGGGAGTGTCGTGTCTGTGTGTGGTGTGTGTGTGTGTACAAATACTTTATACATTGCCTCTTTAGTTAAGCCTGACTGTTCTGCGCCAAGCTACCAGAATTCTCAAGGAGAAGCAAGGGTAGGGAATGTTTTCCATTCTTTTTTTGGTATAGAATGTGTCAGGAGGTTTTCGTCCTGTGCTTGTCTTAAAATGGCTCAATCATTGGGTAAAGACTGTGCAGTTTTTCATGGTGACTTTGCAAGGCATCATTCCTCTGTTTTCCGTGAAATACTTCCTGGCTGTCATCGATTTGATGCTTACTTGCACATTCCTATTCACCTCATGCACCAAACGTTACTTCGTTTTGAGGTGGGGAGAGCTCATTTTCAGTTACGTGTACTGTTTGGTTCTGGCACCACTGATGGATCTTCTTCATCAGCAAGGGATTTGCTTCCAGCCCTATCTGGACAATTGTTTGGTTTCAGCAGATTTAGCCGGTCAGGCGCAGATCATGTCCGACAGGTAGTCCAGGTGTTAACATCCCATGGGTTTCTGATCAACTCTAAGAAATTACATTTGATTCCCATACAGGATCATATCTTCATTGTTGCTTGGTTTACAACAGACATCAGTGTGGTGACGCTTACAGACAGCAGGGTAGAGAAGATTCAGTCCCATATTCTGGCCCTTCTGAGCTTCATTCCCCAAGGATTTCGCACTGGTTGAGATTGCAGGGTGGATCTAGCAGCCATTGTCTGTTTGGTTCCCTGGACCAGATTCAATCTGAGCATCCTAGTTTGTTTCCTGTTTCAGGCCAGGGATTCAGCCCTGCAAGATATGTATCTCCATCTTCCTGTGTCACAGTATGTGTGGCAGGTTCTGGTTTGATGGTTGGATCTGTTGAATCTACTAAAGGGGGTTTCTTTGTGTCCTCCCCCTCCAGTAACGGTTACCACATATGCCAGCATGAAGGAATGGGATGCTTGGATGGCTTCAGTTAAGGTGCAGTGTTGTGGGCATCATCTCGGTGTGTCAGGTTGGCAAACTTGAGGGCACTTGAAATGATTTGCTTGGAAATCCTGGCCTTCTCTCCATGGATTTAGAACAAAGCTGTTCTTCTCAGGACTGACAATACTACTGCAACATTCTACACCAACCAGCAGGGGGACAAAGTCCCTATCCATCATTTTAGATTTCATTTTCTTTTAGAGCCAGTTTTATCTTCTGTCTCTGACTGCACTTTATATTCAGGGTCTTCTGACTTGCTGGGCAGATGTGTTGAGCAGGGTGTTTCCCTTCTCTTTTGACTCTGTCCACGTCTGCTCAGTCAGATTTGTTAGAGGTGTGGGTGCCCAGTGGTGAATCTATCTGCAGATATTAACAACACTCTACTTCTTTGCTTTTGTTCCAGGATGAAGGTGCGGCCAGCCCAGGGGATAGATGCTCTATCCTGTCCGTGGCCTCAGAGTCTTCTGTTTGCATTCTCTTCTTTCCCTTTGACCCAGAAGTTTCTGCTCAGAGTCAGGAGAAAGGGTGCACAGGTAATCCTGGTTGCTCCAGTATGGGGCCGCTCTTCTTGGCTTCTTCTTCTGGTGAGGATGGAGAGGGGCAGGGCATGGCTGCTGCCCATGAGCCCTTCTCCCCCGAGCTTTACAGTCCCTCAGGAGGAGTCCCTGGTTCATCTGAAATTGACGATTTGGAGACGGAGACGTCAGGATTGATGGCTATAGGTTGTTCTGTTTCAGTTTCCTCTTCTATTCAGGCTGCCAGGAGGCCTTCCACTAGGGCCTCCTATGCTAGATATGGAGTTTCATTTAGGAAGTGGTGTGGGAAACATCAGATTGGGCTTCTCTCTGCTTCTCTTCCCCAGAGCCTTCAGTTTCTGCAAGATGGGTTCTCTTTGAGGCTGTTTCCTTCCACTCTCAAGTTGAAATGGGCTGCCATTAGGCCTTTTGGGCTGCTTGAAGTACTTTGGTGGATTCCTAGGACTTGGTTCGGAGGTTTAAAGGGTTTTCCAACATTCCTCAAAGACGTTCACCTGTGTGTTCTTCCTGGGATTTGCCTATGGTTCTGCAGGCTCTTCCTTACCCACCTTTTGAGTCTCTTTCTTCCATTGATCTCAGGTCTCTTACCCTGAAAGTATTGTTTCTGGTGGCCATTGATTTAGATAAAAAACTGGGTGAACTGGGATCTCTCTCCTAAAGAGCCCCCTTTCTGCGGATCTTTGAGGATTGGTTGGTGCTCAGACGTCCTTGGTATATTCCCAAGGTCACTTCAGTCTTTCAATGCCCTGCAGGAGGTTATTCTGCCTGTGTTTCGCCCCAATCCTCAGTCACCTGAGGTAGTTAGTCTTCAATCCCTCGCTGTCCAGAGGGCTGTTTTGATGCATCTAGAGAGGGTGGAGAGCTTTCATCAGGGTTCCTCTTGGTTTGTGAAGTTTGGGCCTGTTAGGAAGGGTTGCAAGCCCATCTGACGTTGAGCAGATGGGTTCGTTCTCTGATTTGCCTTGGCTTATTCCCAGTTTGGTGTTCGGTCCCCATTATAGGTTCAGGGCAGGTCAACGTGGGGATTAGTGGCTTCTCTGGCTGTCAAGGGGCATCTCTGTATGAAATTTGTAGAGCAGTTACTTGGGCGATTCCTTCTACATTTATCAAACATTACAGAGTCACTCAGGGTTGTGCGGTGGTGGATCTCTTTGGTTCTAAAGTATTGTCTGCAGTGGCATAACTATGGCATTTTTCTTTCTATAATAAAGTTTGTTCCTGCATTTCTTCAGTTGCCCTGGCTCTGTTTATGGCTTGGGTGCATCTCATGTAGTTAGGAAGCTAAGGGAGGGGGAGACGGAGGAGATAATGCTTGATTACTTACTGGTAATTGCATTACTTGGAGTCCTTCTTTCGCTTGACTTCCTTACGTCTTCCTCTGGCCCTGTCAGTCCAGGCCAACTGGTTTTGATGGAGCTTGTTGATGAGATAAGGAGGAGGTGGGGGCTTTTATTAGATTAGAGGGAGTGTCGGTGGAGGTGCAGGAGGTCTCATGTAGTTAATAAGCAAAGCGAAAGATGGAATCAGAGTAATGCAACTACTGGTAAGTAATCAAACCATTCCCATTAAGGGTTGCCATTGGAGGTTGGGTATGCAAATTCCATTCGTTTCAGCTTCAAGATGTGGGGAAGTGCCTGAAATGCTGTTCATAACAGCCATGGGATCACAGACAAAATCGTGCTTATTGTCATAATACACATTACAGTGCTCATAATGGTGATATGATAAGTGTTACACATTGGAGAGAAAAGTAAACTGGGTAAAGCGTAATGCTTCTCTGAAAAGATGTGACCTATAAAACACAACATTTCTAGCTATAAAAAAAGCCAATCTCATACCAGCCCACAGGAACAAACTACAATTAACACTTTAGGAGAGTGTCCCCATACTCAAGATTGTAATAGTCCCTAGATTCAATTACCTATTGTGGATGCTATCATTCTTGGCCTCGTGAAAAGAGTCACTGGTACACAAATAAAACAACATTGGAAATAGTCCTAGTTTTAAAACAGCAAGATTAAATGTGATAGAAGCTACCTGGTATGAACACATATTGTAAAGGATAACCAACTAAGTCAGTTAATACACAACTGGGCTGAGCCTAGAAGCGATGGACAAAGTCTCATGCCAATAGCTGAAAGAGGCTGATTAAGAAAGCCAATGTTTGAAAGGAACAAATCAAATGCCCACTCTATGTATAATGCTATCAATGGGTCCGTCAACAGCTCATAACACATAACAAGCGTTTGCAAAGACAATAGGTCTTGTCTATGCAAAAGATATTGGCTTTGCTAATGTCTGTTAGCCATGTTTTACAGCAGTATAGCTGTGCAGCACGGATAAAAGTAAAGTTGTATTTAAAAAAAATGGGGCGATAAAAAAGCATTATGATGCTACTGCATCATAGTGCTTATTTTCTTATGGCAATATTGGAGGGGCATTCCGTCCATAATCTGTTCTTTATGCATTTGTCACCCTAAGTGGGAATGGTATGCCCAGATGTGGGTCCCTTGCTCGCTACGCCACCAGATTCAAGCTAACCTGGCTGATGATCGAGAAACCCTGAAATTGGTCCCAGGATGCTTGTTTCTGGTCCATGGAGGACCTGGCCTGGCAGTTTGGGCTGTAATGTTCCCATGGGAGCAGGGTCAATGCTGATTTCCATATGACTGGATCTAAACTGGAATGGTGTGACATGCAAAAAAACCGATGTATTTAACTCAGCTCTGTGACTGGGGATGAATATTTGAATGATTCAGCATTCTGTCCATCATCTGTTCTTTTTGCAAGTATTGGACGAGCAACACAGACAATGGGTGGGCGGTGGGAGAGAAGGAAACAATTCAAATGGAAAGATAATAATAGTACCTGTACCATAGTGGGTAGAACTGCGGAAGCATATTAATCAACCTAAATCAATCAGTACTTGGTTCACGCTCCAAATGAAGAGTATTTAGATTAAATCCAACCTAATTTGGCCAGAAAACGTTATGTACAATTTAGATATGGGACCCCCTCCCCCACTGCGAACAATACCCATAAATGGGCTAGTGTAGGCAATAAAGAGGAACAGGTCTGTCCGTCTTGTGGCTTGGCTGGTGAAACAGAGGTCCATGCCCTCTTTTTCTGTCCAGAGTATAACAGAGCTAGGGTCAAATGGTCAATTCCCAAGTGCAGAAAACTTGAGACTGCACAGTATGTGGAAGCGTATAAAATCCTCAAAACAGAAGGTAGGGGAAACATAGTATTTGCAGCCTCAAAGTATCCACTTGCAATTTGGTGTATTAGGTGCAAATGTGTTTTGCCAGATGCCGATAGATAAAAATTATATAGCATCTAAATGGTTGTGCATAGTACTATGGTGTAGCATTGTACATTATTAATGAACATTGAGAAATTACTTGATTCTTTTTTCTCTTAACTTCTTCTCTTCTGTAATGGACTAATGACCTCAATGGTGTTCAATGTCACGTTATTTGCACAGTGTACGCTGATGAATGGGTTGAGAGAGGTACCATCAAACTGAGTAACGTAGCCATTTTAATCAGTCTGTTTTATCACTTTTTAATCAGTGAGTACATGTTTTAACACATCTATTGTAATATGTTTTAGAGATGCGTTTGTCTTTCATGGCGCATCGCTGAAATAAAGAGTATTGAATTGAAAAAAATAAAAGGAAATGACATTGGTAAGCGCTAGCCAATTAGGAGATAGCAAATAAGCCAACAAATGAAAAGCAATGCGCGGACTACAAGCCCCTTACATTAACAATGTGTCTTGCAGTGAATGCACCATCAGCAAGCAAGACCTTAAAAGGGGAACGCAAGTTAAGCATGGAATGTTTGGAAAACAATGTACAATGTATCTGGAGGCCCAAGAGAAAGTGTTACGGAGGTAAGATTAGCATTTGGCATCTTAAAATCATGTCCCACTGACATCGGCCGCTGCACATCAATGCAAGGTAGGCTGTAAAAAGAATTACTATAAGTGTGGCTTTGACCATCTATCATAAATGTGCCAAAATGTAGAAAAGTTCTAGTGATGCATAGAGTGAAAACCTCAAAGGTAAAATGCTTCAAGAGAGAACGATTTCAATGTACACTTTATGAATTTTCAGGAATATCTCAAATAACAAAACACTGGAAAAGAGGGATAGCAATATATCTGACCAAATAATGTATGCAGAGAAAAGTCAAAATCTGACAGTCCAAAACATGCTGACTGAACAATGATGGGACATTACACAACTACGGGATTTTCATAGAGCTATGAAAGGAAAAATATCCACGTTCAGCTCACTTTGTGGACCACTGCTAAATGGTATGTCTTATATGGGAACAGACATAGATGCTGGTTAAGGTATGCCCTGTGCCTCAGGAATAACGCAAAGAGCAAAACCAAAAACACAAATGCAACAAAATCCAAATTCAGAATAACTCAAACAAACCGTCCAAAATGGAGATGAGAGGAGTAAATGAAAAAAATAATCGAGATGTGATTTCTTGTTAACCATCTTCCCACATGAATTTTATCATTTCTTTCTTAATATTTGAAATATTGTAAAACTGTATACGACTCATGCTGAGCTTTTGCATCTTATTATTTTAATAATCAACATTTCAGTAAACTTTACAAAATTTGGAACTTGGGATGCATGTATCAATTAAATTATTGTTAGCAGAGTTTGACTCTTTCAAAATACAAAGAAAACGGTTTTAACAAGCATTGGCAAAGCCAAAAGTCTTCCCTTTTAAATGTGGGTGCATAGCTAGAGGCTTTGCCGATGATCATTGGTTTTGTCATATTTCATATCCAGAGCCATTTCTAGAGGGCCATCTACTTATGTATATATAGACACATGGGGAGACATCCTGGAATGTTTCTTTTCAAAGTATATAAAAAATAATTTCAGAATGGCTGCTAGCAATAGCACACATGCACAACCACCATGGGCATCTCGAATCATTTGCAAAACTAATTCTAAGATGGCCACGGAATGTGAACACACTACCAAAAGCCCGGGCTGCCATCTTTTCGTAGTCATTTCTTAATTTAGCTCTCTTAGATAGTGGACGGCCTTTTCAGAATGGTAAATATAAAAATAAAGTATGCACAAGTTGCAAAGCACATGGTGACAAGCAAGTGGCTCGGCATCAGTGTGCAAAACTCTGGGTACTTGCAAAAGTAATTTAGAAAGGTAATAAAAAGAATAGGGCACTGTGGGCAGATGGGAGCTGACATCACATGGATAAATAGCCTCAAAAAAGCTGATTGTTAGCAGGGTGCAGATGCCAGGCCCTCACCAACGAGTAAGCCTTGGACTGCTCTCTTTCATGAAGTGCTAAATCGGTGTGCTTGGAGCCCATTTTCTAGTCCAACAGCAAAGGCAAAAGGCTCAATTTTTCACAAGAGGAGCCCATTAGCCCTTGATTGACATGTGGCCCTGACCAGTTCCCACAGGCCCATTGTATCCAAGGCCAAATACCAATGGCAAGGAATGTGGCCTGAGCTATTGGCAGTGGTTAAGCCATTTACAAATATTTCTGCCGTCACCTTTAGTTGCTTCAGTATGATTCCTTTAGATCTACAGATGTATCCAGACATGGGTCCTGCACTTGCCCTGGCATAGGATCCAAGCTGCAAGTCACTGATGATTGTCAATAAGGCTTAAACCAGTCTGGGGTTGTGTCTGTCCCCATTCAGAGGGGACATGCCCTGTTGTTTCAGGCTTGAATGTTCCCATTGGAGCAGAACCAAGACTGTTTTGCTTATGGGGGATCCCTGTATTGAGCAGCACAGTCAGCAAGAAACAATTGATTGTAATGTTGCTTACGTGACTGCCTTTCTCTGAGACATTTGCAAGTATTCCATCCATCACCTTTTGTTGGTTTGCCATTTTTTTACCAGCCCTTTAAAAAAAAAAGCTACTGTTCCCCATGTCAGACGTTAATCAGTTGCTGCGGAGATTAAATTCACTGGCCCTTTTTTTTGTTTCACCTGCACAGTGCTTGCTCTGTGCTTGTGAAATCTATTGTATTTAATATAAATCTTAAACAGGGCTTACATCCTGCCCTTACTTTTTATTGGTTCATGTGCTTGCCACTAACTTTTCCTCTGTTTCCATTGGCTGTAGCATACTATTTCCTGTTGTTCCTTATGTGTTTCTCTTATCAGTGTCCCAGGGCCCAAGCACTGTTTTCATCCATTTTTGAATGTTTAGCCTGCACAGCACTTGCTTACATAATCTTTTCATGGCAGCAAGCATTTCAAGTGTGCTTGTTTGGTTTTCCCCTCACATCACATGTTTTTTGGTGCAATTTTACATTGGTGATACATGAGCACCAGTTCTATTACAGACGGACACATTCCAGGCACGGTGAGATTAACTGGAAGTGATTTGTCCAGAATCACAGGATGTTGAGCCTCCTGCCGAGACTCGAACCCGGTTCCCCAGCTTCAAGGGAGGCCGCTTTAGGCCTTCCTTCCACAACGTTCTCTGCGATGAGCATATAAGATGGCTGGCACTCCTTTGGAATGCACAATTAATATGCAATCCCATTACGCGTTCCAAAGCAGCGCCGCCCAGCTTGTTTTTATGGATTTCACTCATATGGAGTGAAGCTGGGCATGCTGTACTGGACCTGGACATTTGTGGGTCAGGCCGCTCTGCTTCCACTCCTTACTATTAACGTCCAGCTGGCTCCAGAGACCTGTTCCAGGTTTGGGTGCTGACATGGAGGAAGGGTGAAAATGTGCCTGTAAGCACTCTGATCACAATCAGTACAAAACTATGTAAAAACATTGCTGTCCACAGCGCCTCATGCCCACGTGACTGGAATCAGGGATGCCAACACTCTCTGACTGAAGGAATCCCAATTCTACAATTTCTGAGAAGCGTTCTGGGAAGCGGCGTCTGCACTCCCACCCCCCTCTCGGTTGTGTAGATGGGTAAAGTCCCATTTGACCTATAACTCTGCACAGGGTTACTCTACCGACGGCCCATGGGACACTTAAGCCAACACTGAGAGTTTGTTAGCCTAGTTTTCGATATTGCTTTACAGTTTGTTGGCAGGCTTGTGCTTTTTTCCACACACAGATTAGCGAGCAAGCTGGGTGTGCCCTTAATGTTCAAACATCCAAGTACAACAAGTAAAATATGAGGCCAATATATCCATCTGCTTTTGTCAGAACAACAAAGTGTTTAATATAGAATTATTGCAGCAATGGAGCCTCATGTGGAGCAGTCTGTACATTCATTAACCACGGGTGCCACAGTAGGCAGTACTCTGTTTTGCCGTGCTCTTCACCCAGCTGTGACACTACCTCATAGCATGCCGTTACAATCACTCACTGAGCTGAACTTCATTTCTTGAAAGGCATCAGGACACCAGTGCGAGTCCCCTTGCCAAATCAGTATCCCGTTCTCCTGAAGGTCAGTAAATTCAGCACTATATTAACAGTGACACGCTGTTATTTACAGTGTATCAAAAATGAGTGCTTTGTAAAATACAAATGGTATTAAGACTGCTGTTGGCGGTGTGAGAAAGTGTCCCTCCTTCCTGTGCTGGTGTCACCCGTCAAAGGCAGGTGAGTTGAGAGGTACTATTTCACCCCCTGTCTCTATTCCTCTATTTCATATCTCTCATCTTCCATTATATTTGCCTTTTTTCATTGCTTGATTCCTCCTGCTCTTTCACACCCCTCTGCATTGTCTATACCTGTCTCAGACATAGATACATGTGTGTAGCCCTACCATGCCTTGAGTCGGCCTCCTGCTGCCACTTCAGATGCCTCTGCTGCCGGTCACCACTCTCAGCAGGGGTACAGGAGATAAAGGAAGTGAGTCAAGATCACAGGGCCTTGCTTAACACAACAACTCAGACCCCTGGTCCATGTGCTGGTTCAGGAAGCTTAGGGTGGAACTAGGTACCGCTTACAGTCCCTTAAATCCAAGCACTTAGGTAACCAACATTCAGGTTTGAGCATCATTTAACGTATACACTAATTTAAAACTACTTTTTATTAAAGGGCCACCAAGCCAAACAGTCAATGTAATTACATTTTCGAGCTGATTTAGTTCTTCAGGGACTTACGCAACTTGTTAGGCTGAGACCAAATGCCATGGTGGCCCTTGAACTGGCAGTTAAGTACCTACGGGTCTAAAATAAGGCATGGTTAGTTGAAAACCATCACCCATCAAAAGTCAAAATTATTGTCTTTGTTTATGCTTGTTGTAGGTTACCCAGAATCTCTTTTCCAGTCCCACTCACCACCTCACAGTCTCCTTCAAATGACTGACCCATAGGAAATACGTAGTGTGCACGTAACAAGCTACCAGCACAAGTGATGCCTATTTTTGTAATTATGGTACTCTGCAGTAGGATAGGATGGAGCAGGTAAGTGCTAATTGACCTAAGATGCCATCCAGCTACAGCTGCCTCCCTAATTACCAATAGTCCTACCTTAGCACATGCTTTACTTGAACCATTCATCCAAGAGAGGCTGCAACCCACACCCTTTTGCCAACCTTCAAAGAGTTTGGCAGTTTGAAGGTTCATTTCATAATTTCTATGCCCTGCACACACACAAATTGACTCCATCCTCTGCAAAGAACTAGTGGGTACATGTCACAAGGAGTGTCATGTTCCTAAAGAGTCAAAAATAGTAGATCACTTTGGTCTGAAGGGATCATTGGCTACCATTTGAGTTAAAATTGTGACTTATTCTTTACATGGTACAGGCTTGTGCAGTAGAAATATTCACGTTTTGGAACTGCGTACTGCATTCACTTTTTGTACAGCATCTGTCCTTCCATTCACTTCAAAGTTCTATAAAGCATTTTAGCACTTTATAAGAGCATCAGAGCAACATATACTTACAGCCCCTGGTAGCAGCCCTAGCCCGCATGGACTGCCATATCTTCAATTATGCGGATGACACTCAACTCATCCTTAAGATCGACAACACTATCCATTCCCAGGAGCTGGCGCAAAACATCCTAAGATTTATAGTGAATTGGGTGACAACAAATTCACTAAAAATCAACCCAGACAAAACTGAAATCCTTGTGATCCCAACAAAAAACAATCCTTGGCATGATCTCTTCTGGCCCCAAGACTTGGGTAACACCCCCACACCAGCACCAGTCGTGAAAAGTCTGGTCATTAAAATAGACTCCGAACTGTCCATGGCTAACCAAGTCACCACAGTGGTCGGAACCTGTATAGGGCTTATGAGACAGCTGCGGATGCTTGTCCCTATCCTTTCAACAACATCACTTCAGATGATTGTATCAGCCACAATTGTCTCCCGACGAGACTACGGGAATGCCCTTTACATCGGCCTTCCCCAGAGCCTCATCCATAAGCTACAAGTGGTGCTGAACGACGCAGCCAGGATGATCTTCAGGCTCGCCAGAGGTACTCACGCCACCCCTCTTCTGTGTAAGCTACACTGGCTTCCCATTAAACAGAGAGCAAAGTTTAAAGGCCTCTGTATTGCCCATAAGGCAATCTATGGAAATGCCCCTACAATATCAAAGATCGCCTCAAGAACTACGTTCCAGGCCGTACACTGCGATCATCACATGCCTGCTGCCTGCATATTCCATGTTGCAAAACTGTATCCAAAGGGGGCAGAGCATTCTCTGTCCTACTTCCACAGCTTTGGAGCCAGCTGCCGGACCACCTCCGCATGGAACCGCCACTCCTTCCATTCAGGAAGCAACTCAAGACTGTCCTCTTCAATGAGGCCTTGAATATCGTGTAACTATCCCCTCCCTCCGCTGCCATTTGCGGTGACAGCTAATGGGCCTGGTCTCTCCCTCTCTAAAAGTGCTTAGAGACCTGTCGATGATTTAGCGCTATACAAAAATAAACTAACATAACATAACATTGCTCAAAGACACTTTTGTACATGGCACTGGGGTGATTACATGATTGGGCAAGGATCACAGGATGTTGAGCCGAGACTCGAACCAGGTTCCCCAAGTCGAAAGCTCTTTACGTTATGCCATATCTTTATTATAGTCATCTGCAACATGTACAAAAAACACATTGACAAAGGCAATAGATTTCGCATAGGCAAAATCTATTGGCTTTGCCAATGCTTGTTACTAGCACTAATCTAGTGGGTAAGTGCATTTTCCCGTTCGGTATGAACTGGTTTTTTAACACAGAGGTCAGACGCCAACTTTAAATGTCTCCATGTAAATCCTCCACAGCTAAATAACTGATCATACACGAGTCTTAGCGGAGGAAATATGGACAGCCACTGTTTAATCTCACAGTGTGACAGAAATCAATCATTCCCATAAGAGGCGACCTTCATGCATGCCAACAAATGAACCATGACAGTTTCTGATGATAAAGAACAATATGTGAAGGTGCTGACACGCCGGAGTGTCAGCTTATTCCGCACAATATAGATGACACGGAAGAAATAATGTATCTTTAAGTCTTTTTACGTCTCCTCACACACATATTTATCATAGCAATCAGTTATTGTTGCACCTCCGTAGTATATCTACGGAGGATGCCTTATTTTTCTGTAAATATTGACAATATTATCAGTCAAAGGCCAATTAACACCATGCAAACATGTTTTTGTTACTACCCCTAAAGTCTGCACTGAATGCCTTTTACAGGTCGTTGAGTGACCAGTCACCACATAACTTCCCATCACGCCCTCCCTGACAGGCTGTATCCCTCCCAATTACCCTTTGAGAATGTAATTGCAGAATCACCGCGGAAACTTTATATAGACCGTTGTTTAAAACATGCTTCGATTTGCAAAAGCAGCCGTGTTTCACGTTGCAGCCGGCGCAGCGCGGCACTCGAGCGAGGCGCCTCCTGCAGGTTTGAAAGTTGCTTGAGATGCGTGGCAGCTCGCTGCCCGACCTTGAGCTCGGTGAATTCCCCGTCAACACTTTATTGCTCGGCTGACGTGTGGATACGACGATGGAGGCAGGCACCCCGAGCCGGGTTGCAAATCTTACCGAATGAAGGCTTGTACTCCGAGTTACGCTCTGCAGTGTGAAGAGCGTGAATCATGGATTTTCAGGCTTCTGAAAGAAGGCTCTTTTATTGGAACCGAACCGGGGAAGTCAGGGGGGTGCAACGCGAACCAGAACTAGTCTATGTTCATCCAGTACTTGTTTGTTTTTCATGCAGTTAGGTCTGGTGTCAGTGCAGCCACCATGCACCTTATGTGATTAAACAACACAACTATTAAAGTACTACTGAGAGAGGGACTTAGGCTCCTCTAACATGCTGTCTTTCTTGAGTACAGAATTTGGTATGGCCGAAGTGGTGTGCTTCCATTGAATATAGTCAGCTTTCTCCTTTTATTGCTTCCCTTTCGTTATTATTTTGCTTCCTCCTCTTTTTATTGTTAATTTTTCTTAAGTGAATACTACAGCTCCACTAGCAGTGCTGATGGGCTACTTCCTTGCTGCCACCGAGTAGCACGGGTGGGGCGAGAAAAAATAAATAAAAAAATGACTTACCTTGCGTCCAGACCGCATCCTTGCCTTGCGTCATCCTCTTCTGTTCCTCCTTGAAGCAGGAAGCACACCCAGGCTCCCCTAAGCCAATCACAATGCTGCAATGCAGCGTTGTGATTGGTCAGACAAGGCAAGTTACTCACAGGCTGTGTATTACAGCCTAGTGCAAAACATGCAAAGTGCGCATGGCTGTTTGGCCGGCCCAAGATGGCCGGCCAATCCGTCATGCGCATATAAGTGCCCACCACTCCTCCCCTTGCTGGTTGTGACACAGCTAAGCCCCACCCTGCACTGTAAACCTGCCTGACAACGGAAAAATAAAATGATAATAACATTGTGTATTTTTCCTTTTTCCACTGCTCAAAATGCAGTGGGGCGGCACTCTCCTGCTTCAGCGTAGGAGCCGCCACAGCTCATTTAATCTGCAGAGCTCTGCGTAAAGTGTAGCCACTTCCTCAAGATTGGTCTAGCATCATGCAATGCTGTTGTCCATATATTATGGTTCTATGGTTCTATGGTTCTATGGTTAGATGGCGAACACCTTGGTTCTAAAAGTGGTGCCTGTGCTGAAACTGTAATACAAAGATAGATGTGTACAACACCACTGCAAGGCGGACACCCGCTGCTATGTTTAGTTTTGTTATTGCAAGCATAAGACAACCATTTTGAGATCGCTGCATTGTTTTTTTTCTACTTGTGTTTTTTAAATTTATTTTGCACAGGTTGAGTTTGAGCGTGTTTTATTGCAGTTGAGTCAGGTGGTGAATTCGAGAATGAGTCAGTAGATGGATGAATGGATGGATGCATGCAAAGATGAATGACAGGGTGCAAGTATGATTACTTATTGAGTGCATAAGCCTATCAATGATACAAAAGGCAATTTCATTCATAAGTCACACCTATTGGCAATGCCACTACCTGCTTTTTATGTTGAAGATGCCTCTGTATAAATGTTTAATTCATTCACAGGGCTAATCTATCTGAAAACCTCTAACCTTTTCCCCCTGACTCAGGACAAATATTGCAGTGTAGCACATAAATGTAATCCTGTTTCACCATTTTCCAGTCTTGTCTTGGTGCCTCACTCCCTTCTGCCTTCTCTTCCTCCCAATCCTGTTGGAGCATTCTGTCAGTCGATAGACGTGTGTGTGCTATACAAAAATGTGACTAAAAATCAAATAATGAATGGAATAAAGCACTGCATGCCAGGTGTAAACTGGCACCCATGACAACATCACCTGCAGCATCAACTCTGGACTGCCCTCCATGCAGCCTCTACTTGGCCCTCTTGGTTTGCCTGGAGACTCCTGCAGTTTCATCCCCACATATAGCACTCCGCTTCCCTCTAACTGAGATGTGTGGCACACTTCAAGCCATTCCATGATGGAACCCACTGGGCAGTTTTTGCCATATCCTAGTGTGTTTGGAAGTAGCCATCAATAGGCCTGGGTAAAATTTAAATTACACAGGCATGATTTTTAGAATTCTGCATTACGCTTATTAGTTACACAAAACTACGCCATTATGCCAAGTCACATAAATAAGCACTGTTTGTGGCAACATTTTACTGTGAGTGCTCGGGAATAGAGCAAATAGGAAGAATGCGAGCGGCTGCTTCCTGCGTCACTTGTGTTTTTTGTATTTGTTTCTGCGTGAAGTGCTTAATCACATAAAAAATTGACACAGGGACTCATTTCACAATAGAATTTACCGGTAAATGACAGATTTGCATTTCATGTAATTAGGCATAATTTCATGTCATTTTTAAGATAGTTTACATAAATATGCAAAAGAAAATTAGGCAAATTTTGTGCACACTAGTCCTCAATAGAAATGCAATAGGAGTTTATTTTATTTCCCTGACGGGCCATTTCTTCAGCTAAAAAATGCACAGCCAATGTTTCAGCTTGCCTGCCTTCACAATCAGTGGCTTTACCTAGCCATGGCTGGGGATTTCGAGTAATAAATATTACCACATTCAGCAGCTTATAAATTTCATGAGGGTTATATTTAAAAGATGGCCGAATAGCATATTTAATTTCTCATTTTAAAAATCGTGACCATTGTTGGATCTAATATCCCTTTAATTGCATAGAAATATCAGCCTTATTTCGTAGCATTCCAGTGAACTGAAGTAAGAGAGGCCAAAGTCCAGCGGCGGCCTGTGCAGGTAAGAGCGGTGAGCCGGATGGGGGGGGGAAGGGGGGGGGGGTTCGGCAGAGGATAACAAAGGAAAATTAATTATTTATTTAATTTTTCCTCGTTGTTTGTTGAAATCCCCCCCACCCCCATCCCCTACTCTTACCTGCATGGGCCGCGGCTGTTAGAGTCCCAAAGGCAGGTGGGTCTAGGGTATAGATGTATGTAGCATCTCCTCACATGCTAGTTTCCATGTAGGCCCTGTGCAACAAAAAAAAACATTTTCAGTTTCAGACGTGGAGGGGGTAGATGACAGCAGTTGGCTGTTTATGAATTATAGTGTTGTCTAAGTATTGTATTCTTTCAGGGATGCTGTTGTATAATCGGATTGCGAGCAGTGATTCATGTCCCTGCAGAAATCAAAAGAAGGCACTTGGAAATATAAAAAGCTATAACAATGTTTACTGAGGAGTTCGATTTTGAGCTCATTCAGGTCTCGGGAGTTTAGCCCGTCTCTTCTTTACTGCTCATACATATATTTATAACAACTAAGTGAATGTTCAGTTTTTTCAAGCTGGTTATTCAGCAACCGGTGAACATGCACTTGCTCAGAGTACATCTCGTCCCTAAATATGGAAATTACTCAAGGAAAAAACAGAAAAAATAAGCAATTTATTTCTGTGGGCAACTAAAATATTTAGCTGGCTCAGATACGCTGTGTTAAAGTATTTACATTAGCTGTAGGAGGTTACTTGGAAGCCAGGAATATCGCCAGCCGCGGCCCGTGGAGGGAGTTCCGTGGGGCGGAAAGGCGGGGCGGGGGAGGGGAAGGGTGGGGGGGTTCTAAAAACCGGAATATGGATAATTGCAGGTAAGTAAACAATAAAATGAATAAAACGAATTTCGTTGCGCGCCCTGCATCGCAAAATGCGATGCAGTGCGCACACCGAAATTCGTTTTTATTTATTTTATTGTTTACTTACCTGCAATTATCCATATTCCGGTTTTTAGAATTCCCCCCACCCAGCCCCTCCCCCGCCTTTCCGCCCCACGGAACTCCCTCCACGGGCCGCGGCTGAATATCGCACAATGTTGCTGAAGAAGGCTGTGATTTATGCCCCATTCATCTCCCTGAAGTGCTTTAAGGGGGCAGATACTGTCAGGCACGGAGTACCTGCATTTATTTAGCTTGATAGGCACTAGCACTTCTTAGCAGGGAACCATTATTACCAATGGGAGAGTAGAAAGCAGGTACTCTGGGAGAGTGAGCACCTGCACTTTAAACTTATCTTTTCAAGTGCTGCCTTAGAGAGAATGCATATCAGCAAAGCAAAGGATTCGCCCACATCACTGCACGAGACCTGGGATAAGATACAACAGATAAGTAAAATGACCCAAACGTGGGAACAAATATACATAAATACAACACACAGAATCAACCGATAGGTTATCGCCTTCCTATTGGGATGAAACTTATTTCTCATCAATTATTTCGAATAATTCAAACATCCTTCTTCACAATTTGAAGAAGCGCTTATAGCATGCTTTATAAACAAAACACGTTGCATGGTCCCATAGTTACTTCATAGTTCATCACTACCTTGAATCAATTCTGTACATACAGTTCACCTTTCACATACACATCACATTAACACAAACATACAATTGGTCTATCTAATCTCTACATCACAAATAATAAATCACTTCATGTTTCTCAGTGTATGACTTTGAGAGGACGGTAGTATGTATGTTTCACATCCTAACCCACCAGAGGTAGTCCGTATGTGAACAAGGGAAGTTGCTGAGGAACAGTCTCTCATATAATTCCCTTGAATTTATATCTCATTTCATTTCATTTTGAAACACAATATAGGAAAGCACTAAAAACTTGGATTTTCGGATCTTCAGATGAACTCTGTCTCTCTCTCATTTAAGATCATCAGAGTTTCTTCTCACCTCCATACCAGCGCCAGGAGGCTCCTTTCGGAGTGGCAGTCAGCGCTTTATAAATATCGCATTTCATTTGATTCCTTGTTCGTGCTGCCATTCACTTCTCATTTTTTTAAATTGTTAGGGTCCACTACATGAAAAGGCGAAGTGTTATGGCCCCAGTCATTCTCGGCCTCTCAGGACCACAAAAATACAAGAACAGTTTCTGCATAAAGCACAATAAACCTCAAGTCACACACACAATTAGAAGGGTCTTTCCTGCCTTTCACCATGCACCGCTTTCAATTATCCCTAGCGAAGAGCCTGCCACGCTGTATAAAGTGCACCCCACGGTCTTTCCTCTCTCATCAGTGGGTCATATGTGAACCCAATAGGTCAAGTTGCGGTGTAGAAATGATATAGATTAATTGTATGTTTGTGTTAAAGTCATGTATATATGTAAAGTAAACTGTATGTGCAGAATTGATTCAAGGTAGGACTGAACTATGAACCAACTGTGGCACAATGCAACGTGTTTTCTTTATAAAAAAAGAAATGCTATAAGCGTTTCTTCAAAATGTGAAGCAGATGATTGAATTATTCGAAATAGTTACTGATGAATACATTTCATCCCAATAGGAAGGGGATAACCTATTGGTTGATTCTGTGTGTTGTATTTATGCTTATTGGTTCCCATATTTAGGTCATTTTACTTGTTTGTTAGAGAGAATGAGTGATACCAAGGCCTACACGCTAGGAATGCTGCTCATATCCCCTTAGCTCGGTTTGGTTGGAGGGAACTGACTGAAAGAACCTACTGTACCAGAATGACTGCCATCTTTACAAATGACAAGTAGCCTGATTCATAAAAGTTTGAATCTTAAACAAAGCCTGTTGACAGAATTGGCTGACCCTTATTCAGATTCAGTGTGTGCAGGTGTGATTGCTCCCATATGGGATTTACCACAGCAGAACTACTGCCAGGACAGCAGACTTACCACAGGACTAAAGCTAGAGGTAAGGGCAGAGACATGCGAGTTCCCAGTCGTGGAAGGGTGGCCAGTGCAAAGGTTTGAAAAACCTACATAGCTGTAACTTTATGGGATGTCCACAAACCGGTTTTGACACTCAATTTGCACATCTACAATAAGGGATAAAAAGCCTCATATAATACTCCATTTTTATAGTTACAAACATCTACGACTTGTGTACACCCCACGCAATCTTATTGAAAAGTCTTTGCAATTTGGTGAAAACAGACTACAACTCAGAGATTCTGATATTTCCAAGAAGTTATTGTGAATGCACTATAAAGAAAATAAGTACCCATCCAGAATGCTAGATATACAATGATGCAAGTGCCTGAGCGAAGGTTGTGATACTAAACTCTGTATGTCTTGCATTTTCGAATATACTGTTTCAGATATTCCTACTTAAAATGTACATAGGGTGCAATTATATACATTGCAAAGCTCCTAGTGTATTTATATACCAAAATTTGACGCGATATTTGAATTGACCCTTTGCTTGAACATGAGGCATTTGTTCTAGTGTGGCAGTAAAATTATTGGAAAAAAGTCAAGGTGTACAAGGGTGATTCATGTACGTGTGGTCAATAGTATTTCAGACATGACAGCGTAACTGGTAATACTAAACGTGCAGGTAAAGTAGTAGTAACTTCGCCAACCGTAATAGTCATATAGGTAGTTACTCTAGCAATCTATAAAATTCTTCCAGTCATTGTGTTAGACATTTCAGCACTAACTGTAGAAGTTGAAGTCCTTCTGTAGAAGTGAAAGTCCCCTGCAGGGAGTGGGATAGGGCCACATGGGTTCCTGGGGCTCCTTGTATGTCCACCAAGATGAGGTATGGGGTGCCTCAGGTGGGCACCCACCTCAGGCCTGAGGGATGGGGTCGCCAGAGCTCAATGAGGCTTGGGAGGAGGTTTGCACGGCCCCCTCCCCTTTTAAATTAGATACAGCCCTGGGGGATGGGGTCGCCAGGGCCTAATGAGACTCAGGGAGGGGAACCGTACAGCACCCTCCCCTTTTTTAGGTCTCGCCTGACGATAGCAGTGCATGCACTGCCCTCGCCATGCAAGTACCTTTTGCAATCAATTCTCCCAAAGGCATACATGCACGTGTCGGCATGGACAAAGATGGCTGCTCTCGCCATTTGTCCAAAGCAAACAGCATGCACGTGTCCATACGGACTGTGGGTAGTCCGACGCCATCTTGTTGTCATAGCAAAGAAAATGTCGCTTCGCGTATGCAGCTTGCCGTGGACAGTCCGCTGCCATCTTTCGAAGCTTTCATTGTTTTTTATAATGACTCTCAAAAACTGTGCTAAAGAGCCTCTTACAATAAGTGCTTCTAGGTCCCAATGTTTCCATCCCGTGTTTCGCTGTAACCAGTGTCATCTACTTCCTTTCCGAGTGTCATTCTATTCCCGTGTCACTGCCACCGATTCCTTGCCCCAGATTCAGTTTCTTCGTGCTCATGTCAATATTTAGATACCGACCCAAGTGTCTGTGTTGTCCTTTCACAGTTTCTATCCTAGAGTGTCCATCCCCGCCCATTATCCATGTACCGTGGTGTCCATATGAGGCATATTTCCTAAGTCACAACAATTATATACAGTGAATGCTACAAACTGGTCTGCCCTGATGTGCTTGAATAATAGATGGTATTGTACCTTACTCGTTTCATGGGCCTCTGACGAATGAAAGGCTGAGCAGTTTCCGTTGGTATTTGAACTTGCAGTTTAATAGATACTGTTGGCGTGCGGTCTCTGGTACTTACTTATCCTCGTAAAATGAAATTAATGGCAGGTAGCTCTTGCTCATTTGACTTAATGACCTGTTGAGCACCGTGGAGGCCAGCAGTCACCTGAGAAAACAAGCGCGGCGTGTTTCTGTTAAACTGCCACAGTGGGTGAAAATATTGTATTTTTTGTACATGGATATTTTTAAACATAGGAGGCAATTTGACTACATAGCCTACATAGCCCGTAAATTTATCTTGGCTCCCAGGCTCTGACAATGAATGCCTCACCAGTTAATAATGTGCTCTATACAGCGCATTCTGCCACTCCTGCGACCTTAAAGCACTTTACAAATATTTTACAAATAAATATGATGCCACAAATATCTCCTTTCCCTCCACAGCTAGATTTAGAAAAATGGATCATACGAAGGAAAACAAGCATTGGCATATCCAATAGGTCTCGACTTTGGGACCTTATACGTGTTTAGCCATGCAACAGTTGATGTTTTTGCACCAAGGATATTGTACTGGATAACTAAACACTTATAAGGTCCCAAAGGCGAGACCTATTTGCTATGCCAACGCTTGTTTATTATATTTCGCACCAGAGGTTGGGGTCCCTGAGGACTGATAAGGCTTAGGAGGGGTGCACAGCCTCTCCCGTTTATTACATTTGGCCCCAGGGGACGAGGTTCCTGGGGCATGACAAGGCTCGGGAGAGGGGGTCCACACAGTACCCTCCCCTTTTTAGGTCTCGCCTAGCGTTGCAGCACATGCGCTGCTCGCTCTAGCAAGATCTATTGTTGTCAAGTCAACTTCGGAAGTGGGCTACAAGCTCCGCCTATGCTCACCATTCGCGCGCGTCACAGTTTATGCTAAAGCTTCACTTTCTATTGAAAGCAAGGCTTTTTGGTGACCGCCCTGTCGCCCTACTGGCTCGCCCCTACGGACTGGATTTTGCACTCGCGGGTTCACACACTTGGATGTCTATCGGTTAATAGTACTATTTTATGCACACAGCTTCCGGGGCAATAGCATGCACATTTTCGCGGGCGCTTTCTCTTCATTAAGTCGTGGCGTACATTATTTCAAATACCAGTTTTTATGTTGTCATGCCGCATTTACTATTTATATATATAGCGTGTCCATGCTGCGTTTACTTTCCAAGAGTCGTGTTATTTTCGCCCTCATACAGTTTGAAATGTTATGCTTTGCTGCGTGGCGTACATTATCCGAAATACCAGTTTTTATGTTGTCATGCCGCATTTACTGTTTATATACGTAGTGTGTCCATGCCGCGTTTACTTTCCAGAAGTCATGTTATTTACACCCTCATACAGTTAAAAATGTTCCGCTTTACTCTGTGCCTTTTTTACTATTTGTGGAGCGCGGCACTTTGGTTTGGCTTGGGTTGTTATGCCGACTTTACTTCATCACGCCAAACAGCCCATTGGTGGCGGTCTCTTAGATCTAATGCCGCTTTGTCTTTGAGGCAGTGCGGCGCTTTAGCCCTTGCAATTTTCACATCGAGCAAAACAGCTTTGTGGTAGCAGGCTCTATCGGGCTGTTAGATCACATGCTGCTTATACATAAACATTAAGAGGTCATTGAAGTCTTTACTTGTGTATTTTATTTCCCTGTCCTTTTTTGTCTGTAAGCGCACCGAAGCCGGCGGGTCTTTAGACGTCTGATACAAACCTCAAACTGGATTTGATTATTTTGCAGAAAGCAACGTGGACAAGTTAGGTCCCGTGTCTGAAGTGCGAGGTTGCAAGCTAGTGATACGTCTGAAATCCAGGCTTCCCCTTACTTCACACGCTGTTTGATCCTCCGCAGATCTCTCCTGTTTATCCTCTTCTCACCCTTCCCAAGCTCACATTGTCAGCTCTTAGAAACATGCCGAGTCTCAAGATTAAAGCACTATTTAGAACATCCAAAATTTGCAATATCAGAATCAAACTCTCTACTGCAGCACCGCGAGCCGAGGACAATACTTCAGCTTTTAATTAAACAAATGATAGCCGGGTACAGGACAGAAGGTAAAACTGTCCATATTAAAACTGAATTGTTTACAATAAAAAAGGCGGCTACCTAGCTTCGAAGGTAAATTATTAGTGACGACTGAATAGTAAACAGTAAGATAAATGGACTGGCAGAAATGCACATAGCAGCCCCCCCCCCCCCGATACAAGTTCTAAATCCTCCTGGGTGCATTTTAGGCGCGGTGTTTCTGCCTCGGTGGGCACGTCTTGAATGGGTGGGCAAGTCTTGAATGTCTGATCCACACACAGCTCATCTATGGGTTCTCGGTGGGGTGAAGGTCGGCACCGGCTGAGAGGACCGCAAGCCCCTGGTGCGGGCATGTGCCCCGCTGCCGCATCTGTGTGTGCACCTCTGTGCGGTCACTGGCAGGTTAAAGGGCCAGCAGGGAGCGAAGTGTCCTAGTGTCAACGGGCTGACATAGCAGCAAACGGTCAAAACAAGCATTTGCAATGCAATAGATCTCGCATTTACGCGAGTTTAAGCTATTGGCATTGTAAATGACAATGCCTTTTATTTATGTTTCATAAACGAAAACAAAAATAAAAGGCATTGTTATTTGCATTGTCAAAAGCTCAAACTCGCGTAAAAGTGAGACCTATTGCATTGCAAATGCTTGTTTCAATGGTATTTAGCCCCAGGAGATGGCGTTTTCAGTAGGGGTGGATGTAACTCTTGTATTTCTACTCCGTGGAATTCTGTGGAGTTATCTAAAAACTTTGTGAGATTCTGTGGAGTTCTGCATGCGGTGGAATGTTGCCCTGTCTTAAAACAAACACCAGAGTGTGCATCTGGTGGTAGCTGGTGGGCACCCATCTGCAGCCTATGCCGGGATAAACTTCCCTTTTACAGTGAATCTTATTCTGTGGGGTAAAACACACAGTAAGTGCTGTAAACATCAAAGCAAATTGCCAAATATCAGACAGCGTCCTTCACGAGAAGGGAAAGTGCTGTGCACTTGGCCCCACAGAGCTTATCCGAGTAAGCACAGCTCATGATTCGCTGATATTCTGGGTTAGAAAAGAGACAAACTGTCGGGATCCAGTCACAGGGTGTCAAACCAATGGGGCTTTGTGTCACTATAGACTGCATCTCAGAACAAACCAGACTCTTTGACTGGCATGCATTCCCTCAACATTAGTCCGCAATTATCCTTTAAGTATTCACGAAAGTTCAGCCGCGGCCCGTGGAGGGAGTTCCGTGGGGCGGAAAGGCGGGGCGGGGGAGGGGAAGGGTGGGGGGGTTCTAAAAACCGGAATATGGATAATTGCAGGTAAGTAAACAATAAAATGAATAAAACGAATTTCGTTGCGCGCCCTGCATCGCAAAATGCGATGCAGTGCGCACACCGAAATTCGTTTTTATTTATTTTATTGTTTACTTACCTGCAATTATCCATATTCCGGTTTTTAGAATTCCCCCCACCCAGCCCCTCCCCCGCCTTTCCGCCCCACGGAACTCCCTCCACGGGCCGCGGCTGTGAAAGTTGAAGGGTTATTGCTCCTAGCACACAATTTAGTGGGCAAAGTGTAAGCACTTGTTGCTGCTGTTTACAGATTAGCAACACTGTAAATAAGGAGTGTTTGTCATTACCATACTCAAATTACTTATTTTATTGACTACTTTTCTCCATCCCTACCTCGAGGGTTTGTTATGTGGCCAGCTCATAATATTGCTTCGATACACCCAGGCTGCAGGAGCTGCCCTTTGGGGCCTCTGGTGTCTCCCAGTGTTTGTGATTCTGGGCAAAAATCACGTAGTCTCCCTGCATCTACAAACAAGCATTTGCAATGCAATTGGTCTCGCATTGCAGAAGTTTAAGCACTGTAAATGGCAATGCCTTTTATTTACGTTTTAAAACCCAAAACATAAAAAAGGCATTGTCATTTACAATGCCAATAGCTCAAACTCGCGTGAATGCGTAAAAAAGGAAACTTCGCCACACGGACGTGGAGTCATTTGTCCAAATTCATACAATGTGACCAAGCAGGTAACCCGTGATTAAACTATAATTCTCACCGATTAATTGGAATATTTCAAGAAGTGCTTGCGCTCCTAACCCTTGACGTACTTGTAACAGACGTTACTGTAATACTACTCGGTGCTACTCATTGAGTAAGATAGGGTAGTCCGAGCTTGGGTTCGGTTTGTCTTTCATTCGCAGACGTGTGGGCAGCACGTGCAGAAACCTGCCGAGCAGCATTTCCTTCTAACATCTAGACCGCATCTGAGAGGCGCTGAAACCTCCGGCGGCCAGAGTGGTTAGTTCATCACCACCTACAGACCACGGCTGGAAACCAGAGGCGTGACTCGAGCACCGTCCCGAAAGTGTTTACAAAGACATAAGAAACTAACTACTCTCTAAAAGCGTTGTTTTTTTGGTTAAAGAGGGTGTTTAATCTTGTTGCAGTGTTTTTGTAGAGAACCATGATCTGTGGGCAGTTTTCAGCCCAACGCTCCTCAATCTGTCCTTCCCAGGGTCACCATTCCCCAGTGGCTGCTCTAACCACGGTGTAGTGCAGAGACTGTGCACACGTATTCTTCTATTGTGAGTGGGGGTGCAGCTTCAAACGTGAACTAAAATGCAGTGCTTCACAAAGTGTGTCGCCTTCTGTGAGCTTTATTCTTCGAAAGGCGTGCCACCTTAGGTGGGTTTTATGTTAACCACACAACCATTCTGGTGTTGTTCTTTACAAGACTGTTCTCCACGGAATCTCACTCTCTTATCTCATACATACGCACCCTTCCCCCAACACATCTTACTGAAATCTCCGATGTGCAGCTCTCACACATAATCTCCTTTCAAGTCATCACTGTAGTTCCACTTTGTACTGCTTCTTACTTGCGTCACCTCCCAGTCATCATACCTTCCCTCTCACACATGCACTCTCTCCGGTAAACACAGCATTTTTATTTCCTTTGATGCTGCCATTATTTCAACAACTGTGCATACTAACTTCACACTTTCACATAAAATGGCACTTGCAATTGACACGCAAGTGACCGTCAATTTATGCACTCTGCAGAGAGGCCAAGGACTGGATGAGCATTTATGACCCACTGGCACATTTATGCCATTACATTACACCACATGCTGTAATTGGTGGCACCCAGGTAAAACAAGCAATAAAAACAACAAGAGGTCGTGATTGTCCCGGCAGCTTCTGAAGTAAAGGCGCGCACAGCACGACTTATAGTACGTAATTTCAAGGTGGTGTGTTACGTTCAAATGTAATTTATAAGTAACACTGTCTAGATAGTTGGGTGACTTCTAGTAATGTGACTGTGGTGTGTAATTTGGACATTAAAGTTATAACCATAACTTTAGAATTCCTAATATTTTGTAGTTTAATTATGGTTTGTAAGGAAAGAATAAGTAATGTTTTCCTAACCATAACTTATCTGTAACTTTTGTTTTATTCATGGAATTTCCATGTTTTTATATGTTTTTAATCAAAAAGTGTTTCAAATTGTAGTACTCAGTGTTATTTATTAAGGTATAGTTCATTGGCGTGTCGTACAGTAAAATGAAGTTGAGTGTCATAGAATGGGGAATTGTATCGTAGAATGTAGTGGGGAAACCGTATAGTACAGTGGAGTTGTATAAAGCACATGGGCATTATATCATGTTTGAATTGAACATCGAACTGAACTGCTCCTGAGAGAAACTGAACTTGAAGTTCATTGACATCTTCAAAATGCTTTAGTGGCTGGTTGTCTGACATGGACTGCTACAGCTTAAAAATATTTCAACAACTCAGAGTTGGACCAGGGGTTGGACCCTGTGGCTTCTTTCTTTTTAAAGATGTGAAAGCAGGACTAATGAGGAGGACATAAATGCCCTTCATGCTGAGAACCTGCCCTGTTCACGCAAACAAATGCATCAACTGCTTTATTTGCTGCACGGGGACAGGTGCCTGGCTGAAGGACCTCTCTGATAATATGGTTTTGCTGCCACTACACAGTCCAAGCCAAGGGGCGTCACCATCCTAGAACAGAGCTCTAGCTACTTTCTCAACATCTCACCGGGAGAAAATAACACAGTAGTACTTGAGTCTCAATAGCGATGAAATGTGAACAGCTGCAGAGGTTTGGGTTGCATGAGGAGCTTTAACTCTCCCCAAGAAACCCAATGCACCCCACCCTTTGTTTTTCAAACCTATGGTGTGTTCTGTGTCTAAAACAAAATCTACTGTGAATTCTGAAGCCAAGAAGACCCAAAGCACCAGCCTCATGTCTGCTGCATGCTTACCAACTATTACTGTCCACGCCAAAGCAACAAAGTTTATGAGCAGTCAAAGCCTAGAGTTCAGAGAGCCAACATAGGAATTTACCAGTACCCATTGCAGTCACCCAATCAGTAAGATTAAATACTAACAGATCACTATACAGAACTCTTCACTAACAGCTCTCCAAGTCCAGGTATGTAACCTCCTGAACACCCTCTTCTTCCTCAGTAGCGTTGCGGGGAACTGAAGGGTGCACAGCTCAGCGCTTGTAAAGTGAACCAATCTAACCATTAAGAAGCCACAATACTTCTCCTTATTTGTTATGGTGTAGAATAACTCTCTATAAGTTAGCATGCAGAAATTTACCACTCTATTGAACCTTGAAGTGACTAAATGGCTCATACTTTTATTCAAGGTGTAAGACTTTCTCCACACTCTGATTATTGTCTATCATTCATGTGTTAGCTCTTTCTGAGATTCGTAAGCAACATGATTCTCCAGGAATACGTTGTTTACCTGGTTGTCCCCTGCAAGTCATAGCCCAAAAGGAAGGTTTCAATTAGTGCACAGTGGTATCTGGTTACTGTGGTTCTGGGTATAGGGTTGCATACTTGTTACACGGATTGCATAGTTGCTCTTCAGTTCCCTAGTATTGGAGATCTTGCCTTCCATACCTAGACTACTGGTAAATATATTAGTAATGATAAGAATTGGATATCACAATACTATTCGGAAAAGTGTCTGGATTACTACTACTATTAGTGGTAGTGGTAGCGAGAGTACTTATTATACTTAAAATATTTGGGGAAAGAATTACAAAAAGAAACCATATACATAGTTGTAGTGCTGGTAGTATCAAAGGCCTCATTATTATGTGTTCAGTTAATAAAATTCCAAATAGATGTTAATATTGAAAGAAAGGATTAGTTAGCATTGTTTTCTGTAAATCATAAGAGATGGAAAGGGATTATACAATTGTAGCAAATTACCATATTTTATGGGATGTACTCCCAGATTTCTGCCTGATTCATTTTGCTGGTTGTAGAACTCTGGGCACTTTACCCCTTCTAACTAATAGTGAAGTGCCTGTGCTCCTCCTTTTAATGTGGTTGACTTGGTCTTCTCCTAATTAGCATATTTAACTTACCTACAAGTCCCTAGTATATGGTCAAAGATGTACCCAGGGCCTGTAAGTTAATTGCCACTAGTGGACAGCAGTACATATTGTGCCATCTACTACTGTGGCAGTGTGAACCTCCATACTAAATACTAATATGTCATCCCTATGTAGATCTAGTAGCCCATACGGGCATGGAATTTAAAAGTAGAGCATGTAGAAATTTAAAATTAGCATGTCCTGTCACGGGCTAGCATCCAAAAAGCTATGCTCACTGTGGCAGGCCTAGCTGTCCTAACTAGAAAAAAAGATTACAGTTTAAATTCATCATGCTGTATTGTGGGAATTGAACTAGCAACAACAATAGGTATTAATAATCAAATTCTATGGTCAAGTCAGAGTTTTAGTAAATATTAAGGAAAATGTGGAGGGATGACTACCCCCCTGAACTTCAGGGAATATGCCTATGATGGGCATGGTGGACATCCTTCTTTGCAATACAGTGGCAAATCCTGCTTGACAGGTCTGCTGGGTTCACAAATTACACTTGGGGAACACATGAAAGGGGAGAACAGACAATAAAAAAGGATGCAAGATATTACTTGTGTATTCTCTAGTTGCTGAAGAACACAGCTTTTGTCCTCCCAGACGTCCGTTTCTGGGTTCATTGTGACTACAGTGGCTGACCCAAACTGGACTTTAGTATTAGATGTAGAAGGACTCTAGAAATATCATAGTACACTTCCTACACACACCTCCTGTCCTCAGAGCCCAAGTTTAGTATGGCCAAAGTATTTAGCCATCTTGAGTAGGATTGTCCAGGGAACATTTATCACGTTGGTTAGGGCATCTAATTCCAGGGAAAAACATGGCATCTCCAGGCAACACTTTCTGGACTGGAGGAAGATCAGAGGAGTCCTGTATCGGCTCTCTGTCCTGAGTACAAGAGGGAGCTGGTCCAGTCCTTCAGAGCTCCTCTCAGGTCACAAATAACGGGACTCCAAGGGTCAGTTGAATGACTACCTTTGTGGCCACAGGGAGACAAAAAGTTGCAAGGGGACTTTTCCCTGATGTGCTCAGCTGACCAGTTGCAGCAAGACCTGAGCTGGGCCCTGACGTTGGCCTCTGCCTTACACCCTGTGCGCCTCTAAGGGCCTCCTAGAGGGTCCTGGGACGAATACAAAATGTAATCCGGTGGCAGACCGGGACTTAAAACATTGTCAGAAGGTAAATTTGTTGACCAGGATGAACCTGGTTGAAGTATCTGACGTATACTCCATTGCAGTCATAATGAAATTGCGCCTAGGTTACAATCTACCCCTGCCATAGACTATTATTGGCACTTTGTGATTTTTGGTGCCATTTTCCCTTAAATATTTTATTACTCACATCTAAGTTAGAAGGTTCACACTGACAAGGATAGTGATTGTTTTTTAAGGTAGATAATCACCCACCTCAAATAATAATCCAATTGTTGACAAAGCTTTACTATTGTGTTACCTTTTGTCAGTTGTTTTTCCTGTCCTCCATTTCGTTTTTTAACTGTTCATAGATTTGATTTACTGTTTTTGAAATTCATGAAGGGTCACCATATGGTGACTGCATTTCACATCAGACTGACCACAGACAGACTTGGCAAGTGCTATCATACGGTGTTGTGTTTATCCTTTGTTCATGTGTGGGCCAGCTTGTGACTTTTATTAAAACCTTTTTGAGCAGTTAATTGTGACCAGGGCACTAGAATGATGTGAATCTGCTGGGGCAGAATTTTCTACAAATTTATGGATTTACCACGTAATCCATAAATCCAAAGTTTTACACAAAAATGTATAGCTCACACAGATCAAAAGTTAAAAAAAATGCAGTGACACTGTGCAGTGGAAAGTCCAATTCAAAGGTTGACTGGTCACCTTGCAGTTCCGTATTTCTTTATTTGGGTGTTAAATTGGTGCTAATGAGTTAAAACCTTTGCCAATTGTAAGATTGTTTCATAATTCCAGTGGTAATGCCCATGAGTGACAATTGCACATAAAATATATTGCAGACACCTCAAATGACAAATAAATGCAAGATAAACTAATCTGTGGGAAATGCATTGTTTTAGTATGGAAGTTCAGTTAGTTTAATAGGATTACTTTAGTGACTTATTCATTTATAGACCTATGAGGTCCCAAACTGGGAGATAAAGAACAGTGAATATGTAGGATATTTTATAAAACTGCATTACTGACAGTATATAATAGACTGCACAGAGTGTAAGACAGGCTGCCACAAAATGTGCAAAGAAACTCAGGCAGATATATACTAATACTTTGCCCTAAGGTTTGCATCACATTTGTGAAGCAAACCTCTTGAAAAGTGCTGTGTTGAGATTTAATTTCCAACACAAATCCTTATTTGTGGTGGAAAGTGGCTAAATATTACCAAATATAGCTACACACTCCTTTGTGGCAAGGGCACGGTCCATTAGTGGTATGTGGGCATTACCATTCATCCCCACACAATTCTTTGATGTAAAGCCCTATCTTTTAAACACAAAAAGGTAGGCAAGACTGTCCCAAAAATGGACACCTTGTTGAGGAAGGTGTAAAGTTTGAGTACATTTTATTTTCTATAAACATTTCGAACTTTACAAGTGTGGTACACTTTACAGCATACATACAAATAGGTAAAATAATGTAACTATGTCAAAGCATAGTTTTCGTACCTGAAAGGTACTATAAAACCCATGCCTGACATAAACACATCCTTGAACTATGGTGCAAGTGTGTGTACTTTGGCACAAGATTACCAAAAGTGCCAGGGCCCCCCATGGGTAAATGCAACTACTGAGAGCGCCTTACAGATTTTGAATGCAGAGCTTTTTACCAACATACTTCTTTTAAAACAAAATAGCTAGTTAGTGCAGTAAGATAAATACGGAAGAGGGCAGCTACTACCACTACTGTTATTAAGGAAGTTTCTTACAGGGCTGTGCCTAGTGCAAAAAACTTCTTAGCAAATCTGTTTGGGTACTTTTGTAGTCAATAATGATAATGCACTCTCTTTCTCAGCCATCACATCATCTATGGATTTTCCCTTTCCACACGGTGTATAAACAATTATGTAGTACTGTCCTTGTATTACTTTGGCCAGAATCAAAAGCCTTTCAATGGTGCTTCCTAAAAGATATTTTTTGGGAAAAATGTACAAAACACTTCGATTTTGGAGACCTGCTTGAGCTCACTACCTCAATAGATAGGCTGCAGTGGCATGTTTATTTTTTAATCACTTTAGTCGGGTAAATCACTTACTAGCATGCTCTTCTTGATATAGAAACCTAATGCTGCCAACTAAAATCATCTCGATAGACCTAGAAAGCCTTCGCACACATTTGTGCCACTTCCACTCACTGTCACACTGCCATGGGAGTGAAGATTTAAGGCAGTTATTGCCCCTAACACTGCACGTGTTCAGTACTAAAGGGGCATTTTGCTTAGCTGTTGTGGTGGGACTACATCTCCCAAACGTCTCTGCACAGCCCAGGAGAAGGGGCACGCTGATTTGGTGCTTTTAAGTGTTCTGCCACACCTGCCTGCTCAGGACTCTTTGCTTTGCTGTTGGGGTGGTACTGCATCCCAGAAAACAACTAGAAAAAGGTACTAAGTCCAACAACACAGAACAAAAAGCCACTCAGAAGCTATAAACAAAGTGAGAACCTCACCGAATAGTTAATACAGCACTGTGTCAGAAGTTAAGAGTCCATCAGCCCACCCTCATTGGCGGAGCTTCGTCATCTGAGACTCTAAGGGGTTAAGGTCTGGGCCCATACTATCGAACCAGCCGGCTCTACTGAGTGCCCGACCTATTGATCCCAGGATACAGAGACTCCTGACACAGTGTGTAATCTAACTTGTTAAGACTCAAAAATGAAACTGAAATGTGTGTGCAGTGCTATAACGTGAAAGTGTATTAAAAATGACTACGTGGGCAAAAAGTATGTTTATTAAGGATTGACCAGGTGTCATATCTAAAAAAAACAAATAGTCTTGAAAGGATAGACTATTTCCTGATTTGGTCTCATAAGGTTTGACCTTATGAGACCAAATCAGGAAATAGTGCCTGGGGAATAAAGGTACTTTAGTCGTTAAACTAGTTTCCCCTTGGACCCTTGTATATATAGTGTTTTTTGTGGTACTGCATCCCACAACAGTCTCTGCACAGCCCAGGAGGAGGGGCATACCGACTTTGTGTTTTTAAGTGCTCTGCCAAACCCGCAGCATGGGCGATGACCGGGGCCAAGACCGTGACCGTCTGCACCAGGATTAGGCTGGGCTGGGACTACTCTCTTGGTCCTCTGTTTCTAGTCCCCCATCCAAGCCTCAGGGTAAGCCTTGTTCTTCAATTACAAACTTTTTGAGTAGTGCAATGGGAGAGTCGATAAAGAGATTACCACAGTCGAAGAGAGACTGCTGACCTGCCATTGTACCTTGACAGACATTGAAAGCAGTTACCCATCAATTTCGCTGTCTAGAATTAATGTGGGGACTAGGGGGACTGCTCTGGTGTGTGCAGAATAACTGATTGTCAAACCTCGGTTTCTCCATCTGAATCTATTTCCTACTGACCTCTTAAGTGTATGACAATCCCTGGCCCTTCCTTGGAAAAATTAGGCACCAATGTACATGATGGGCTTGTTATGGCGGACACATCTTTCAGGCCAACCACCACAAGGGGCATACCTGCCAAAACCCCCGGTAGTCAATACGGAGGATCTCAAATGTGTACTTGCCTCAGTCCAATCCCTTGACGCCCTAGTCGAGTCATTGGTAGAATCTCTCTCTGTAAAATTAACACTAGTAGAAAAAACGACTGCTAGTTTGTTTTATATCTTGCAATCTAAAGGCAATTCTAACTCTCACCATAATCTGAACCTGACTAGTGCCCTGCTTCCTTCTATTGTACCCCATCACCTACCTTTCTTCTCCAATAACCATTCAGTATTAGCTAGTCTTGAGAATGGCACTGCTCAAACATCTGTGAATCCCAATGTAAATTTGACCCTCTTAGCTCATATGTGCCTTATGGTAGCCCTTCTCAATACCCTTTGGTGCTTCCTAGAAGTGAGAATGTGTAGCCGTGAGTACAGGCTAGCATTGAAACAAAGGAATTCGAATTAAAGAACGCCACCTGGGAATCTTTTGTTGAGGCCAGTGTGACTGAAGATTGCTTACCCTTTGGTCATGTTATTAATGCCCCTTTCCTAAGGGATGATAGTGCCCCCAGATAAGAGGTCCCCACCAATGAGTATGATTGGGTGGACCACTTCTCCAACATTTATTCAACCTCAAGTCTGGGGTACCTGGGCTCTGATCTCTTTGCTTCTGATGGTAGCCCAATTCTCCAAGATTTATTCAACCTCAAGTCTGGGGTACCAGGGCTCCGATCCCATTGCTTCTGAGGATTTTCTATCTCACTTTAGCAATATATCTTTCTCCCAGGATGAAATTGATAGGGCACTTATGAGAACAAAGGGTGACAACGCTCCTGGCTTGGATGGCATTCCAATTAATCTTTTTAAGGCCACTATTCTATTTTTGGGCTCCATTTTGGCCAGGGTGTTAGGGGCTTGTTGCCACCCTGGTATTTTGAAAACCTGGTCAGAGTCCCGGATAGTGCCCATTTATACGAAAAGGGGATTTTCTGATCCAGCTTGTAATCGTCCAAAGTCACTACTCGACTCCCTGTTGAAAGTAACTGGCAGAATATTACTGAACAGACTAGAGGAGTGGGCAGAGAATAATGAAATCCTCTCCGACTTACAATATGGCTTCTGTAGGGGTCTGGAGATGATAGAACGAGAGTTAAATTTAAATTTTCTGATTGAAAAATGTACCATAATAAAGAAAGGCCACTTATTTTTGGTATTTGTTTTTTTTTTTTTTTTTTTTGAAACCGTTTATTGCAGTTCGTAAAAGTTACAGGTATGGGCCTACAACCATCCGGCCGGCCGCTAGAATGACAAAAACATATTGCACACATACAGTAAAAGTCTCTAGGCAGTGCAGAGCAGTGAAACAGGAGTAATCAATGGTGCAGGCCACTCAGCTCCAAGCCCACAGTACAGTTCCCTTTTCCTGAAACAAAACAACACCAAAAAACCACACCCGCAAGGCAACCCACGATCCAAAATAACAGCACGTGCTCCATAAGTGGGGGATCCAAACCAGCAGCAGAACTCTGGAGAGGGGAATGGGAATAGATCAGGGACTGGGGGACCGCGCGCCCGCGGCTGAGGGAGGGGGGCCGTCTAGGGAGACGGAGCAGGCGAGGCAGCCGGTAGCAGTGGTGGCTCACAAATACCCCCGCGGTAGGCGTTCCAGGGGCCCCAGAGTTTCACCCACGCCCCAGGCTTACCTCTCGCCACATACACCACCTTTTCACGAAACATACACCAATCCATATGCTCTTTCCAGGCCGACACCGCAGGGGGCCTCTGGGATCCCCACAATTGAGCAATGTCGCGCTTGGCTATCATGTATCCCAGAGTCACCCACCGCGTCTGCGGGACCGAATAGTCATTCGGTTCCCATACATTCAGCAAGCATCTCCTCGCTTCAGGCAGCAGCGCAACACGCGTCACCACACGCAGGACCTCATGCACACCACGCCAGAATCGCTCCACCTTCGGGCACTCCCACAGTATATGCATGAAAGTCGCCAACGCACCACAGCCACGCTTACACATTCCGTCACCAGCAAAACCCATACGCAGAAGCCTTGGCCCCGTCACGTAAACCCGGTGAAGGATCTTGAGCTGGACGAAACGAAGGCGAGCCGGGATGGCCACCTCTTTCGGAGAGGCCACCGCGGAAATCCAATCCTCATCGTCCAGCTCCAGCCCGTCGGCAACCCAAGCCTCGCGGAGATTAGTCAGCAGGCACGATCTATCGTTGATCAGTTTTTTGTATATGAGGGAGATCGTGCTGTCCGGGACATGGCCATCTAGGACTCTGTCCTCCAGGGGGGAAGACTCCGGAATGGATGCGACATCCGGGAAGACGGAGCCCAGCGCATGGCGGACCTGTAGGTACCGAAAGTACTCACTGCCCTGCAGCTGGAACTCCGCCTGCAGCGTCTCAAAAGTTTTGAATCCCCCCCTCGTCCAGAGATCTCCCACCGTGCTGATTCCGATCGTGTCCCACTTCTCGAAGCCCTTCGACGTCCACAGGGAGCCCAACCTCTCAGACGCATACAGCGGTGACGCCCGGGTCAAACGGTCCTTCCACCCCATAGCTGCATTAGCCGCGTGCCAGACACGCACCATGACACGCGTCGGTCCCGTCAAACGGGAGTCGGGCGCGCCCGCGTAGAGCGCTCGATTGTAATCGCCACCGGGCAGGAGCATCTTATCCATCTCAAATGCCGGGTTCAAGGCGGGCCCGTAAAGGCCATGATTAATTGCAGCTAGTTGGGAGGCCCAGTAATACCGTTTAATGTCAGGGAGGGCGACCCCCCCATCGTACCACGGGAGCGTCAATTTAGCCAGAGCAATGCGCGGCCTCCCGTCCCAGAACAGGCGCCGCTGGAGGCCCTCCACCTCACGGAAATAGCGTGCCGGGACCAAGTCCATAGTATTCTGTAGGGCGTAGAGGAAGCGTGGCAGGGACATCATTTTAAACAAGGCCGCTCGGCCGAGCGGCGAGAGCGGCAGACGCCGCCAGCGCACCACGTCCTCCCTCAAACGCCGGAGGGGGGGTAACAAATTCCGCTCATAGCGGGCCTCCGGGTCAAGAGTGATATAGATACCCAGGTACCGAAAACCTTGGGAGGCAATCTGGATCGGACAGTCCCGTGGTAAGGCCGGAGCCTCCCCGGAAAGCACATATACACAGGATTTCGCCCAGTTGATGACCAGGCCTGAGTTGCGACCGAATGAACGCAAAACATCAACCAGGACGATCAGTGATTTACGCGGGGAGGCGAGATACAGAAGGATATCGTCAGCATAGAGGGACACACGGTCCTCATACTCGGGGGTCCAGCGGAGACCACGGATAGAAGGGTGCCACCGCAGCCACTCCGCCAGGGGCTCCAGGGCCAGGGCAAACAGGAGAGGCGACAGGGGGCAGCCCTGTCGCGTACCCCTCCCCAGCGCGAATGGGGCCGAGACTCGCCCATTCACTACCACCTGCGCCAATGGGCCCGAATATAGCAATTTGACCCAGCTAATGAAACCCGGGCCAAACCCGAATTTTGCCAGCATCGCCCAGATGTATGGCCATTCAAGCGTATCAAACGCCATGGTGGCGTCCAAGGACGCCAAGATGGCCGGCTCCCGCACAAATGGGACACGCGCGAGCACCCCGTGCAAGCGCCGCAGATTGAGCGCCGTGTTGCGGTGCGGTATAAAGCCAGATTGGTCTTGGTGGACCAAATCGCCCACCACGCCAACCAACCTGTTGGCCAACACCTTGGCGAGGATTTTGGGCTCCGCGTTCAAAAGCGAAATCGGCCTATAGGATGTGACCCGTTCACGGGGCCTCCCCTCCTTGTGGATCACCACAATTGTGGCTAGACGCTGGTCCGGCGGGAGGGAACCCCGCGAGTGGGCCGCCAGGAACATCCCGCGCAGGTGGGGCGCCAACACATCCGGGCGTAGCTTGTAGAGCTCGATGGGAATACCATTGGGGCCCATGGCCTTGCCGGATGCAACCGAGCGAATAGCCAAGGCAATTTCGTCCGAGGTGGGAGGGGCGTCCAGCGAATCCCTGTCCTCCACCGTTAGGGAGGGCAGTGCGATGTCCCGAAGCAGGGCATGGGAGTCTGCCTCCGAGCAGGGGGAAACCGGGGAGTAGACTTCGCGGAAATAATCCGCGAAGCAGGAGACAATGGCTTCCGGCTCAGTGACACACGCACCATCAACACTCTCAATCAAAGGCACCACACGGCTCGCTCTCTCCCTCTTATCCAACCACGCAATCAATTTGCCAGCCTTATCACCCACATCATACAATCGCCCCTGCTGCTCTCTACTGAGGCCCCTGGCCGCCTCCGTGACGAGGGCCCGATAGGCCGCCTGCTTTAGGTGTAGAACATGCAACTTGTCGTCTGTTACCCCGCTTCCCAGGTCACCCTCCAGTTCTGCAATCTCGGCCTCTACCCGGGTCACCTCCTCCCGCTCGCGCCGCCGGGCATGGGAGATAAAGGAGAGGGCCTCCCCTCTAAGGACTACCTTGAAAGCCTCCCACAGGGAGATGGCCGAAGAGACCGACCCCACATTCTCATCGAAATATCGCTGTAGGGATTTGATCAAATCAGCACGAATGGTGGGGTCGCGCAAATACCATGCATTGATTGGGGCCACCCTGCCATCCCCCCTCGGGAAGACATCGAGATGCAACAACAATGGGGAGTGGTCTGAGATACCCCACGCCAGATGGCGCACCTCCCCCACCCTCCCTGCGTGGGCCGCCGGGACAAGGATGTAATCAAGCCGCGAGAGGCTACCATGGCCACCCGAGTGGAAGGTGTACTGTCGCAATACAGGATGCTTTAATCGCCAGCAATCCACCAGGCCCAGCGTATCCAGAAGGCCGGGCAGCCACGCCTGTGCCCGGGGGAGGTCCCTAGGGGGATGGCGATCCATAGACCCAGAGGCTACCGCATTAAAATCCCCTCCAACCACCAGCAGGCCACTCGGAAGGTCCAGAAGGAGGCGCCCCAGGTCCGCAAATGTGGTGGCTTGTAACCCAGGCGGGACGTACACTGATATAAAGATAAACACTCTACCCTCCATTCTTCCCACCAGAACCGTGTAGCGTCCCCTCTCATCATGGCGCACCTCATCAATCTCCAACGGGAGCGAGTTCTTGATCATAATACCCACCCCCCGCGAGCCCGAGGTGAAGCCAGAATGGGCCGCCAAACGATATCCCCGCCGGTTCATTGCATGAAAGGAGTTACCTATAAGGTGCGTCTCCTGCAGGAAGACAACATCTGGTGAAATACGTTTTAAGTACTGCAGGACCACACCACGCTTAATCCTATCCCCCAGGCCGTTAACATTCCATGACAACACAGCCAAATCCCTACCCCCCATCATGCGTCGAAACAATCGGTCGTCCCCCATCGAGCATCCTAAAAACAACAACATAGTAGCGGGTTTGCCCTGCGGTGCTAACAAACAACACACCCCCCCCACCCCCCGGTCCCAACAAAACTCCCCCCTCCCTGCACCCCTGCATGAGCCCAGACAGCCCCCCCAAAGTGCAGTGTGCCTGTCGCCCCATAGCTAAAATACTAACTAGTCCCCCAGAGGAGGAGGGAAGCCCCCAACAGACCCCGCACGACCTCCATAGGAGGGGAAAATACGCAATCAATAAATGGTGAAGGAACAACGTCCAGAGCAAGGCCTATGCAATCACCCCTCAATTCTGCTCCGGCGGGCCCTCCTCGCCAGCCGCGCCCCCCCCGCCCCCCCGGCCCCGATCTCCAGGCAGAGTGTCCAGCCAGTCTCCAGCCGCCTCGGGCCGGTCGAAGAAGTGCGTGCGACCATCCACCTCTACCCTCAGCTTAGCTGGAAAGAGCATTGAGTACTTGAGGTTCAGGTCCCTTAGGCGACGTTTAACACCAAGAAAGCTCTGCCGCTGCTTCTGGACCGCCGGGGTAAAGTCTGGGTAGAAATGTACCTCCATGTTGTCAAGCTTGACCGGTCCCTGTTGTCTGGAGGTCTGGAGGATAGCATCTCTGTCCCGGAAATTAAAAATCCGGGCAATGAGAGGCCGCGGCGGGGCACCAGTCTTAGGTCTACCCCCGGGGACCCGGTGAGCACGCTCCACCGCAAAAAGCTTACTCAGCCCCCGGGGCTGGAGATGGGTCAGGATCAACTCTTCCACGAAAAGATCCGCCGCCTCCGCCTCTCGTCCCTCCGGCACCCCCACAATACGGACATTATTCCTCCGGGCCCGACCCTCGGAGTCCTCCAGTCGCCGGTCCATCAGGGCGCTCGCCTGGCCAAGCCGGCGCACCTCCTTCTGGAGGGCCACCACGTCTGTCGTGAGGCTCGTTGTGGTGTGGGCCAGGGAGTCGACTCGGTCGTTTGTTTTGGACAAGTCTGCCCTCACAAGGCTCACATCCACCAGGACCGAGTCTATTTTTTGCGCTAAGGTGTCGAAACGCTGGTCCACCGAGGCCTTCATCTCTGCGATGGCGCCCATGACGTCCCGGAGGGTCAGATCCACCGGATGAGCGGATGCCTCCGTCGGGCCCACCGGGGATGCACGCGATGTCTCCGGAGAACCCTTCTGGAGCGTGTAGCGGTCCATACTGTTGGCCTGGTGCGCCGTGCCACGGCGGGTCGTCTTCACCTTCGCCCGGTCGCCATCTTGTTTGGTGGACATGCTGGCTCTTACACCGTCGTGCCAAGCACCCCAAACGGGCCGCTATACCAGGTCACGGGTGCCGGGGGGGGGCAGGGGGCGACCACCGAACCGCGGGTCAACCCACCGCCGGCGGGTCAGCCGGGCTCCTGGACAAGGCCACACCACCACACCCCGCTCCGCAGTCCGACCCCGCTTGAGAGCTAGGAGGGCGCAAAAGCGAAAGTGAAAGTGCGGGGTACGCCAGTCGCCCAGCCCCGTTCGCCGCTGTTATTCACTTTGTCCCCGGATCGCCCCACTACTCCAATCCGGGGGGCCGGCGAGGAGAAGGCCACAACCTTCGATCGATGCTCCCACCGGCGTCCGGGGTCTGATTCGAGCCCAAAAAACGGGTGGCGCCTCAGCTCCGGTTCCCCAACACAGTCCCCTCAACAAGGACAGGATATCGCCAGGATTAATTCAGGAGGTCGCGGAGGTCCTCGGGAGCCTCGCACCTACGCGGCCATCTTGGTTGCGCGCTAGGCTCCTCCTCCATTTTTGGTATTTGTTGATTCGTCAAATGCTTTTGACTGTGTTCTGCATGACAAATTAGAGAAACTTTGGCAGAGCTGGGAGTGGAACCCCCTCCCTCATAATATTCTTCCTTAGAGATATGTATTCGTGGGGAGGCAACAGTGCGCTACGGACCCAGGGGGGAATGCACTCTCACTTTTGATCTTGAGAGAGGGGTTAGCCAGGGATGTGTCCTTGCACCTTTTTTGTTCACCCTGTACATTAACAGTTTAGGTTCTGCTCTGACAAAAAAACTGTAGGGATCTCAAGCAGTTTGGACATAGACCAATTCCCGCTCTGCTTTATGCCGATGATGCCTTACTTATGTCCTGAACCTGTTGGGTTTACAGTGGCTACTTACCTATTTTGTCAGTTATATGCTAGATTAGGGTCTGAATGTTAAAGTAGGGAAACATACATACTGAAATGCGGGAGAAAAGCCATGAAGGGCTGTGACTTTGTGAGTGGCAATGTCAATTTACACTTTACTACCCCCTCCTCTTGTTTGGGCATTTGTTTTGAGGCTCGCAGCTCTTGGAAACAGGCTGTAGTGTTAACAGGAATTCGCATTTTAATAAATCCACTTCAGCGTTGTAACATTTTGCTTCCAAGCTCGGCAAAAACCCTTGAGAGAAAATCTAACCATATGCAAGGCCAAATGTGTGTCAACAGCCTTCTATGCAGCAGGAATTTAGGGTTACAGCAACCTTGATTCGGCCCAGATGGTAGAGAACGCCCTTTTTAGAAACCACCTCTCTGTCCCTAAGAGCTGCTCTTCTTTCGAATGGGAAACAGCCTATACTACGCAACCATTACAAAGCATGCCATTACATTGCATGGCGTTGCAACAAAAAAGGTGTGCAGCCGTGGGTAGAAGGTGTTAGATTTAACTCCAACACCTTCCCTACTGTTGCAAACACTGGAGTCGGAATAGAAAATTAACCTATTCCAACTTCCAGCGCTCCCCCAACTGAAAGTCGATGTAAAAGTTAGCGTTGCAACAGCATGCGATGTAATGGCATGCGTTGTAACGTCACATATTCTGTCAGAATCCAACCCATTTTATTATGGTACAAGATATGGACCTGTGAAGATACAGTTTTAAACCTCAAGTTTTTTAATGATGGTTTTAAATTGTCTTTGGTTCACCAAATATCCCCGTTCAAATCTATAAAACGGACCTGTTTGGAAATAGGTCATGCTGAGTACTTTGACAACCTTGACACATTTCAGTATATCATCAGAAGAGGATATTTAAAGGAGCAATGTTTATCCCTGCTCAAACAACGTTGATTATCTTTGGAACTAGCGAAGCCTGGTGCAGTCAACAAACAAATTATACTTATCAATGACGGCATGCAGTCTTATCTTAATTCTGTGCAGATTGCCACCATAGGTTTGTTTTGACTCATCTTAGACTGGATATTTTTACAGTCTAGTTACGTTCCCCAATATTAATGACTGGTCAGACGTCTGGTTCAATGCCCCTGTGACAATACATCTAACCAATGCACTTGACAAGTAATGTTATTTTGTAAATTTTATAAGGCCCCACAGAAACGTTTTATATTTCCTATTTTACACGATTACAATTTTAAAGAATGTCAGCCTGCTTTATTGCAACAAATAAACTCTTTACCGATTTGTTGTAGGATATTTTGTTTTTTATGGTCTGTGATCCACCATAGGAAAAAGAAGGTTCATTGGAATTAAGCACCAATTGTGTAACGGCGACTTTATTATCTTTGCACACTTACATTATAGGTCTACTGTTTATATTGCTATCTTTTTAATTGTTAATTCTGTAACTCAACTGGTTATAATGTAATTTATTGTATGCTTTTATAGTTTCTTTTATGAAAATCGAATAAAGCTGATATCAATTGATTGAATACAAAAGCCTGACACCAACTTTTAAGTTGCAGTCCCTTATTCCATATGTTCCAAACTTCAGTGTCTACAAACATGTTTTTTACTTTTTTCCAAGAACGGACTTCATAATTTCTTTTCAAGGAACTAGCTAAGTGAAGTGAACCTATATTCAGATAACTTGATAATTAATCAGATACATTGTGAGGACATCCATGAGCTGTATTCCCTATGGAGTTGGGGCAGCAGATTTAGAAATACAAAGTGATTGCACCCCAGGAACATTTTATGAAGTTGTCACTGCCACAGACTAGTCCACCACCAGCTCTTCTGCCACAACGAGAAGTATTCATGATTGTGAGGAAGCACTCACAAGTACAGTGGCACCAAACAAAATGCACAAGCGCATGGTGCAAGTTCAAATAATTGTAAAACAGACACTAAAAAGAGCATTGTGCATTTTCAAGGAAGATGGTTCTAGGATTTCCCCTGGCTGCATTACAGTAACTGCGTGGCAGATATGTTTAGATTTCAATATACAAATCTAAGTCATCGAATTTAACTAAGCTCTTGAAGACCACAGAGGATGCATTATGTAGTACCAGTTATACAGATTGGAAGAAAGAAAAAGAAAGATTCGAAAGCACCATATCTGTTATGCTCATTCATATGCATTGAGTCAACTGGCGCACTATTAAAGGTGGCCAATCAATACATCTACAGTTACCTCCTCTTTCAAAACCAGGCTGTGCACTTTTTGGTCATGATACCAGTGATGGGACTTCCCATCAATTTCTAAATACACAAGTAAAGGGTACCTTCTCTGAAACCATGTATTACAGTGAATCAAGCAGAATATCTCAGCCCAGACATCCAAAATTAAGTTCTTCAGTTGTCTCAGGGAATTTTGCATCAAATTCACACAAAAATTGGTAACTATCCATAGGCAGTAGTTGTTGATAGCACACAAGATATCAGGTCAAATATCTTTATTGGCATTAAAAAATCCATAAAAGAAGAACACAATAAGTTCAAATGCAATGCTAGAATGTAGAGAATAAAAACATGGCAAGTTAAAAAAACATTCAATTATATTATGTATACAAGGGTGTTTAGTAGCCTGTAGTCCTCGTAACAAGTGTGCAAAATTTTCATAACACTTAAAGTGCTTGAGATCATTGTTTTACACTTTTCAAGGCTTAACCATACAGTATGTAATCCCATTAATGTTTCAACAGCATCATCACTATAAAGGAATAAAAACCACAAATAAGATAACAATAAAATGTCTAAAATAACATGAATGGTAAAATTAAAAACAAAGTCCATCTACAGTCGCAATAAAACGTAAGGGCCATCAAAGTGGTTTTTACCCACAGAGCTGTTAATCTGATAGTTGGTAAGCCAAAGATACACAACCATCAGCAGGATAACCTTTTAGTTCTGGGCCTCCACATATTCAATAAAAAATGAGACTGCAAATGCAATAAATTGTCTTATATCACTTCTAAGGATCAGGATAGCAGTTCTGCAGTTTTTAAACCCCAAGTTGCGACACAGTGGTAAAATCCACGTCCTTCTATACTGGGCATTATACAGTCAAAAGATTAGAGCATGGCCAATGGTCTCAAGTCCCTCAGGACAGAATGGGCAAATACCATCTGGTTTATGCGATATATGCACTTGACCATGACTGACCATAGAGGCAGAACTTCAAACCGAAATTTCATGTATAAGGTTTTAGCTTGGGGAGTACAATCTCATCCAAATATCCCGCTACAGTGTAGCAAACATTGTATTAGAGAAAAGAAGTGGTAAGAGAACCCAATCTAGCAGAACCCAAAGAAAGATTGTCTATATATTCCCAATATAAGTACTTTTATGTCTCTTTCAGAATCCCAGGTGCTTCCTTAGGTTTAAACCACAGGTTCCCACACCCCATCTTGCTCAATTGGCGCTGGACATACCTAAGCCAGGGAATTCTAGAAGCCCCAGGCAGCCTCAAAACATCCTCTACACCCTACCGATATGACAATGGTGTAGAGGTCACCCAAATCCTTTGCCAATACAAGATTGGTCTAAGGCACACTTTAAAAAAGAGGTCTAAGATCCATATAAAGCCACAGGGGAGTTAGGGGGTGTTGATCATGAGATCTGTGGGGAGTTGCAGGAACCAGCTGTCTACTTTAACCAGGCTTCTAACATCCATGTTCCCCCAGAGTTCCCCACCATAAAGAGTTTCCCCAAGTGTTTGAAGATTATACATTTGAAGAGTGGGTACTGGTAGAAAAGGGAAACCTTAATGAGACCTTATGATGAGCCCAATATGTTGCTCCATCTTAAGTCCACACTTGTAACTGTGGTGTTCAATCAAACTATTCAGTAATTGTAATCCCTAAATATTCAAATGTGTGGACTTTCTCCAAGAGGACATCATCAAGGGTACGAGGCGAGCAAGCAGATGAATAGGGATTGAAAACCATATACACACTCAAGATATATCTTGTCAGGAACAAGAAAGCTTTTGTATTCATTACACAGACCAAGATCTGTACCTGCATGAACATATTATTGGATGTATCAGGCTGATAACACCAGTGGGGCTGCAACAGCTACAATTATATACAATGTTTTATGCAGTCATGGACTTTGTTGAAGCCGAGAACACAAACATAGGGTGGTGCAGCAAATATGTCGGGGACACACCGCGGTGCCCACATGGTAATACACCGAGAATTACCACTTGTACTTTATGTTCACTGTGGAGTACATTGTACAAATCCTGTCATGCAGGCTGCAGCACATAATTGTTCCATGGTGGAAGATGCACTACGTTATGTCCAAGAACTTGGGAATCTGTTTGAGCAATCTATGACATGCTGTCCAATATTCTCAGACCTCTTCCAGCATACTGTAGAAGGCCCTGCAACTATGTAAAAAATAAAGCCATTATATCCAAAGCACTAGATGTCCATGTAAAAGTTGTACAAAAAGTTTTGATTACTATGAACCTGTTCTGGAAACCTTAGATGAATTGTCAACTTCCAAGATCAGTGGTGATGTGTCTGTTTGGGCTCGTGATTTGCTGGTACACTTCCAGAAAGGAACAACTCTCCTTGGGTTTCAAGATTGCTCTCCAAGTACTGCAGCTTCTGGTGTGTTTGCTAGCATCCTTACCTGGCAATATCCAAACTATATCAGTTCTATTAGCTGCTGCCAATGTAGCAAAACAGTGTAGTACTAAAGCTTTGCAGTGATGAGTCTTTAGACAGACTGCTCAACTCCAATAACCACATGACTGCTAAGTACTGTCTTAATGCCACTGAAGTGCAATGACTGTGGCAAATCCGTAAACTGATATATGAGACCAGTAGAAACTTATCGTAATCTTGCTCTCAAGGACTACTATCACCCTCAGTATTTTGAACTTTTAGATGCAATTTCTCTTCATCTTAATCAAAATTTTCACCAGGAAGGCCTCAAACCCCATGAAAAACCTAAACATCTGCGTTTAAAGGACAACAGCATTGGCACTGTTGATCAATACCAAAAAAAGTGACCATTTACAACTTTCAGCTCGATTAACTATATCATCAAGTATGTTAAAGTGCTCTTCAGTGCCTGACCTGGCAGATGTACTCCAAAAATGCTTCTAACAGACACAGGTGCTTTACACAACTTTAGAAGCTACTTCAGATTCTCCAATGTATTCCAGTATCTTCTTGTAAGGTTGTTAGAAGCTTCTGTTGTCTCTACAATCTGAAAATATGCCTGAGGTCAATTATGCCCCAGAAAAGACTGAATAATGTTGCCATCTGCAACATTCAAAAAAGAAATAATAGAGTTGGACATACAGACATTAGCAAAATATTTTGTCCTCCCTACTGACTGGTGTAATGACTAATTAGGTTTTTTAGGATTTTATTATAGATCCCTGCAGCAAAAAAGAATAGTATACAATTAGCCTAGTCGCATTGTATGGCTTAGGAAGGTCGCCAAGAACATTTTCTTTTTTTTTCTTTTTTCCCCTTCCCAATCTTGTTTGCTTGGTGCATGCAGATGCAAGGTTCATGTTTTTTCACATATGATCGAATTACTTTGCTTTGTTATTTACTTTCTGCAAAGTAGGACTACATGCCTGGCTTTCTCATTGTTTAACATCAGAAGTATACAATTATGTTTGATTAGCAGGCTCTGCGACTCACAGACAATGTGTGTAGATTCAATGGGAAGTGCATAAATAAATCACCATCAGTGATTTGTATTACAATATCATGTAGTTCATGACATTTAACAGCGCTTCTAATAATTTCATGAAATATTGGTTGCACCTTATTGTTTACGGGATTGTGTTTATGATATTCATACTGTCATGTTTGGCTTGCCTTTTAAATGTCTCATGCAATAATAACTTGTTAATTTGAATCTTTAGATGCCAACCCGGTCCGGTACATATCAATGAAACTGTTTTGCACTTCAGAGTCCATTTTGATGCAGCAGATGGGTGTAGAGTACTTTGATACATTGATTAACTCTATACTAAATTATTCATAATTAACGAGTCGACACAGGATGGGCAGTTTCTGGCCACCTGCCTCTGTACGGAAAGGACGCCGTAAGTCACGAGAAAGGCAATGGGCCTCAGAATAGTCTGAGACGGAATATCACTTGGCAGACGCCTGCATAACAGTTTGTCCTCTAGACATCTTTGTGTCCCGTGCCCACTTAAGGATAGTTTGGGCCTTGACGCAGGACCTTTGTGTACAGAATTAGCAAGGAAGGTCAACCCCGTCACATAATTCTATCAGTTTGGTTATTAATCTTTTTGCTGACTCTTTTGCTCCACTGTGCTTCAGAGTACAGCAACTTCCTGTCTGACAGACGAATTCTCACTTCAAATGCAGGCACTGGCAAAGCCAATAGGTCAGATGTTGGATACAAGCCTTTTGGCTTTACCAATGCTTTTTGTGATTTTTTTGTAAAACATTTTTTGTGGGGAAACTGCTAGGCCCTCAAAAAATAAGACATATTAACTAAAATCTAAAATATTTTTGATCTTAGAGGCATGCATTCCTATATATATATATATATATATCAACAAACACAATCCAAGTGCAGGTGATGCACTAAACAGATTTGATGGACTCCAATTACGCTGGCGCTGATATATCGAATTTATTTCACGCTTTTGCTGCCCATGACGCGTTTCGGCCACGTACTGTGGCCTTGATCACATGACCACGCTGCGTCTTTAGAAAATATTTAAAGGAATCCTAACCACCATGTGACTAGTGATGACTACCATGAACATAAAAAACATACTACTACACTTACAAAGAAAATGACAATTTGGCATTATAGCAACTCCCAAATAGAAAATAACGATGATCGATATCAATATCATGACGTAGGCACTTGATGCTAAACAAACATTTCATATGTATATTGCCACAATTTGTAAAAATTATCGTAAATCAAATATATGTAAACAAACATGGATGGTTCCTTAATGCGTCTCGAATGGGCAGGCCATATGGACAAGGCATGTAACCTCTCACCGCCCGGTGCCATTCAACACCAGATATATTGAATCTGAATTGTTCACAGCCTATATATTTTTCTCTTTATGACACATAATAATACAGTAGACATTGTGCTGACTAAATAATTCTAAATACTGAGTCGTGCAAATACGTAAATATCAAGTGCAACTACGCATTACACAATGTTCAAATGTTGATACATGTGTGCTGGATTACAGAGTATCAGCATAATCTCTGTGTGCAATTACGCATTAGACCTTCTAGTTTTAGAGTTTTCCAATAAATTACATAATACTGTACGGTAATAAAATTCCAACATAAAGTTCTGTAGTTGTTAACAATGTGCAAATACGCAGATATGGTGTGCAAGATATGCAATGCTGTGCTTACATAATATTTTCAATGCAATGTGGTGGATTCCCCTCAACATGGCCCGACCACTCCAACATGGTGGATGCAACATGCCAGGCCAGAAGGGAGCCCAGCGGGCTAGACAGCGCATGCACCGGAAGCCACGCATCGGGGTCTTCAAAGGCGGAAGAAGGATCCATGGACGGCGTTCGAATGACGGAGAACCCCATCGCTGTGTGTAAGGGACCAGGAGGAGACGAAGGCACAGAGACACGACACGCTGGGACCTCACCGCGAAGAGAGACCGAGGGAGACACCGAGATCCGCTCTTGGAGCAGCGCCCCTGAGTCCAGCACTCCACCAAGGGAAGCAGAGGCTGAGACTTCCCTCCCTGTGGTCTAGGAGGACTGTGGGTTCAGGCAAGTGCCTGGCTACTTTTCTTTTCGGGGTTGGTGGGTGAGATTTCGGAGCCACAGCGCATGAAAGCACCCCTCCCTTCTTTCCCTCATCTAGACACTTCACGGGGGATAGGTGTTAAATGGTAGCGGCAGTTTCAGTCGATAACCTTTCAAGTATTTGCCCGGCGGTAATCGCCTCTTATACCACTCGATAATTTACCAATGAAAGAGGCAGGCGCCGGAGACTGGAAGGCAGGAAACAAAGTTTTATTCCGTCGGAGCAGAACACATCAGATCAGACAGCAAGGTATCGTCACGAGGTGCTCTAACCGCATCTCTGAGACCTGGTCTCTTATACACCGGTTTATTGCTTTATTACATATAGTACATTCTTGAGATTCTCTTGATGCCTGAAAGAACATCCCCTGAAGCCCCGGCTCAGATCCGATCCCACACATAGTTACAGTAGAGGTTCCCACCCTACCCGCAGTGGGAGATGGCTATCGCGCAGCAGGGAATTCCGCTAATTCCCGGGGGTGTGTGCAACCGGCCGGGTCTCAGGGGGTAGGGGCTTTGATCTACTGTAATCCCTTTGATGCGGGGTGTTTCCCTTACAGTAGGGACAATAAACTGCATCCGCAGGGCTAGGTGATGGCCTGGGACCAGTTCAGACAATGGGGCGCAGAGGAAGGGGGTTATCAAAGGAGAGGCATGACCATGTATGGGATGTCGGTCGGATGTGGTTCCGTAGCAGGGTCGCGCAGAAGGAGAGGGTTTATGGCCTGTATGAGAGAGCGGGGGTGGCCGGCGCGCGGGGGATGCTCGCAGCGCCAGGGGAAAGCGCTGGCGGTCGAGAGTGAGCGGGGAGAGAGTGGGGTGCCTAAAATGGCGGCCGTGCATTCGCTGTGCGTGGCGCTGGGGAGAGGCAAGATGGCGCAGATAATGTTCAGTTTGCACGCTAAATTTCCACATAGGGACGGCATAAGGGGAGCACTATCTCGCATGCATACATACCAATACCCAGGACATCCGCCTGACGTTTTTTTTTTCCTTTTTCTTCTTTTCCCTGATTCTCTGCAACGGACACAAGTAAGAGAACCACAAGACCCCTAAAACAGACCACCGGGACAACTCCATCGTTAAGAGAACGCTAAGACTGTAACAACGCCAGCCTTTGAGGACCCGTGTGTGTGTTGTTCTCGTTTTCCCCTAGAATTTATGTCTGTTTTCCCATTAGAGTTTTGTTTTGAGGAAAAAACTGAAAAGACAACATTGATGAAAGGAAATAAAAAAATCGAAGAACCTAATAAAGAAACAAGCCCTCTACCATATCTGTTGCTAACTGTTTTGCCTTTCTGGGTAGCGAAAACAAAGGGGCCAAGGGCAATCCACACATACGAGATCCGGTCCTCTGCCTACTGTCCCCTACATGCAAATAAAGGGAGATAGAACATATTTGCTAAAAAATGCTTGTGAGTGTAAAAATTACCCAATGTGAAAGATAAAAGTTATTTACATGTGGTGTACAGTCAAAAAATACAAAACCCTAAAGTGTGTATAAGCTAAAACTACTGATAGATTGAATAAGAATTAAATCTGTTGTCTGCTAAGGGCGAATCTGATCTCCTGTTAGTGTGGAATGCCTGGACAAACACCAACATTAGATGTTAATGTATGGTATCTAATGAGACCCTAATTATGTATACAAGGTCAAATACCTTGTACACCTGATTCTGGGGGTGTCAAGAAGGCACTTAAGACAAACATTCGGAACCCTAGTTCACTAGTACAAAGACATGGACGCCCAATTAAATCTTTACAGATTGTTATACAAATCCTCCCCGATGTTATGACCCATCGGGGCCTTGGTATCAAGTTGCATAATGTATTTTGATTCTAGTTGCCTTAGTGATTTTTCACATTGAAAACAAAGTATTCGATGCAGCTCAGGTCATTGCCATGGACAGTTTAAAAGTGGCGCGCTACCGGATATATAGGTTCTGCAGAATTCTTTATGTACACTTGCAGCTTGGTGCTCCCTATGTAGCGTAATCCACACTAACACTGGAGCACATACACAGCATGATCTGTTCTGCATGTGTAGTGACCGGTAAGATTTATCCTGTCTTGAGAGAAGGCTGTGTTATGAGAGGTGGTATTGACCCTGAATTTACAGGCTTGGCATGTGTTACACTTAAAGAATCCCTTCTTAGGTGTGCGCTAACTGGTGGTCTTGCTAGTTTCAGGGCTAGTTTTAACTAGATCGTTTCGCATGGCAAATGCCTTACGAAACGCAAACATAGCTTCGGCTGGCAGCACTTGTTTTAGTGTAGCATCAGTGAAAATAATGGGCCATTGTTGGTTTATAATTGCCCTTATCCTAGTGGCCTGTCTGCTGTACGTGTTCACTAATCTAATGCACTTTTGTTTTGTTTCAGATGTGGTTGTACTGGGGAAAGTTTGCAATATATCTTTCTCCCTGGTAGGGTTGAGCAACCTAGTCCTATCTTTACTGTTGGCTTTCTTAAGGGCTGTCTTTAGTTGTTTAGTTTTATGGCCTCCTTCAATGAACCTCTGTTTTGCTTCAGCCTGATATTGGGCTAGGTCTTTTTCTGTAGTGCATGCTCTACGTATACATAGGAATTCTCCATACGGAATACTGGCGATGGTGTGCTGAGGGTGAAAACTATATGCATGCAACGAGTTCCCAGGCGACGGCTTCCTAAAGAGACATGTCTCTATTCTACCATGCTCTGCATATACCATAACATCAAGAAAATTCGTGGTTTTCGCATCAATATTGGCTGTAAATCGAAGATTCAAATTGTTGATGTTAATGTTGTCAACAAATTGCTTAGCCTGTATTGCACTCCCCTTCCATATAACAAACACATCGTTGATGTATCTCCACCACTTGACTACATCTTTGTGGGTGTCCATGAGGACATGCTCCTCCCACCAGCCAACATGCAAGCATGCATAGCTAGGGGGAAAGCATGTCCCTCAACTGTTGAAATACAGTGTTATCAGACATTATTGTGTAGGCGCCAGTGTATCATACTTAAAATCATCTGGTTATGCTCATGCATTTCAATAGGTCTTTTCTCAAGGAAATGGTTGACTGCCTTCCGTCCGTCGATATGAGCAGTGCTGGTGTATAGGGCAGTGATGTCCATTGTCAAAAACAAAAAATCGGCAGCCCATATCTGCTCATTAGGTTTTTGCAGAAAGTTTGTGGTGTCACAAATATATGCAGGGAGACTGGTCAAAAATTCCTGCAGATAGTAGTCCACATATTTCGACGTGTTTTCGAAGAGGCTCTTTTGAACTGATATTATAGGCCTTCCAGGTACTGGTGACTCATTTGTATGTACCTTAGGAATAAAGGACATTGTAGGCATGGTAGGAAATTCATTATTAAGAAAGGCAAATTCTACTTTGGTGATAAGGCAATCTCGTTTCCAGAATGTGGGGTCATCTTTGTAATTTTTACTCATTTTCCTCACTAGAGTCATGTTGGATTTTTTGTAGCATTGTCCATCATTCAAGTGCTTATAAGCCTCTCTCTTCAAATCTTCTAAGCGCCAAAGCACTACATTCCCCCCTTTGTCTGATTTGTTTACCACAATGGCTGAATTTTTCTTCAATTTTGACATAAGGTTGATGTAATTATTGGATGAGTGCTTTGCGCTGATCTTATGTTTGATAGTATTCTAGTTGAGTGGTTTCAGTTCTTCAATGACAGAGTCATGAAAAATATCGACTGCGTCACGAGGCATGATAGGTACGAAGGCCTTCTCACTTTGTTTTCCTTTGCACCTCCTTCTGGGAGGTTTTTGAACCAACATTGCTCATTGATATATATTTTATAACAACATGATCTTTGGTGCTCTTACTTTCAGACCGTTGTGACTTATTAATGTACTGGAATTCTTATTGAGGGGTTTCCAGTAGGGATTCGGTTAATATACTTCCGTGATTTTACCTCGACATGATCTCTGCTAATTACTTATATTGGTGAGAATTTTGACTCTCAATTGTTTGCTAGTTTCTCAGGTTTTCCCTTCGGTTTTGCCTCCTCTACCTTCAAATATACATACATATATATAAATATATATATATATATATATATATATATATATATATATATATATATATATATATATATATATATATATATATATATATATTTCACGTGAACAAGGCTTTCGAGCTGAAACGCGTAGTGAATTAAAACACCCCTTTCTAGACATCCCCGTTTGTGGTCTGTTCTTCTGAGAGCGTACGAGGAACTGCTTTTGCATCTTTGGATATATATATATATATATCGTGAACAAGGCAGCGCGAGTCTGCTGAAACGCGTTGATGTTATACCTCGTTTGTCGAAAATAAAGACCGAGTGCCCATTCTTTCACCGGAGTGCTGGATGTTTATTTCCTAGAAGGAATATACCCATAGTTGGATATATATATATATATATATATTATCTACTGGCGATCGCCAGTAGATAGTTATAGTTAGGACCTATTTTCCATAGGAAATCTGCAACATTCTTTTCCCAATAAGTCTGGCACCGATTGATGAATCTTCGCGAAATTTTCCAAACTTTTGGCCAGCTCCGCTCCGCTCCTACTCTGAAAGTTTTGTGGTGATTCGTCAAGCGGGGGCCGAGAAAAATGGGGGTCCCAAAACGTGTTTTCCCCATGCAATTTCCCATAGGATCTGTTATCGCAGCTACAGCCCGAACCGCTGAACGGAATGACACCAAATTTGGCAAAGAGGTAGTCCTCAGTTCAGACTCGTGCCTTTTGCATAAATGGTGTGAATCTGTTCAGTAGTTCCTGAGAAAATTAGGGTAAAAAAGTTAGTGATATCTATGGCCGGGGAGGATCCGTGGACCCTACCCGCAGCGTACGCGCACCCTCGTCGAACCGAGCTTGCACCCTCCCGATCGCGCGCTGAATGCTAATTGGCTGTCGAGTGTCTCTCTACATTCGAAACCAGGAACTGTTGGCGGCCATTTTCTGCGGTAGAAGCGAGGCTGAAGAAGCAAGGGGAATAAGTGTGTAAAACATATAAAGGGGGCAGAGTGGAAATACTCTGACTCTCTAGAGGTGCTTAGGGTGCCAGAAGGACCCCCTGGGGCCCCCCTTTTAAAAAAAAAAACTGCCAAATGTGCGCATGGTGCGCGCATCCTATCTCGTTTTGGATGCATGGATCCTCTCACGGTGGGTTCGCGGATCCAAGGGAAAAAAAATGAAATTGTTGGGAGCTAAAGATTAAGCTTAAGTGTTTTGTGCTTGAGTGGCTCTAAAAAGAGCCATTGTGTTCATTGAGAGTTTTTGGTACTTATAAGTAAGTACTGTATACAGAGTCTAAAGTTGTTGAGGAAGACTCTGTTTCCTTCATCAGTAAAGTGTACTCCATCTCTCCTATACATCTCTTGCATATGAAAGCGCAGATTGTTATTGTAAATGGACCCCATTCTGTAGTCTCGGAGAAAAGCAGAAACAGATTTATTCACATGTTTCCTAGCTTTCTCAACCTGTGGACAAAAATGATCGGACCAGTTCCATTTCTGCCTTTGGCATATGTTAGAGTACACAAAGGCAGTTTTAGGGAAAAGTGAAATCAGTTCTGCAAAGGTGTCCTTCATAAGCATTTCCAGACCTTCCCCAGTCAAAGTGCCTAGGTCATTGCCACCACAGTGCACTATTGTGAGGTCAGGGTGTTGGATTTGCATGAAGGATTTCACCAATGGCATCAATTGGTGCCACTTTAACCATCTCTGTCCAATCCATTTAATGTCTACATTTGGCAAACCTAGGTCTTTGTGAATGCCGTTGTTTTCTGCATACCTTTGGCTCCAGAAAATGTAGCTTTGTCCCACAATCCACACTGTAAGCATCTTGTAAAGAGGTCTGGATGCACTCAGATGGTCCCTGTAAATGAAATGGCAGTTTGGAAAGTAAGATGTTTCTAAAATGGTGGCTAAGATGCAATTTTGAAAAAAGTCAAGAAATCATTAGTTGTTTAACAACCTTCTACACTGAAAGGTAGGGTGCATATTTCTGTTTTTTAAACACATGATTCTTATTGGTTAACAAAAACTGATTGTAAGGAACATTATATATGATAAGCTGATATGTTGAGAAGTCAAGCACACTTGCTGTTTTGATTAGCAACATTGTGTGTGCTGAAATTGTGACCTGTGTGCTCAGTACAGTGTTCCATGACCTGTTTCTATGGTAACAGGCAGAAGGCAGATTGGGGGCAACGGTTGAATTTTATGTCATTTGGAAAGGGTTGAAAAGTTTAACCAATAGAAATGTGTGTTTGCTTTTGAATTTATGTGGGAAGGAATGTGATTTGATGTTTACATGTATAAGTGTGGAAAATGAGAGGGAAACTTTGCCATTCTTTGGTTCTGCTGACAGGTGCACAGTGCAGAGATTCTGTATAAGAAAATCTGGTGTGTGACTGATATCTGGTGTGTGACTGATATACTTCTTAATCTACAAAACATCTTGAAAGGTGAGTTATTTAATTGTGAGGGGATGTATGTAGACTATTTTTATTTTAATCAGAGTAATGTATTTCTTCTGCTAAAATGTAGGGAGTACTTTTTTTTCTCTACAATCTTATTGACAGTGTGTGTGCATGTGATAAGGATTTGTTTTTTTCATGTGTTTGTAGACAGATACCTATGCAGTTTTTATATTTTGGTAGAATTAGACACCAGCCATTGTTTATGAATTTGTGAAATGAGTTATGTTTCTGCAGTAAAATGTAGTACTCCTTGTAGATGGAGAAATGTGTTTTGGTACAGTGCAAGGGATAGTGTTGTTTCTCTAGAATCACACAGAGAGCCTGTGTGCATTTGGGAACCACTGTGAGAGAAACATTTAGTAATATCTTGTATTTGCTGACAGGTAACTATTTTAAAACCTGTCATGTTGTCCAGTTTTAGTAGCATTAGAAGCCAGTCTTTGCTTATGCGTTGATTAAATGAGCCAGGCTTTGATACAAAAGTGCACTTTTGAAATATGCACATTGTGTGCAGTTCCCTTACCACTTCCATAGTAGTAAATAAGGTTTGGTAAACTCGTAGGGATAGTGGTTGTTGTCTAGAATCACACTGTGAGTCTGTGTGCATTTGGGAACCAATGTGAGAGAAGCATATGGTAACATTGTGTATTTGCTGACAGATAACTATTTTAAATCCTGTCATGTTGTCAAGTTTTAGCAGCATTAGAAGCCAGTCTTTGCTTATGCGTTGATTAAATGAGTCAGGCTTTGACACAAAAGTGCAGTCCTGAAATATGTAGATTGTGTGCAGTTCCCTTACCACTTCCAGTGTAGTGAATGAGTTTTGGTAAACTCCTAGGGATAGTGGTGCTTGTCTAGAATCACACTGTGAGTCTGTGTGCATTTGGGAACCACTGTGAGAGAAGCGTTTGGGAACATCGTGTATTTGCTGACAGATAACTGTTTTAAAACCTGTCATGTTGTCAAGTTTTAGTAGCATTAGAAGCCAGTCTTTGCTTATACGTTGATTAAATGAGTCAGGCATTGACAATAAAGTGCAGTCGTGAAAGATGTAGATTGTGTGCAGTTCCTTTACCACTTCCACTGTAGTGAATGAGTTTTGGTAAAGTCCTAGGGATAGTGGTGCTTGTCTAGAATCACACTGTGAGTCTGTGTGCATTTGGGAACCACTGTGAGAGAAGCGTTTGGTAACATCGTGATTTGCTGACAGATAACTGTTTTAAAGCATATCATGTTCTCAAGTTTTAGTAGCATTAGAAGACAGTTATGGCTTATGCTTTCATTAAATGAGTCAGGTATTGACAGTAAAGTGTAGTCATGAAATACGTAGATTGTGTGCAGTTCCCTTAGCACTCCCAGTGTAGTGAATGAGTTTTGGTAAACTCCTAGGGATAGTGGTGCCTGTCTAGAATCACACTGTGAGTCTGTGTGCATTTGGGAACCACTGTGAGAGAAGCGTTTGGTAACATCGTGTATTTGCTGACAGATAACAGTTTTAAAACCTGTCATATTGTCACGTTTTAGTAGCATTAGAAGCCAGTCTTTGCTTATGTGTTGATCAAATGAGTCAGGCATTGACACTAAAGTGAAGTCGTGAAATATGTAGATTGTGTGCAGTTCCCTTACCTCTTCCACTGTAGTGAATGAGTTTTGGTAAACTCCTAGGGATAGTGGTGCTTGTCTAGAATCACACTGTGAGTCTGTGTACATTTGGGAACCACTGTGAGAGAAGTGTTTGGTAACATTGTGTATTTGCTGACAGATAACTGTTTTAAAACATGTCATGTTGTGAAGTTTTAGTAGCAGTAGAAGACAGTTATGGCTTATGCTTCCATTAAATGAGTTAGGTATTGACAGTAAAGTGTAGTCATGAAATATGTAGATTGTGTGCAGTTCCCTTACCACTTCCAGTGTAGTGAATGAGTTTTGGTAAACTCCTATGGATAGTGGTGCTTCTCTAGAATCACACTGTGAGTCTGTGTGCATTTGGGAACCACTGTGATAGAAGCGTTTGGTAACATCGTGTATTTGCTGACAGATAACTGTTATAAAACCTGTCATGTTGTCAAGTTTTAGTAGCATTAGAAGCCAGTGTGTGCTTATGTGTTGATTAAATGAGTCGGGCATTGACACTAAAGTGCAGTCGTGAAATATGTAGATTGTGTGCAGTTTCCTTACCTCTTCCACTGTAGTGAATGAGTTTTGGTAAACTCCTAGGGATAGTGGTGCTTGTCTAGAATCACACTGTGAGTCTGTATACATTTGGGAACCACTGTGAGAGAAGCGTTTGGTAACATTGTGTATTTGCTGACAGATAACTGTTTTAAAACATGTCATGTTGTGAAGTTTTAGTAGCATTAGAAGACAGTTATGGCTTATGCTTCCATTAAATGAGTTAGGTATTGACAGTAAAGTGTAGTCGTGAAATATGTAGATTGTGTGCAGTTCCCTTACCACTTCCAGTGTAGTGAATGAGTTTTGGTAAACTCCTAGGGATAGTGGTGCTTGTCTAGAATCACACTGTGAGTCTGTGTGCATTTGGGAACCACTGTGAGAGAAGCATTTGGTAACATCGTGTATTTGCTGACAGATAACTGTTATAAAACCTGTCATGTTGTCAAGTTTTAGTAGCATTAGAAGCCAGTGTTTGCTTATGCATTGATAAAATGAGTCATGCTTTGACACTAAAGTGCAGTACCATGTAGTATTGTCTTCACTGCACCAGAACAGAAAATTTAAAAATTTTACCCAGACACTGTCCTAGAAGTAGTCTGAGGATTTAGTCAGTTTCTAAGTACTTATGTTGTGAACCAAATAGACTGCTTCAAATGTCTATGCAGTATGCATGTAGTTCTCTAACCACCTACACAGTTGTTTTTCACACCTTCAATTCCCTAGTCAGTATCCATACACTTCCAGGAAACACCCTGTCACTACCTTTGCACTCTTCTAGTGACCCATTCAGCACCATGTAGTAATCCATTCACTGTGCCAAAACCCAAACACTTATAAATTCACCAAGACACTCTCTTTCCAGTACTCTAATGATTCAGTCACTGTCTAAGTATTCATGCACTGAGCCAGGCCTTAGCACATGGACTGCTTCAAACCCCTATGCACTATGCATGCAGTCTTCTAACCACCTAGAGACTTGTCTTTTACACTTTCAATTCACTAGTCAGTATCCATATAGTCCAGCAAACATCCTGTCACTCCCTTTGCACTCTTCTAGTGACCCATTGTTATGTTAAATGTTATGTTAAATGGGACTTTTATAGCGCAACGGCTACTCCAAAGGAGTGTCCCGGCGCTTTTGTGCTCCAGACCAAAGAAAGAGCTGGAAAACATAACAGTAAAAAGAGCAGGGGCCTAAAGAGGGGGCAGATTATCCAGTGAACAGCCAGGTTTTTAAGTCTTTTCTGAAGGCAAGCAGGTTAGCGGTGTTTCGCAAGGACACCGGTAAGGAATTCCATAGCTGCGGAGCAAGAAAGCTAAAGGACCGGCCGCCTAGCCGAGCCCTTTTGATGCGTGGCACCCGAGCCAAAGCCAAAGCTTCTGACCTGAGGGATCGTACAGGTCGATAGAAGTCCAGCCTCCTCTGAAGATATTTGGCACCATTGCCATGCAAGGCCTTATGGGCGAGAGTCATGGCCTTGAAAAGTATCCTCTTCCGCACCGGAAGCCAGTGAAGGGATACGAGGAGATTGGAGGCACTGGTGCGGCGGTGCAGGCCAAAAATTGCACGAGCAGCAGCGTTCTGAGTAACCTGCAAACGCTGGAGGAGGTATTCAGGCAGACCCAGATATAGGACATTTGCATAGTCCAATCTGGACCCTATGAGTGCCTGAACAGTGATCCTCCGATGTTCCTCCGAGAGAAGGGGAAAGAACTTGCGCAACATTCTGAGTATCCCAAAGCATGTTCCCGTAAGAGTGGAAACCTGGGATTTGAGCGAGAGCTCGTTGTCAATTTTAACCCCCAGGTTCTTAGCCCACTTAGAGGACTGAGTGGGAGGGAACATGTCAGCAGGCCACCATCCCTGCCAATCTGGTTCTGAGTTCAGTACCAAGCACTAATCCATTCCCTGTGCGAAAAGCCTACCACTTATAAATTCATCCAGGCAGTCTCCTTGCTGTAGTCTAATCATTTAGTCAGTACCCAAGTACTCATGCAGTGAGCCGGGCCTTAGTACATGGACTGCTTTAAATGCCTATCCAGTATGCATTCAGTTCTCTAATCAGCCACACAGTTGTCTTTCGCACCTTCAATTCCCCAGTTAGTATTCATACACTTCTAGCAAGCACCCTGTTACTCACCCAATGTGTCTCCTTTTAGTACTGTAATCATTCAGTCAGTTAGCATGTAGTCTTTTAGTGAGGTAGGTTTTAGGGCATGAACTGCTTCAAAGTAGTATGCACTATGTACGTAGTGTTTTAATCATCGTCACAGTTGTGGTTCAGGGCTATAGTTTCTTAGTCTGTTTTTATATAAAATGTGTTTGTACAGTAATGGAATACTGTAAATTTGAAAGTTATTAATATACATTTATTTGTGATTTTTTTTTGCAGATACTGTTTTTCAACGTTAAAATCGAGAAATCATGCCAGAAAAAAAAAGAAAAAGAAAAGAACAGAGACAGGAGGATTATTTGAAGAAACATCAACCACAAGTATTGAATGAACAAGATAATGTGGCTAAAAGGAAAAAATCTTCTGGTAAGATCACGAAGCAATTTATTAAAAATGTTTGTAGGAGCAAACAGAATGTAGAGAATGCTGCAACTTCAGAGAATTTTTTAAGTAAGAAAAAAAATCAAATTAAGAGGAAAAAGAAAAAAGCAAATGTTCAGTCAAAGGTATGGTAAAAGAAGACAAAATCAGTATAAGGAATTACGCAAAAAAATATTTTACAAGAGAGTAGTGCATAATTTGCTGAAAGATGAGAAGAAACATAAAAAGAGAGCTTTATTTTATAAAAAGAAGAAACATATTGAAAGCATTGTGGAAAAGGCTTTTGAAGTAAAAAGGAAACTGTTTATTTTACTGTTAAACAGATTTCGATCACTAGATAAACCAATATATGTAATGAAGGCCAAAAGTAGGAGGAAAAGAGTTATTAATAAAAAATAAATTGTGATTTTTTTTGGGAGAATGGAAACACAGTTCTAGTTCAGAGCCTTTTTTTAATGAAGAGAGTTATTCACTAAGTGAAAAATTATTGTATGCAGCTGACATCAGTGGTAGAGGTTATGAGGTTAGTGATGGTTGTCCAATGGAGAAAGAGAAAATGGTTGAAAGAAATGCAGAAGAAGTGATAGCTGATGAAGTTTTAGGGAGACGTGCTAAAAACCCTGTGTACACTTGGGATTGCAGTGTACGACAGGAATCTATTGAAAAATTATGTAGTTTTTTACGAGTCTATACTAAAAAAAGTGTAAAACAAAAGATTAAGCTGTTGCAAGGACTAGACCCTTGCAGAGTCAGAAAACATACTGGTTTGCAAGGTCATTCTCTGGCTTGTCTTTCTAGGAAAGTTTGTGAAAGTGTTTTTTCACCATTTCAGAATGCTGGCAGTACATCATACTCAAATGCGGAAGTTAGTGAGAAGGTTGTATTATGCAAAAAGTCCAGCACTAAAGTTAAGTGAGTTGAACAGTGCTCTTTTGCGTGGGTCCGTTTCAGATGTGAAGCAGGTCTGTGAGGATATTGAGTTTTGTTACTTTGGGCCTCAGCAAGAGAGTGAAGAAACTGACACATTAGTAGAACAAAATGTTGAAGACAATGTAGAACCTGTAATTACAGAAAAAATTGAGGATGAAATCACAAAGTTTAAGGTCATTTCAGGTGAAAGACCAAGGTGCCGATCACGATCCCGTAAAAACCGGGTACGAACCGTCGGACGGAGCATATTCTCCGTCCGACGCGTACCCGGTCGTCAAAACTTACAAACATGGAATTACGATTCGCACGGAAACTCCATTTCCGTACGAATCGTACAAAACCCCGACCGACGAAAATAAACATACAAATGCGATCTGGGAAAGCGCCGACGTGACGTGGGGACGCATGCAGCCTGCCATTCACGAACCAGGAATTACGATTCGCACCGACGTCATCCCGCACGGTGAATATTTTCCGACTGCCAAAAACTGCCGGGAAATCAGGACGACGCGAACAAGGAGTACCTGCACGCGACGGACAGACATGGACCCGAACCTACGTGTCATCCCGGCCCTCATAGCAGTCGACCTCCTCTACAGGTTCGGATGCAGACACCGCAGAAGGTCAGAACAACAAAGGGAGGGGGGAGGGGGGGCAGGACCAGGGGCAGGCCACAAAACCCCCACCAAAGTCACACAGCACACATGCCCTGGACATACCTGACCCCCAGGCCCTGGTCACTACGAGGGGGTGGGGGCGTGTCCAGCAAAGCCAGAGTCCGCCACAACGGAAGTGCTGGACGACGCGAACCGGCAACACAACAATACAGGTACGTCCCGTACCCACGCCTTAAGAGCGTGGGTACGAGTCGTACCCAGCCCACACCTACGTCACCCCAACAATGGCGGGAAGGCTGTACCCACGTGGCAAAGGCCTGGGTACGGCCCGCACAAGCATCACATAGCGTGGGGACGGATATGTACGGACCCTACCCCCACCCCCCCATGCATGGAGTGCACCCCCACCCCAACAGTGTTAGTACGACCCGTACCCTCACCCGCGGACGTATGGTGCGTACCCCCACCCCAACAGTGTAAGTACGACCCGTACCCTCACCCGCGGACGTATGGAGCGTACCCCCACCCCAACAGTGTAAGTACGACCCGTACCCTCACCCACGGACGTATGGTGCGTACCCCCACCCCAACAGTGTAAGTACGACCCGTACCCTCACCCGCAGACGTATGGTGCGTACCCCCACCCCAACAGTGTAACTACGACCCGTACCCTCACCCGCGGATGTATGGAGCGTACCCCCACCCCAACAGTGTAAGTACGACCCGTACCCTCAACCGCGGACGTATGGTGCATACCCCCACCCCAACAGTGTAAGTACGACCCGTACCCTCACCCGCGGACGTATGGAGCGTACCCCCACCCCAACAGTGTAAGTACGACCCGTACCCTCACCCGCGGACGTATGGAGCGTACCCCCCACCCCAACAGTGTAAGTACGACCCGTACCCTCACCCGCGTATGCATGGAGAGTACCCCCACCCCAAAAGTGTAAGTACGACCCGTACCCTCACCCGCAGACGTATGGAGCGTACCCCCACCCCAACAGTGTAAGTACGACCCGTACCCTCACCCGCGGATGTATGGAGCGTACCCCCACCCCAACAGTGTAAGTACGACCCGTACCCTCACCCGCGGACGTATGGAGCGTACACCCCACCCCAACAGTGTAAGTACGACCCGTACCCCCACCTCGTATGCATGGAGCAAACCCACACACGTGTATGTTCTAAGCGTACATATTGTTAAATAGCAGGGGTGTGTGCAGAGTCCTCCCAGCAGTGCCCAGAGACAGGAGGGGTGGGTGCCTATCACTCCCAGCAGTGCCCAGAGACAGGAGGGGTGTGTGCAGAGTCCTTCCAGCAGTGCCCAGAGACAGGAGGGGTGGGTGCAGAGTCCTCCCAGCAGTGCCCAGAGACAGGAGGGGTGTGTGCCTATCACTCCCAGCAGTGCCCAGAGACAGGAGGGGTGTGTGCAGAGTCCTCCCAGCAGTGCCCAGAGACAGGAGGGGTGTGTGCCTATCACTTCCAGCAGTGCCCAGAGACAGGAGGGGTGTGTGCCTATCACTCCCAGCAGTGCCCAGAGACAGGAGGGGTGGGTGCAGAGTCCTCCCAGCAGTGCCCAGAGACAGAAGGGGTGTGTGCCTATCACTCCCAGCAGTGCCCAGAGACAGGAGGGGTGTGTGCCTATCACTCCCAGCAGTGCCCAGAGACAGGAGGGGTGGGTGCAGAGTCCTCCCAGCAGTGCCCAGACACAGGAGGGGTGTGTGCCTATCACTCCCAGCAGTGCCCAGAGACAGGAGGGGTGGGTGCAGAGTCCTCCCAGCAGTGCCCAGAGACAGGAGGGGTGTGTACAGAGTCCTCCCAGCAGTGCCCAGAGACAGGAGGGGTGGGTGCAGAGTCCTGCCAGCAGTGCCCAGAGAAAGGAGGGGTGTGTGCCTATCACTCCCAGCAGTGCCCAGAGACAGGAGGGGTGGGTGCAGAGTCCTCCCAGCAGTGCCCAGAGACAGGAGGGGTGTGTGCCTATCACTCCCAGCAGTGCCCAGAGACAGGAGGGGTGTGTGCAGAGTCCTCCAGCAGTGCCCAGAGACAGGAGGGGTGGGTGCAGAGTCCTCCCAGCAGTGCCCAGAGACAGGAGGGGTGTGTGCAGAGTCCTCCCAGCAGTGCCCAGAGACAGGAGGGGCATGTGCAGAGTCCTCCCAGCAGTGCCCAGAGACAGGAGGGGTGTGTGCCTATCACTCCCAGCAGTGCCCAGAGACAGGAGGGGTGTGTGCAGAGTCCTCCCAGCAGTGCCCAGAGACAGGAGGGGTGTGTGCAGTGTCCTCCCAGCAGTGACCAGAGACAGGAGGGGGGGTGCAGAGTCCTCCCAGCAGTGCCCAGAGACAGGAGGGGTGTGTGCCTATCACTCCCAGCAGTGCCCAGAGACAGGAGGGGTGTGTGCCTATCACTCCCAGCAGTGCCCAGAGACAGGAGGGGTGGGTGCAGAGTCCTCCCAGCAGTGCCCAGACACAGGAGGGGTGTGTGCAGAGTCCTCCCAGCAGTGCCCAGAGACAGGAGGGGTGGGTGCAGAGTCCTCCCAGCGGTGCCCAGACACAGGAGGGGTGTATGCAGAGTCCTCCCAGCAGTGCCCAGAGACAGGAGGGGTGTGTGACTATCACTCCCAGCAGTGCCCAGAGACAGGAGGGGTGGGTGCAGAGTCCTCCCAGCAGTGCCCAGACACAGGAGGGGTGTGTGCCTATCACTCCCAGCAGTGCCCAGAGACAGGAGGGGTGGGTGCAGAGTCCTCCCAGCGGTGCCCAGACACAGGATGGGTGTGTGCAGAGTCCTCCCAGCAGTGCCCAGAGACAGGAGGGGTGTGTGACTATCACTCCCAGCAGTGCCCAGAGACAGGAGGGGTGGGTGCAGAGTCCTCCCAGCAGTGCCCAGACACAGGAGGGGTGTGTGCCTATCACTCCCAGCAGTGCCCAGAGACAGGAGGGGTGGGTGCAGAGTCCTCCCAGCAGTGCCCAGGGACAGGAGGGGTGTGTGCCTATCACTCCCAGCAGTGCCCAGAGACAGGAGGGGTGTGTGCCTATCACTCCCAGCAGTGCCCAGAGACAGGAGGGGTGGGTGCAGAGTCCTCCCAGCAGTGCCCAGAGACAGGAGGGGTGTGTGCAGAGTCCTCCCAGCAGTGCGCAGAGACAGGAGGGGTGTGTGCAGAGTCCTCCTAGCAGTGCCCAGAGACAGGAGGGGTGTGTGCCTATCACTCCCAGCAGTGCCCAGAGACAGGAGGGGTGTGTGCAGAGTCCTCCCAGCAGTGCCCAGAGACAGGAGGGGTGTGTGCAGAGTCCTCCCAGCAGTGCCCAGAGACAGGAGGGGTGTGTGCCTATCACTCCCAGCAGTGCCCAGAGACAGGAGGGGTGGGTGCAGAGTCCTCCAAGCAGTGCCCAGAGACAGGAGGGGTGTGTGCAGAGTCCTCCCAGCAGTGCCCAGAGACAGGAGGGGTGTGTGCAGAGTCCTCCCAGCAGTGCCCAGAGACAGGAGGGGTGTGTGTCTATCACTCCCAGCAGTGCCCAGAGACAGGAGGGGTGGGTGCAGAGTCCTCCCAACAGTGCCCAGAGACAGGAGGGGTGTGTGCAGAGTCCTCCCAGCAGTGCTGAGAGACAGGAGGGGTGTGTGCAGAGTCCTCCCAGCAGTGCCCAGAGACAGGAGGGGTGTGTGCCTATCACTCCCAGCAGTGCCCAGAGACAGGAGGGGTGTGTGCAGAGTCCTCCGAGCAGTGCCTAGAGACAGGAGGGGTGTGTGCAGAGTCCTCCCATCAGTGCCCAGAGACAGGAGGGGTGGGTGCAGAGTCCTCCCAGCAGTGCCCAGAGACAGGAGGGGTGTGTGCCTATCACTCCCAGCAGTGCCCAGAGACAGGAGGGGTGTGTGCCTATCACTCCCAGCAGTGCCCAGAGACAGGAGGGATGGGTGCAGTGTCCTCCCAGCAGTGCCCAGACACAGGAGGGGTGTGTGCAGAGTCCTCCCAGCAGTGCCCAGAGACAGGAGGGGTGGGAAAAGAGTCCTCCCAGCGGTGCCCAGACACAGGAGGGGTGTGTGCAGAGTCCTCCCAGCAGTGCCCAGAGACAGGAGGGGTGTGTGCAGAGTCCTCCCAGCAGTGCCCAGAGACAGGAGGGGTGGGTGCAGAGTCCTCCCAGCAGTGCCCATAGACAGGAGGGATGTGTGCCTATCACTCCCAGCAGTGCCCAGAGACAGGAGGGGTGTGTGCCTATCACTCCCAGCAGTGCCCAGAGACAGGAGGGGTGGGTGCAGAGTCCTCCCAGCAGTGCCCAGACACAGGAGGGGTGTGTGCAGAGTCCTCCCAGCAGTGCCATGAGACAGGAGGGGTGGGTGCAGAGTCCTCCCAGCGGTGCCCAGACACAGGAGGGGTGTGTGCAGAGTCCTCCCAGCAGTGCCCAGAGACAGGAAGGGTGGGTGCAGAGTCTCCCAGCAGTGCCCAGACACAGGAGGGGTGTGTGCCTATCACTCCCAGCAGTGCCCAGAGACAGGAGGGGTGGGTGCAGAGTCCTCCCAGCAGTGCTCAGACACAGGAGGGGTGTGTGCTTATCACTCCCAGCAGTGCCCAGAGACAGGAGGGGTGGGTGCAGAGTCCTCCCAGCAGTGCCCAGAGACAGGAGGGGTGTGTGCCTATCACTCCCAGCAGTGCCCAGAGACAGGAGGGGTGTGTGCCTATCACTCCCAGCAGTGCCCAGAGACAGGAGGGGTGGGTGCAGAGTCCTCCCAGCAGTGCACAGACACAGGAGGGGTGTGTGCAGAGTCCTCCCAGTAGTGCCCAGAGACAGGAGGGGTGGGTGCAGAGTCCTCCCAGCAGTGCCCAGAGACAGGAGGGGTGTGTGCCTATCACTCCCAGCAGTGCCCAGAGACAGGAGGGGTGGGTGCAGAGTCCTCCCAGCAGTGCCCAGACATAGGAGGGGTGTGTGCCTATCACTCCCAGCAGTGCCCAGAGACAGGAGGGGTGGGTGCAGAGTCCTCCCAGCAGTGCCCAGAGACAGGAGGGGTGTGTGCCTATCACTCCCAGCAGTGCCCAGAGACAGGAGGGGTGTGTGTCTATCACTCCCAGCAGTGCCCAGAGACAGGAGGGGTGGGTGCAGAGTCCTCCCAGCAGTGCCCAGAGACAGGAGGGGTGTGTGCAGAGTCCTCCCAGCAGTGCCCAGAGACAGGAGGGGTGTGTGCAGAGTCATCCCAGCAGTGCCCAGAGACAGGAGGGGTGTGTGCCTATCACTCCCAGCAGTGCCCAGAGACAGGAGGGGTGGGTGCAGAGTCCTCCCAGCAGTGCCCAGAGACAGGAGGGGTGTGTGCAGAGTCCTCCCAGCAGTGCCCAGAGACAGGAGGGGTGTGTGCCTATCACTCCCAGCAGTGCCCAGAGACAGGAGGGGTGTGTGCAGAGTCCTCCCAGCAGTGCCCAGAGACAGGAGGGGTGTGTGTAGAGTCCTCCCAGCAGTGCCCAGAGACAGGAGGGGTGGGTGCAGAGTCCTCCCAGCAGTGCCCAGAGACAGGAGGGGTGTGTGCCTATCACTCCCAGCAGTGCCCAGAGACAGGAGGGGTGTGTGGCTATCACTCCCAGCAGTGCCCAGAGACAGGAGGGGTGGGTGCAGAGTCCTCCCAGCAGGGCCCAGACATAGGAGGGGTGTGTGCAGAGTCCTCCCAGCAGTGCCCAGAGACAGGAGGGGTGGGTGCAGAGTCCTCCCAGCGGTGCCCAGACACAGGAGTTGTGTGTGCAGAGTCCTCCGAGCAGTGCCCAGAGACAGGAGGGGTGGGTGCAGAGTCCTCCCAGCAGTGCCCAGAGACAGGAGGGGTGGGTGCCTAACACTCCCAGCAGTGCCCATGGAACGCAAAGGGTGGAGTAGCCACAGATACCATGCCCACAAATGTCAGTCAGGTGCACAAAGACCCTGCAGTACATGTACCACATGTGTGGGAGGCTGGGAGTATACGCATGCATAGCGCCGAAAAGAAAACATGTCCACATGAAGTCATGTCAATAGTCCACATACACAAGTACAATGACTACCAAGGATGCCACGAATGATGCAGGTGGAGACATCGCTCAGCATGCATGTGCAAAGTTGAAGGAGTCCGTCACACACCCAGCTAATGTACACACAGCTCAGCGCTCAATATTGGGAACACCCTGCAGGGAAGATGTCAGGGTACACAGAGGAAGGAATACACCTTGGGACAATTTCACCATGCAGTAACTGCTTACATGAACAGAGAAACCTAGCCAACACCGTGTGATGGCACACAGATACCAGGGTCCCCCCATGACCAGCACACTACTACATTTCCCACACACCCAACACATGATTAACACCCAAACTCATGTAGCAGCCCCACCAACAGCAACATCAGAAAAGCTGTAGTGTTCAAAGGAAACAAAAATGGCTTTAATCAGCATGATCTTAAATAGTGTGTTCGTAGAAAGTTCAATATTTACAAAGCCCATGGGGCAGTCCATGAGTCACAGCTGGACGGGGGACACAGTGGGACGCGTGTCCCCTAGCTTACCTGCACTCCTTCGTCTTCCACAGCGGGGAGGGCATCATGTTGGGGGGAAGGACCAGGCACTGCAGGGACAGGAGGGCGAAGGGTAGGCATCATGGGTGCAGGGATGGAGGACTCCACCACAGGGGGTGGGGCAGGGCCAAAGGCGGAGGCCAGGATCTCGCTGCACACCTTAGCAAGGTCCTCCAGCGTCTCCCCTGCACCCGAAGGAACCACAGGCCCCAAGGAGGGGGGGGGGGGCGGAGGGATGGGTCGCAGCGCCACTGGGGGAGGGTGTGGACAGGGGGGGTAATCAACCACCCTGACCGGGGACCCCCTTGACCGCTTGCGGGGTGGTGTCACAGTGGGGCTCAGGGACAGAGCGGCCATGAAGGAGTCCTTGCCTGATATGTGGCCAGGAGAGCTGAGGGGAGGGGATTTGGAGGGAGTGGATTGGGTGGAATGTGGACTCCCACTCTGGCTGCGTGTCTTACGTTTGCCCCCCGACCCAGTGGGTGTGCCTACCTCACCCTGTGTGTGCGTGCCAGGAGGTGTGCGTATGACCTTCCCTGCTGGTGTGGTGCCTGTGTCTGTTGTGGTGTGTGCATGCGTACGTCTGGGTGTACGTGGGACAGGCATGGGAGTGGGAAGTGTGGATGGGGCAGGGGTAGGGGGTGGGACGTAGCGCTGCAGGAGACCCACTGCTGCAGTCAGTGTCGAGTCTATGGACCTCAGCAACTGGCGTTGGTCAGCCTGCGACGAAAAAATGCCCTCCAAGTATGCCTCCATGTTGTGCAGCACTTGGCTGTGGCCATGGAGGACATTAAGGATCGCAGCCTGACCAACCTGCAACTGCCGCTGGATGTCCACAGACTCGGCATTGGCGGCAGCAGTGGAGACAGGGGCAGGGGGTGCGGTGCCTGGCAGGAAGGAGACATGTGGTGAACGTGGACGTTGGGAAGGGACACGAGCAAGTGGGAGGCGGCTGATGGCAATGGAGGGGGCGGGTGCGATGTTGTTCCGCTGTCAGCTGCTGGTGCAGCCTCTGCCCACTCGGAGAGATCATCCTCGGACCCGTCGGCTTCATATTCGGTGGTGCCAGTGGACAGGTCCTCGGCCTCACTCTCCTCCGCCTCTTTACCACTCAATGTGCCAGCCACGATGTCAACGCTGGCACTGGTGCTCGGTCCCTCCGCTCCGTCTGTGCTCATGTCTCCCTCCGTGTCCCCCGACGATGCTGTGGGCAAGGTGAACAGACAGGAATTAATCACACACCAGTATACATATGTCACATGAGTCCAATCTACATAGGTCACAGTGCATAGCCTGCAAAGAAAGATCAGTAACATCTACAAAACAAGGTACAGATGTAGGGCATGCAACACACAGTTGGTTGACCCACCATGCCACAGAAAATCCATGGAGAGCATGACACAATAGCAAATGACATGAAATGGAGTTTGACATAGGAGCCAGGCCCTGGGGACAATCCAGCACTGCATCTGCACCACACAGCGTTGCCGACAATAGGGATGAGGAGGGACCTAATCCATGAGCTTGAGGCACATGCTGCATAGGTAAAACTGAAAACATGCCCAACATGACTGGCTCACTGCACCTTGAGTGTATGTCCAGACAAACATCACACACTGGCCAGACCTAGCAAGGAGAATTCTGGTTTTGACATGTAGGCTTGGCCCGCACCAACCACCCCCTACATGAGACAATTTGTTGAGACACAGGTGGCACTTACATCTCTTAGTCTGGGTGAAATACACAGGGGATGCATAAATGCAAGATTTGACGCCAAATACCCAAGGTGCGCCTGTCCACATAATCATGTACAAATGGCCATCATCAGATGATTGTAACAAGACACACAGGCACTGGCCACTGTGACTATGAACAAGGAAAATCAGGTCAGGCCGTACAGTGGACACTTGTACTACATTTCACGTCAATATACATGGTGCCAGGGGACAATGGCACAGAGCACAACCTATGCTGTAGACACTGAGAGTGTCCACGTTTTGTGATGACACACATGACACCTAGGAAAATATGCCCCAGGGGACAGTAGTGGCAACACAACTCCATGGTCCTGAATGGGAATGACTGCAACACACGCCACCATCCCTGCACTATGCGTATCGCACACTCATGCACATCATGTCACAGGCCACAACATAGGACATGCGTGCTGTAAGGCATGACACTTGAGAGGCTAACTCCCATGTCTGGACTCAGCATCAGTGCCAACTGACATGGAACCCACAAGTACTGAACTGGACAGGGCACAGCCAAGGCCCCAAAACCTGTTAGACACCACCCCCACACATGATGCTACAGGCGTAGTTCACGTGGAGAAAGCGCAAGCCTACATTACCTTGTGAAGGAGTGACTACACACAGACCAGGGAACACATTGCAAGGAGGGGAAGGGAGGCAGGAGAGCACAGCTATACTGTGGGTAACTGGATCTGCACAGCACCTTTAAACCCTGGCAGTGTATCTATGCAACTGTGCACTTACAAATGCTGGTGAAACACAACAAGCACACATGTACCTACCCCCTTCCTGCTGCTGCTTCTCCTGTAAGCGCATCTCCAAGTCTGGGAATACCACCGGCAGCACACGCTTGTGGATGTGGGTCAGTCGGCGGTGCCCGCGGTTCTTATGGCTCTTAGGTGAGTCCCCCATCAGGACCCGTGCGATCCTCCGCGTCCAGCACCGGATATCCTGCCAGCGTTTCCTCACCTGGGACAAGCGCCGCTTCCGACCATCCGCACTCCTCACGGCGCTGACGGCGGTCAGCCATATCTGCTCCTTGGCAGAGGCGCCTACCTGTGAGGATGGACAAGTGACACTACATCAATACACCTGGCACATGTCACAGGGACACATATTAGAACACATCTGCTGTTTACAACAAGGCATAGTATGCATCCAACGCATTGCACCTTTGTCATAGGGACATGATCCTCTGTGGTAGGGCAAAAGCAGTACGTGCCATTGAAAGGACACAGGTGGAATGAGGGCAACTACACAATCAATGATCCAGGCTCACACTGTGCATCACAAGCTACACCAGGATAATGTGCAGCACCTCTAAGCAGTCACATGCCACAGGCCATTGACGCTACCGCAGCAGAGTACACAGACACACACAGGCACAGGACATTCACCTGCCATTGCCAAATGCAGCGACATACCTCACTCTGCACATGTGCCACTAGACTGAGGGGGGGGCTCACAGGTGGGCTGGCTCTGCACGTCAGACACACAGCACTGCTCCCTGCTCACATTACATGGCCAGGGTATATCCATCCCTCATGCAGCTGGGGTGCTCCACTCCACATATGCACCCACCCACATGACAGGGGACTTACACACACACCAATGTCCAGGGTACGAACACATCATGTGGACACTCTCAGCACAGGTACACAGAACTAACACACATCTGTGGGTACAGTCACCTGTCACACTGGTGTGAGCACAGAGTCACATGAGGACTGTAGAGGCTACATTCCCAGGAGGACGAGACAGGCAGAATGTGGCATGCAGCATGCAGTGATTGTCACAGTACACACAATGCAAGTGAGGACAGCAGACATGCACCACAGCATGCACTGGCTGGGAGACATCAGGCATCCCCCCCCGGGACCCCCCATACAGTACATAGCATGTGTGCCACACCTGGACACAATGCCAGAAGTCACACTCACAAAAAAGGGACACAGTCTGTGCTGGTAGACTCTGCACTCACCTGATACCCTGGTCGGCCATACAGCATGGGGTACTGTGGGAGGATCACATCCAGCAAAGCCAGGTTCTCCTCCAGGGTGAAGGGCTGTGACCTCTCCACAGACCTTGACATGGTTCCAGGGAATCAGTAGCAGCAGCTGGGTCGTGGAATACAAAGATGTGCAGGCAAGTGCTCCCTCATGGGACCTGGCTGCCTTATATCTGCCTTGCTGGCCTGTTTTATGCACAGGAGTACGGAGTGATTGGCCACTCACATTTGCATCCTATGTTTCCTCCAATCCCTTCAAACCTAGCACAGTCAGTGGGTTCTTATTGTGTTTTTTTCTTCAGCATGATGTCAACCCCACAAACACATTGCAACAAAGTAGATTCATTCCAACTGACTTCTGCTGTGCACCTTCCAGAACAAATTCAAACTTTAAACTTGGTCTCCATGACAACCAGCATGCATGTAGGCCTTTATACTTGTCCCTCATGTGTCCCCTATGTAATTTTGAGCTTCACACACAGGTACGGTGCGTTCCGGGGCCCTGGGGCACCCCAAATGCATAGCAACGGCCCGTACAGGCGTGTGTACGCTCCGTACCACTATGGGTGTGCTCGCGTATGCGTACCCATAGTGATAGTGAGCGTACAGGCGTGTGTACGGTCCGTACCACTATGGGTACGCATACGCGAGAACACCCATAGTGATAGTGAACGTACGCACGCGTGTACGGTCCGTACCACTATGGGTGTACTTGCGTATGCGTACTCATGGTGGTACGGAGCGTACACACGCCTGTACGCTCTCTATCACTATGAGTACGCATACGCGAGTACACCCATAGTGATAGTGAACGTACGCACGCGTGTACGGTCCGTACCACTATGGGTGTGCTCGCGTATGCGTACTCATGGTGGTACGGAGCGTACACACGCCTGTACGCTCACTATCACTTTGGGTACGCATACGGCAGCACTCCCATAGTGATAGCGAACGTACGCACGCATGTACGGTCCGTACCACTATGGGTGTGCTCGCGTATGCATACTCATGGTGGTACGGAGCGTACACACGCCTGTACGCTCACTATCACTATGGGTACGCATACGGCAGCACTCCCATAGTGATAGTGAACGTACGCACGCGTGTACGGTCCGTACCACTATGGGTGTGCTCGCGTATGCGTACTCATGGTGGTACGGAGCGTACACACGCCTGTACGCTCACTATCACTATGAGTACGCATACGCGAGTACACCCATAGTGATAGTGAACGTACGCACGCGTGTACGGTCCGTACAACTATGGGTGTGCTCGCGTATGCGTACTCATGGTGGTACGGAGCGTACACACGCCTGTACGCTCACTATCACTATGGGTACGCATACGGCAGCACTCCCATAGTGATAGTGAATGTACGCACGCGTGTACGGTCCGTACCACTATGGGTGTGCTCGCGTATGCGTACCCATAGTGATAGTGAGCGTACACACGCCTGTACACTCACCATCAATATGGGTACTCATACGGAAGCACTCCCATAGTGATACGGGAACGTACACAGGCCCTCTTAGCAAAAGTACGGTGGTTTTCACACATCACAGTGGTGACAGGCAGCACACAGGAAGGAATAGGGCTGACATACTTGCCCATGGATGGACATCAAGGCATTGTCTGGCCTGTACTACATGTGTGGGGCACAGGTGTGAAAGGCTGTGATGTGGCACATTACTCCTGAGTCGAGAAGGCACCAGATGTATGATGAGATGTGTACACATGTAATGTGTGACGGTGCAATGTGTGCCAGGCATGCCCTTGACTTCTTTGACATGTGTGCATGTCGTACTGCACACTTGGGATGAGCGTCACTGGCATGGCACGGACACCAACACACAGAAGTGTCCCCTGAGGCCCAGTACAGGGGTTACCACACCTGACATGTCACTACCCACGGTGCACGATGTGACTATGTCATGTATGTGTGGGGGATTCGCATTAGCTTGATGTTGGAGCTCCCTCAAAAGCTGCAGCAGTTGCAGCAACCAACATGTGTCTGTGTGTAGATTGACATTGCACACTGTTCCGCACACCATGCCACATGTGGTATCGGATGTGAGGTGCGTATGTATGCATGGGACACGGAGTAGCGTAACAAGGACATGTCTGCATCCTCTCTATGAATGTGTGGTGAGTCATCACATGTACACCTTAATGGCAAGGTGTGTAGGCTGTCCTAGTGTAATGTCATGTGACCTGTGGCTCTAGTGTTCCGCTACCAGTCTCTGAAATAGACATCCTACTTCTGCTGATGTGTGGATGTATGTCACTCCTGTCTTGCGTCTGGCTGTTCACTTACACTGGGACACAGCTAATCCCATGCCATGGCATGTGGAGGTTCACAATCTCCGTGTGTAGCTGGGTCTTGGTAGGAGTGTCACCTGGCAGCCATACGTATCCAGGGCATGTGGCGCATACCTGACTCCGTATGTAGCATATGTGCATAGACAGATTAACATGTGCTCAGTACAAATAAATTGTTGTTGTGGTGCACTCACTCTTCCTTGTCACTTCCAAATTACTGCAGAGCGCCGCCTCTTCCCCGACCAATTCCAGACTTGGCTGCCATGTGGGAGAATGACTGTATCTGGTGCTACCGCTTCCCCCAACGGTTGATTCTGGAGTTGACGGCGAGACTGGCACCACACCTGCAACCGCTGCACAGGTATCCTACGGCACTGACACCCAAGCTGAAGGTAATGGCAGCCCTACATTTTCTAGCCACGGGTACCTTTCAAAATACCATAGCTCATGTTGGTGGCATGTCCCAGAGCATGTTCTGCCATGTGCTGCATGATTTCTTAGAGGCCATGTTGATTCACCTAGATGACTTCATCCATTTCCCAACCCCTGAAATGTTGACTGGGGTCAAGCGTGGATTCTATGCCCTGGGAGGGATGCCCCATGTCATTGGGTCCATAGATGGGACACATGTGGCTTTGGTACCACCACAGGCACAGGAGGTAGCATACAGGAATCGCAAGCACTACCACTCCATCAATGCCCTTGTGGTGTGTCTGTCCAACATGGTGATTTCACATGTCTGTGCTCGTTTTCCAGGATCAGCACACGATGCCTACATCATGAGGCGTAGCAGGGTGCCTGAAATGATGACGCAGCTGCGCAACAAACGAGCATGTGTTGTTGGTGGGTACAGTCTGTCTGTCCTGTATTTTGCGTAGACTTCCAGCACGACCACTTCTCCTGGCCTTCTTATGTCCATGTGGTTTCCATGTAGGGGACGCTGGCTATCCCAACATGCCATGGCTGATCACACCTCTCCGCAACCCCATCACGCCGGCCCAGCTCCGCTACAACACCGCCCATGGCCGGACAAGGCGAGTGATAGAGAGGACGTTTGGCCTCCTGAAGAGCCGATTCCGATGCCTCCACAAGACCGGCGGCGCCCTCCCATATGCCCCGGCGAAGGTCTGCAAAATCTTCATGGTCTGCTGCATGCTGCACAACATGGCAGTTGAGAAAGCTGTGCCACTCATCCTGGATCAAGATGACCAGGACCATCCACCCGTGGAGGACGAAGGGCTTGGCAATGGGGCTAGTGATGTGGAGGATGTGGAGCCGCAAGAGGACATCCGGACTCGGCTCATACGCGACTTCTTTGCTTAGTGGTGAGTACCAGTGTCTGAGTGTGCACGCATTGGTCCCCGTGTGGCATGTGTTGCGATGTGTGTCTCCATCTGCATGTATGGCAAGTGAGTCAGAGGTGTGTGTGGATGTGTCACTGGAGTGATGGTGCCAGTGATGAGTGTATTTCCCCAGTCATAATTGTGACCTAGCATGTTGTCATCCATAAATGTGTCGAGTACATGCACATGCAAGTGGCTGTGCTTTTTGTGGCTGACTTCTTGTGTGTCTCTCTTCCCCAGGTACTTGCGCATGCCGTCTGCTGCTTGCATTGTTGTGGCACTGCTATTCCTCATGGACACGTCATCGTGTGCTGACTCAGCGTTACACGCACGGACAAGTTTGGAAGTCTCCTTAGGGTAAGGAATGCATCAGGGGTGTATTGGGTGTGGCAGTAGTTCACGATGTATGCACACTGCCCCTGTCGATGTTTGTTTCCTCTGCAGACATGTTGCATCACCATGGTACACATGACATGCAGATGGGTACACCTGAATAGATGGTCAGACTTGTTGACAGTCATCAGTGATGGGATTGTGGAATGTGATGATGGCATCAATGTGTGTAACACTGCCCTCGGACACATACGGTTTGCATTGGCTTGACATGGTGTGGGACTTCCACATCAGCGGATCAATGGTGTATGGCAGGCTCTCCGTGAGCAGCAGGGGGTGTTTAGCTGTTAGCCGACACTTGTGTGCCAGTTCCATGGATATCACGCATTTGTGGTGCAGAAGGGGGGTGCCAGTGTTGGACCCACATGTTACTCCACATGACCCATTCATGTGTACTCCGACTTGCCTCTGCAATCCCAAATACATGACTAATAAAGGTGTCCCTATGCCTCCAAGGTGCCTCTTCTCTGTCAATGCTGGTGTGTTGCCACGGTGCATCCGGCATGTCTGGCATGGTTTTCCGTTTTAGTGTCTATGTGTTTATGTGTAGAGTAGCAAGATGCAAGCTGTTTGTGTGGGATTAGACCGTGTATTGTGCATGATGTCCATGACTGTGTGGGTATTGTGACATGTGCCATCCCCATGCATCCAACGTTGGCCAGGCCACCATTCTCTGCATCCACCTGACTCAAGCTTGCAGGACATGGTTCTGCCACCTGTCTACACATACCTGGGTGCCCCCCAGGACACTCGACATGATCCCTGACCTCTGCACATGACTGTTGCTGTACTCAATATGTCTGTCGGCACGGTTGTGCAGCCACCCCCTCAGCTGGTTGGGCCCATCACGGGTGTGTATGGTGCTCCATGTCTGTCTTGCCTAATACACTGTGACCCGTGTGTCCTGTGCCAGACTCAGGCCCCAGGGTGTGGATGGTTGAAGTCAAATGAGAACTCAGGCATGTTTAGACTTTACAAGACACATGTAAGGTAATAATGCAACCAGCAGGCATCTTCTCTTCATGGTGTGACTTTTTATTTTAGTGGGGGGGGGGGGGTTTGACATGAGGGGCTTTCCGGGTGTGTGGAATCCAAAGTTCACTAGGGGAGTTGGTGTCCTTGACATTAGAAATCCTCAGAGTCCATGCCACAGTCTTTGTCAACATTGGTCAGACAGTGACCAGCAAGGCCATGTGGCAGAGAATGTCTTTTGATGCAGTGCTGCTATTGCTCCAGTGGGCCAGGTGCCAGGCCAGGTGTCCTGGGAGATGGTGCTGTAGCGCCGACCCTCATGGTCTTTTACGTGGACGACCCGCCCTCCTGCGGGGACCCTCAGAAGCAGGCCGTGACGATGTTTGGGATGCTCCATTGGATGTTTCCTCCTCCTCCTCCTGATCCCTCCCTGTGGGTGGTGATGTTCTACGCCTTCTGGCACAGGGAGGGTTGCCCATGTTGTCGGCCATCCGACGGAGTGTACTGTGAATTCCCGTGAACACCGTCACGAGCTCAGCCTGTCTGTCCTCCATCCTCCGTTGGTGTTGCAGTAGACAGGCATGTTGCTCCGGATGTTGCTGGGCCTGCTGGGTCTTGATCCCCTCGAGGATGGACACAACCTGGGCCATGCCCGTGGTGTCCTGCCGGTATGTGTCCAGGATGTTTCGGACATGGGAATATACCAGTTCCCCAGCCAACTGGTCAGGCTGGCGCCTCCGCCGTCCTCCACTCCCACCACCCCTGCCCACTTGCACCTGGCCTGCCCTTGTGGGCACATCGGGTCTCCGGGACCCCTGAGGGGTGGCATTGGCGTTGTCGCCTGCCTCCTCCTGGGTGCCCGGGACACCGTGTCCCTCCTGGCCAGCCTGGCTGCTTTGTGGTGGTGGGGTAGGGATCCTGGGTGTCTCCTGGGATGTGGCAGGAGTGGGGGTGGTGGTTGGCCCCGTTGTACCTGACGCAGGTGCTGCAGGTCGTTGGACACCAGAGGGGCCAGGTTGGTCGGGGTCGGGTTGGTCCACAGAGTGGTGAGAGTCATCGCTGCCGGTGGCTCCTTCATCCCGCCGAGCCGGGTCCTGTGAGTCTTCCCCCCAGTGCTGGGGGGTGATCCACGACATTGACCTGTGTGTGAGAGAGACAATGTTAATTTTGTTCCATGCAACATCCATGTTTCATTAGTTTCAAAGTTGGAACATTTCCTCTGGGAATTTGGATATGTCTTGCATTCCACTCACAGTGCACTTGTGCATGGGTATGTCCCTTGGGCACAGCTTTGGCGACTCTACCTATGTGTGGCACAGTCTTACTTGCTGCGTCAAGTGTGACTGCAGTCAGCAGTGGAGTGGGCAGGTGTGGCGAGCCGTGCATTGGCGCCTTCCGTGTAGCACTGTACGTGGGCACATGAAGTTGTTCCACTCACTTATATGATGCAGGTAGCTGTCGTTGTGCTCGTGCACAGGTTGTGACATGGCCCTGTGTTTTGCCATGGAGGAGAGGGGGGGTGCTGGCACTGGCCACCCTTGTCTACATGCACGCAGTCCACCTGCTGACGAGCAGACATTCCCACACACCACAAGGCTGATTTGCTCTCCCTGTGTGTCGGCCTCCTCCCTCTGTTCGTCTTCCTGTGTCTCCCTCCCTCTCTGCCCCCCTCTCCCTCCCTCTGTGTGTCAGCCTCCTCCCTCTGTCCGTCTCCCTGTGTCTCCCTCCCTCTCTGTCCCCCTCTCCCTCCCTCTGTGTGTCACCCTCTGTCACCTCAGCCCAGCTTACTGTGCACACACTGTTAGCAGATCTTTAAATGGCCCTTGGATTGTTGATGTGAGTTTGTTTCTGATCTCCAGGCACCCATTGGGTGTGGTGTCTGTGTCTGCACTGCTGCTGTGGTGGTGTGTGCTGCCACTCTTTCACAGTGTTGGCTGTTCATTAGCTGCTGTCATGTGCAAGAACGTGCCGTCACCCCCATGTGTTGATGCAAGGCGTCCGCCATTTGCTGGCAAGTCATTCCTGTGTTGGGACACACTGTTTGTCTGGCTGTGACCTGGGCCATATGGGCAGGGGACATTGTTGTCTGCTTCTGAGTTGCACTATGTGATTTTTTGGGCCCACCCTCCCGCCATCCGGCTTACCGTGTCATGTGTTGGTGTCTTCTGTGGCCTGTGACTTGACATTGTCCAGCTGGGTGCATGGGGCATGGTGGCGCCAGTGGCATGTGCGTGTTCATGGAGTGTGGTTGAGTCATGTGATAGCTTGGGGTGGTTGCGTGCCTGTTTGTGAGTTTGGTTGTGGATGACGTTCCCCCCATGTGAGGTGAGTTGTTTGTGTACTCACCCGGGTCTCGGAGTCCTTCTAATCCGTCCACTGCCTCCACCGGCAGTATGGCCATCACCCTCTCCTCCCAGGGATGGTAGTGTACGGATCTGCGGGACGGCCCTCCTCCAGTGACGTTGGCCTGGTTGTGTTCATCCGTCATCTTGGCTCGGACCCTCCTCCGCAGATCGTACCACCTGGCTTGGCATTCCTGCTTGTTCCTTCTGGTGTCCGCAACAGCATTCACAGCATCGACGATGGTCTGCCACATGGCTGTTTTTGCTGAAGTGCTGGTCTGTCTGACCAATGTTCCAAAGAGGTGTGGCTCGACTCTGAGGATTTCATCGACAAGGACCTCCAACTCTCGGCTAGTGAACTTTGGATTCTTGTTAGTGGGCATGGTGAGGGGTGTGGGTGTGGATGGTGGGGGGGGTGTGTGGATGGTTGTGGGTGTGTGGGTGTGGTTGTGCAGGTGTGTGTGTGAATGTGATGAGGGGGTGTGAAGGTGTGTGTGTGAAGGTGTGCAAGTGTAAGGTGTGGTAAAGCTTCTAGTATGGTGCTGTAGGTTGTCTGTGGGGTCTGGCAGCAGTGAGTCTGTTGCAAAGGCTCATGGTTTGTGTGTGTGGGCCCTTTTTATTGGTCCATTGGTGGGTGTGGCTGTGTTTGAACTTTGGGTGGGTGTGTTATAAGGAGTGGTTGTGTTTTGGGCCTCTGTTTGTTTTTGGCAGTTGCAGGTCATTGAATGTGTTGTTTTAGTGGTTGTTGGACATGTTTTGTGGCTTTGTGCCATTCGAATGGTGTATTCTTGTGTCGTTTTGGTTTGTCCTGGTTGTGTACGTGCGTTTTTTGCGTGTGTACGGTGTGTACATGGGCCATTTTGTTGTACAGTGCTGTCCTTGTGTGTGGCTTGGTATGACTCGTACATGCGGTTGTGATGTTGGGGCCTGGGGTGCGCTCCGTACTTAGAATGTTGTGGTGGGGGTACGCTCCATGCATACACGGGTGGGGGTACGACTCTAACGTACACGGGTGTAGATACACGGGGGTACGAAACGAACGTAGAGGGGGGTAGGACACGTACACGGGTGTACATACACGGGGGGTACGACACGTACACGGGTGTACATACACGGGGGGTACGACACGTACATGGGTGTACATACACGGGGGGTACGACACGTACACGGGTGTACATACACGGGGGGTACGACACGTACACGGGTGTACATACACGGGGGGTAGGACACGTACACGGGTGTACATACGGGGGGGTACGACACGTACACGGGTGTACATACACGTGGGGGGTACGACACGTACACGGGTGTACATACACGGGGGGTACGACACATACACGGGTGTACATATACGGGGGTACGACACGTACACGGGTGTACATACACGGGGGGTACGACACATACACAGGTGTACATACACGGGGGTACGACACGTACACGGGGGGTACGACACGTACACGGGTGTACATACACGGGGGGGGTACGACACGTACACGGGTGTACATACACGGGGGGTACGACACGTACACGGGTGTACATACACGGGGGTACGACACGTACACGGGTGTACATACACGGGGGTAGGACACGTACACGGGTGTACATACAGGGGGGTGTATGACACGTACATGGGTGTACATACACGTGGGGGGTACGACACGTACACGGGTGTACATACACGGGGGGTACGACACATACACGGGTGTACATATACGGGGGTACGACACGTACACGGGTGTACATACACGGGGGGTACGACACATACACGGGTGTACATACACGGGGGGTACGACACGTACACGGGTGTACATACACGGGGGTACGACACGTACACAGGTGTACATACACGGGGCGGTACGACACGTACACGGGTGTACATACACGGGGGGTACGACACGTACACGGGTGTACATACAGGGGGGGTACGACACGTACATGGGTGTACATACACGGGGGGTACGACACGTACACAGGTGTACATACACGGGGGTACGACACGTACACGGCTGTCCATACCCGGGGGATGACACGAACGTACACGGGTGTAAATAGGGGGGGGGTATGACACGAACGTACACGGGGGGGTACGACACGTACACGGGTGTACATACACGGGTGGGGGTGTACATACACGGGGGTACGACTCAAACGTAAGGGGGCTGGGGGGAGTGTTGGGCACGTATGCGGGCACATGTCTCCATGGTTGCTATGGGAGTTCGGTGCGGACGGTGTTTTTTCCATACGGTTGTAACATCGGACGCACGGGATGGATCGTGATTCCGCGGTCGGACTTCACTTTTCACATTTGTACGGTAAATCGTCCGAGGACGTGTCGGACACATTTTCCGACCCGAGGACGTGTGGGGAATTATTCCGAATGCGATTCGTATGGTCTTTTTCCCATGCGAATCGTAATTGGCAGTTTGTACGGCACTTGTACGATTCGTACGGTAAAAAGACCGGATACGAGTCGTACGGGGTAAATTTTTACCGGATCGTGATCGGCACCCAAATGTTTCTTGTATTTGTTGTCGGCAAAGTCACTATAAAAATCAGACTAGGGGTGTCAATCTGTATTTAAAAAGTGAAATAGAAGATAATGATAAGTGGATGGAATTTGCAAATTATTTGTTGGTAGAGGATTGTTTTGATTTGGGATGTGAGCAGCGTATTTGCAAATATTGTTATAATAAATTAGATGAGAATAAAATGCCTGCTAGAGCTGTTCATAATAATCTAGAGTTGGTTGCTATTCCTCCAGAGCTGATAGATTTAAATACGTATGAGTCTATTCTGATACAATGTGTTCACCCGTTTCAGGCTATTGTTCGTATGGAGCCCAAAACAAGTAAATTACCTCCATCAGAGTTGCAAAGAGGATTGAAAGGAAGAGTTGTGTATTTACCATTAGATTTAAGGAAACATGTTGAAACTATTGGTGTAGATCATGCAGAAAATGAGCCACTAGTCATTCTAGTTAATGGTGTTCCTACTAAGAATAAGAAAATCTGGCAAGAGTTAGTGGATGTTAGAAAAGTGCAAAAGGCATCATTGTATCTGTTAAAATATAATGCGTACTATAGAAATGTGTTTGTTGGAGAATAAGAAACAGATTTAGCAGAAGATAGTGAAACATTAAGTGGACAAATTGAAAAAGTGGACATGTCCAGATGTGAAGAGATCTATGAACATTACAGTGTACATCCACTTCATTCCAAAGAGGTGATGGGGAATACAATTGAGTTGTTTCAAATGAAAAAAGCAACAGGAAGTCCCATGAGTGTATGGGAAGAGAGCTTGGAAGCTCGTTGTTTCCCGCAGTTGTTTCCAATAGGAAAAGGTGGACGATATGATGAACGTCCTGTGCAGATTCCTGCATCTGAATATCGGACAACAAGATTATATGCAGAAGATCCAAGATTTCGACAATGTATCCCTTATATGTTTCATCTTATGTTTGAAAGTGACTTGTCTGGACTTTCATATGCAGTAAATCACATTTTAAAAACTGGAATGCATCTTCAAAATGTAACTGCAAAGGATTTTATGGATAAAGTGGATCAGAGAGATGATCATTTAGAATCTCAGTTGATTAATCTGATGGCATGTCAGCGTGGGACTAATGAATATTGGTACCATCGACATGGAGAACTGAAATGCATGCTACGGAACTTGGGAACTCCTACGTGGTTTGTTACACTAAGCTGTGCTGAGTATGCTTGGGATGATTTACTTGAATTTCTTCCAGAGGCAAATTCCAATATAAAAAATATTGAATACAAGACACCTGGAAAATTGTGCTCTTTGGATCCTGTCAATGTATGCAGATATTTCAATCATAGATTTGAAGCTATGATGTCTTTCATCTGCAATAAGAAGAATCCTCCTCTTGGAGAAGTTGTGGATTTCTTTTGGAGAAAGGAGTATCAAGCAAGAGGTGCTCCTCACATACATATGTTGTTATGGGTCTGTTCTGCTATGGGTTTTTGGATCAGGTAGAATTCGCTCATCAGAGCCTCACTAACCCAGCCAGAACGTTCCTTCGTCCCTAGGACCTATTTACAATAGGTAACCACATATATCTACCGCCTAAGGACAGGGAATTCCTAATACACATACCAAGACCTTTTACAATCGGCGGCCTCGCGATCCCATACGGATCCAGAACTCTCTACCCAGACGGCAGTATCACAAATGGCGGCCTCGCGGTCCCATACGAACCCAGAACTCTCTACCCAGACGGCAGTATCACAAATGGCGGCCTCGCGGTCCCATACGAACCCAGGACTCTCTACCCAGACGGCAGTATCACCAGTGGCGGCCTCGCGGTCCCATACGAACCCAGGACTCTCTACCCAGACGGCAGTATTACAAGTGGCGGCCTCGCGGTCCCATACGAACCCAGAACTCTCTACCCAGACGGCAGTATCACAAGTGGCGGCCTCGCGGTCCCATACGAACCCAGGACTCTCTACCCAGACGGCAGTATCACCAGTGGCGGCCTCGCGGTCCCATACGAACCCAGGACTCTCTACCCAGACGGCAGTATTACAAGTGGCGGCCTCGCGGTCCCATACGAACCCAGAACTCTCTACCCAGACGGCAGTATCACAAGTGGCGGCCTCGCGGTCCCATACGAACCCAGGACTCTCTACCCAGACGGCAGTATCACAAGTGGCGGCCTCGCGGTCCCATACGAACCCAGGACTCTCTACCCAGACGGCAGTATCACAAGTGGCGGCCTCGCCGTCCCATACGAACCCAGGACTCTCTACCCAGACGGCAGTATCAGCACAAGTTCATCCTATGATCACCATAACATCATCACACAAAGACTGTTAGTTCGAGCACTGCCTGTTCTCTGGTTCGAGGGGCTCCCCTTCCCCCTTATTCAGTTACCACTCATCCGATCAGGGTTAACATCTGTTCATATAGCCGCAGCTGACATATGGAATAGGCTACCCTCTCATACAAGAACACACAGCACACGTTGGTCCACTACAAACTGGGGTATCATTATTCATCGGATCACACAAAGATTACTAGTTCGAGCACAACCTGTTCCCTGGTTTGAGGGGCTCCTCTTCTCCCCTGTTCAGTTACCACTTACCTGATCAGGGTTGACATCTGTTCATATAGCCGCAGCTGACTAGAGGAATAGGCTACCCTCCCACACAAGAACACGCAGCACATGTTGGTTCACCACAAACTGGGGTATTTTATTACTTATTTCATAACATTACAATATAACTCACAACCTGTAAAGAAAAGTGAAAGATTAAGTTGTACAATCTAATAAGAAAGGGTCGACATCACCTTAATAGTGTGTAGCCTGCACTCCGTGGTCATCTAGGTTCCCTTCTCGTCTATGCCTCGGCTCGTCTGGAAGTCACACCTCCGCGCACGGATCTGTTCCCTTCACCCTTCTCCGAGCCACTGGGACCTCTTTCTCATCGGCTACTCTCTCCTCTCTGGCTACACTACTAGGAGAATATCTGTCTCTCGGTTTCTTCTCCGCCTTCAAGATGGCGTTTGTCTTCCCTGGAATAAGTAGTAGCTCTACTGCTAACGGCCAGACGCCGCCTACGGACTGAAACAAGTGCCCACAACTGCCTCGGACTTTCACTAATATAGAGATGCATTTCCTCATGGAAAATTCCGGCCCGTAACCTGCCGCCCACCAAATTCTTGTACCTCCCCGTACCAAGGACACTTTCCCAGCCGGCCGGCCTGATGTAGTGTCTTCGGCATGAAGAAAAATACAATCCTTCGATAAGGGCCGGCCCGAACCGGTTCTCTCCAAGCGAATAACACCTCATAACTAAAACACTCCCTTTGACCTAGAAGCTTCCCAATCTGTCGGAGCAGAAAGAAAGATGGAGTCTCTCCCGTTTGAGGCCTACCAGGTCTGAATTCAGCACGGCTCCAGGAAATACCCTCACTGCAGGAAAGGTTATCCCTAATACTAACAAATCTATCCCCTAGGTTATGTGTGCAAGCCCTGATCTACGGGAAGAGCACAGGATCATGTCGAAGTGCCCAGCAGATAGGCTCCATTCACTACTCTAACCCTTAGACTTGGATGGTAAGAGACTGAAGTCACAGTAATCACCCTACAACACAAAAAGGCCGGGAAAATCGAGCAGAACAGGGTCAAGGACGCCCCCAAATTTGGAACAGATTCAGATGAAACTGTTTTGTCCTTCATTGAAGATTATGCTACATGTGCTCTTCCAAATAGCAGAGAAGAGAAAAACTTAAAACAACAAGTCTTACGACTTCAAAGCCATAGGTGTGGAAAATACTGTCGACGAAAGTACAAGTCAAAGGATAAGTTCTATACCAAATGTCGTTTTGGATTTCCATGTCCTGTATTAACCAAAGGAAGAGTGAACAGTTTTATGTCAGCTGTACGACATACCATCACAAGAAAGTCTCCGAAAAACACCTACAACTTAAGAAGAAGCGAAGAATCAAAATACATAAATGAATACAATCCAGTTATTTTATCCATGTGGAACGCTTACATGGATATTCAGTATGTTGCGGACAATTCCATTGCTGTTGCTCGATATGTAACGTCTTACATTACTAAATCAGAAAAGACTGAATTGAAAGAAATGTGGGAAGAGATTTCTCACGAGAAGACTCTAAGTAAGAAATTATACAGTTTCAGTTTGAATATGTTATCGCATCGTGAAATTGGAGCATATGAATGTTCAGATCGGTTATCAGCTGCAAGTCTATATTCCAAAAGTAGAAGAATCATTTGGGTGAGTCTAGGTCTTGCAGGAATGCGAAATCGGGTACTGAAATCTGTTCAAGAAATTGAATATTTCGCAAAAAATGACCCTGAAAGTACAGATATTTTGAAAACCAATATGTTGGACACATACTATCCAAAGAGAAGTCATCATCTTGAGAACATGTGTCTCTATGAAGTGCTGCAAAACTACACTTTTAAACGGAATATTACAGAGAACATCAACGATGGAAAATATGGAGTGATTGGTTCTGAAGGATGTCTGGTGAAACAAAGGAAAGGAAATTTAATTAATCACAGAAAACTGAGTTGCGACACTGCTGACAAAAGGGAATTTTACTATTTAGCCCTTTTGCAAATGTTCAAACCATGGCGTTCTGAACTGGAATTACTTGGAGATTTTCCCAGCTATGAAGATTCATTTAATGCTTGTAAAGATAGCATACAATGCAGTGCTTTCGCAAATTATGTGAAAATGTTGAATGATGAAATTGATCAAGAAGCTACAATTGCAGCTGAGATTGCTAGAGACAGTTCTCAAGACAGTCAAAGTTCTGCTGCACTGAGTCAAGATCCACTAGGACAACCAATTGTTGAAAATGAAGCAGCGATTGCAATGAATGAGGTGGAAACAGCAATGTATCAAGCACAAGAAGATGCAATACAGTTAGGAAACTTGGAAGAGCAACTAAATGTTGAACAGAAACAAATATATCAGCAAGTGAAAGAGCAGATTGACCATGGATTACTTCATGAAAAGAGAGTGTGCTCATGGACATCATTTCAACCTATCCGAATGTATGTGAGTGGTCAAGCTGGAACAGGAAAGAGTTTCTCAATTAAAGTAATTACAAGTTATCTGCAAAAAACAGATTTGGCTTGTGTTGTCACAGCTCCAACTGGGTTGGCAGCACATAACATTAAAGGAATTACTTTACATCGTTTACTAATGCTGCCAGTAGAGCATGAGAACAAATTGGAATACCACAAGCTATCTGGAGAAGCTTGTTGTGAAGTTTCAAGAGTGCTGAAGAAAATGAAACTTCTCATTATTGATGAGGTGAGCATGGTTTCAAACTTGATGCTTGCCTTTGTGCATTTAAGAATGCAGCAAATTCTTAAAACAGAGTATGACGTGTTATTTGGAGGAAAAAACGTCATCGTTTTTGGAGATCTACTGCAATTCTTTCAAAAAAAGGGAAAGAAGCTTTGGAGAGTCGATTACTTTGCAATGTCTTTCCAAATGAAAATGCAGTTGCTGCAAAAGTGTATGTGGAAATTGCTAAAAATAAGTCAGTGATTTGCTTAATGCCGACACTGCGTCAATATTCAACGAAGAATTATTAAAATTGGAAAATTAAGAAATTGTAAAAATGGAAGCCATCGATAAAATACTACATGAAGGAATCACTATTATTTTGACGGGTAAGTTGAGATCAAAACTAGATTGTTTAGAAAAAAAAATATCTAAAACTGCTGGTTTGGAAAAGACACTGTATGTGTGTGTAAACTGTCGGGTAATTTTAAGGCGTAATTTGGATGTAGAGAAAGGTTTAGTTAATGATGCGATGGGCAAAGTGGTGGATTTTGTGAATTATCAGAAAAAAGAAGGAATTGAATTTTTAAAAATTAAATTTGATCAGATTGATGAAGTTAAAGAAATTGGTTGTTGTTCAGTTCGTTTTTTGCTTGTTAAAGATTTATATGTCAGTAGGAAACAATTTCCATTTTCTCTGGCATATGCAGTGACTATTCATAAATCTCAAGGATTAAGTGTAGACAGTGCATTGGTGAACATTGGATCTACTGTATTTAAAGAGGGTATGGCATATGTTGCTTTGTCGCGAGTCAGAAGATTATCTGGTTTGTTTTTGATTGATTTTGATGAGACAAAGGTTACTGCAGATGCAAACTGTGTAAAAGAGTATAATAGGTTAAGAAGGGTGTATGCTTCCAATTTAGGTAAATATCCTGTATTTGAAAAGCGTGTGGTTGGTCGAAAAAGAAGGTTAGAGAATATCTGTATTGAAGATGTCAAGAAGGGAAAAGAACAAGATAATGTTGTGATTGCAGGTAAAAAGAAATTGGACACTGTTGAAGAGATTGTTGGTTATCAGTTTGAAATTAGTTCTGATGTCAACTGCTATGCTAATGTAGTGGTCAATGTTGGTTTTTATCTGGAATGTTTGCAAGCACAAATTATGCAGAATTGGAGAAAAAGATTTTGTTCTCTGTTGCATTCTGTTTATGAAAAATTGACAACAGATAGAAGTAAAATACAATCTGTTTCAGATGTTCGTAATCTTTGGATGTGTGTTCTGGTTCTACACAATTTACGCAAAATATCCAACAAGATGCTCAGGAATTTTTAATGTATATGCTTACAATTTTTGAAAATGAAGGTGTAGAAATAGAAAATATGTTTGGCCTTTCTTACAAATGGGAACATTATTATGAAAATTGCATGTATACATGTAGCACCAATGTAGACACTGAGAGATTTCTGTATTTAACATTACCAGACTGTAAATCAGTGTCTTTCAATAAATTAGTGAAAGGTGCAATTCAAAACATGGAGTGTAGCCAATGTAAATCAGAAATGTTATCCACATTATTCTTATCAAAATATGGAAAATACTTAATTTTAATGATGCAACGTTGTACAGCTGATGGAAGAAAATTGGATACTTTAATAAAACAATTTGTAGCAGCACAACTATCAATATCAGGAAGGACTTTTGTAGCAATTGCAATAATTTTCCATGATGGTCCTTCCACCACATCTGGACATTACACTGCCTATCTAAAATGTGACAAACGCTGGACACTTTGTAATGATGCCCAGTTGGTTTTCAAACAACGTTTGCCTAGGGAATTACAAAATTCCTACCTAATATTTTTAAAGCCAAAGTTTTAGGAAGATAATTCACTCTCTGAGGAATTTCTTATTATAATTTAATAGAACTACCATTAGACAATTTACATAAAGAAGAAGTGCAAAAATACCATTTGGCCTCAAGGAAAGGTATATTTTTGAATTATGGACTTTTTGTGGTCATTTATTCGGTGATTATTTTAATGCGGCAACATTTACAGTTTTTATAAGTTAAAGTTATAAAATGTTGTATTCTGTAAGCATTTCATATATGTATGATTTGTATTTTCTGAGAATAGTATGTTGTTTTTTTTTAACAATCTTTCTGATTGTTTTTTTTTTGCCCGCTGTTAAGTGATGAGTACCATTGAAGTCACTATTTCGAGTGAAATTCAATATATTCTGAGAACAGCAAAAAAGGCAAACAAATTACTTTGTGGAAATTATGTTGTGTTGTAAAAAAAGTATTATTATATGTTATAATTTTTTTTTTCTTTTCTTTCACAGATCCAAATTTTAAAATAATCAATTTTTAAGAATTTATATTTGAATGAAAAACAGCAAAAAATGAATACCATTTTTTATTCCTATTACTGTGAAGGTAAGTTTAACTAAGTCTCAATATGCAGAATGAACAGGCCTGCAAGAAGCTACAAAGTTGAAACACGTTTCTAAAAACACTCTGTTTATGTAGTTTTGAAATCTGACCATAATCAGATATCATGTGACCTGCAAAAAAAGATATTTGAGGGGTTCATAATATTTCACCTGTTTAGCTGTTGAAGGACCGCAATCATTTCAATCATTCTTCTTTGAACATCTTTGCAGACAAAACTCTGTGCTTACCTTCTATCATTCGCAAGGAAATTTAAAAACGGAAATATGTCACTTTTTGTAACATAGTGATTGTGCAAGATACTCTGTTATATTTACAAAGAGAGGAAAAGGCACTCTGTGCACTTTTTATACTCCATGTAAATACAACCTCATCATTTAGACCACTTTGTTTTGAAAGGGTGTTCTATAAGTGTTGTTGTGCATGATTGCACTTAATACTCATAGAACAAGACACATGTCTAGATTTATCAGAAATCATAAATCTCGATATGTGTGTGAATGGTGCACCATTCTAAAATTGGTGTAGGAAAGCACAACAAAGAGAATTGTTTTAATTTCTCCACATTTTTATATCTTCAATGCATGCTGAAATGTTCAGCATACATTGAAGGAGAAAAATGCATTTTCTCATTGTTTTTGTGCAGGAAGGTGTGTCTTCCTGTAGAAATACAAACAGCACATGAGACAAATATCCTTGCACTATGGTGCAAGGGTGCCTGTGTCACCACATGGCTGCAGTTTAAGCAGCCGTGCAGAGAGAAGCATAGATTTGCAACATATTTATGTACATATGTTGCATCCCTGTGCTTCAGAAGTACTACAGCACACTGCAGTTAAAGTGGTTACTGTGTGATGCTGCAGCACTTCCTTATAGTTGTGCACTTATACATTCACCATACGCTACTAATGCATTCATTCAGTCAATTACGTACTACAGATACATTCATCTAAACTTTCACACCCTAACAAAGAAATTTAGCTCTTTTTCTAAACCAGGAAAGTTTGTTCTTACAAGAACTTTTTTTTTTCTTCTTTCTTCTTTTATATTTTTTTTGTGGTTTTTCTAACAATTTTGTGATTTTTTTGGTTTTTCTGAAAAAAAAAAACAGGAGAAACCAAACAATGAACTTCAGGGAACAATAAAAAACAAAAAAAAATAGCAAATGTGACTTTCTTGGCGGCAGCAGATCAGATCGATCGACTGCTCGCCATATCACAAAGTCTTATTGCACTTAGTGCAGAGCACTTTTAAAAATTGAAATTGAGGACGGATGTTCAAGGTTTGGGCTGATGGATGCACTCTTGATGTGCTCTGCTGCGATGAGGTGGATGGCGCAGGAGCAGGAGTGTTTCTCATCCGTCGGCACTCTTCTTTTGCAAGATTGTTTGGAGGAAGGGTCCTCATGTGCTTCATCATACTTGCCGTGCCGTGCCGCAAGAGTATTTCTTGTTAGGATCCCCTCTCGATAGGACTCTTTTGCAAATCTTGCACGTGACCAAGGTGGCATTGGTCTTATTCTGCCCTTCGGGAAAAGTAAAAAATGTCCACACCACTGTAGAAAAACGTTTTTTGAGTGGTGCCTCCGGCAAAAATTCATCCTCAGAACTATGAGGTGATGCAGGTGATGCCTGCTGCCCTGAAGCCATTTTTGGATGAAAAAAATTAGAGCTAAGTGTAAACTTAGTCTAAAAAATCTTCTTCTCTCCAAAGAGGTGGTTCTCCAGAGAAGCTCAAAGAAGAATGATTGAAATGGGTGGGGTCTTTCAGTAGTTAGAACAGGAAGTGTAAAGAACCAATCAAATCTCTTTTTTTGCAGGTCACATGGGATCCGTGCACCCTGCGCGTACGCAGCACGCACCCAGCGCGCATCCGCGAAATTGAATTAAACATAATATAGGATTAGATGTCAAAATATATTACTTTTAAGACTAGTTTAGAGTTTGTCTTCAATTAATATTCACATGAAATACATGAACATGTTTTTTTAAATGTTAAATACTTCGCGGGATCCGCGCACCCAAGGCGTCATAGACGCAGATGACGCATGGCGGAAGCGCGTAAACGTCGCGTTACGTACATCGAACATGTCACGTATAGGCTGAGAGTCGCGTACCGGTCGCATTGGAATCGCGCACTAACCACGTTCCCGACGCATACCATGCGCGGATGCTACCGCGCAGGGATCGAGAACGGTGCGCGCAGGGTGCGCGGATCCAAAAACATGGAAAAAATATATATAAAATAAAGTTTTGCACATATAGTTAAAAAAATATTTTAAAAAATATGTTTAAAAAACCCATTAAGTTCAAATAATATTTTTTAATTTTTAAAAGAATTAATTGAAAAAATAAGTTTAAAAATGGTGATAAAAAAGTATTTTAAAAAAATGTAATTAATGAAATGATACACTGAATTTGAAAAATATAGAAATCCAATCAAAATCATTAAACATGATATCTTCAGAGATAAGTTATAGATAGGAATTAGCATTTAAAAAACCTTGCAAATTCACTGAAAAAACCATAGGTTTCACATATGTTATAGTTAGCTGGACATTTCACTCGTACAAAACCATTGAAATTCCCCCGTTATAGTTAGTTCAGCTAACTATAACTCGCCGCCCGCAATCCACTGCTGATGACGTCACATATTACATCACTCATGACATGGTCAGTGACATCACTCATGACACCACTATATATATATATATATATATGTGTCTATATAGGTGTATAAATGCACAGAGTGACTGTAAGTATGAGTGACTGTACAGGTGAGTGAGTGGAGATGTATGTAGACCTAAAAGTCAATGAGTGGGTGAGTAGTTATTGGTATTGGAGTATCTATGGTTGTCAAAATGGCCGTCTGAAATTTTGAGTCGGTGTATCAAAGGTTATATTAGGGTGTGCGGAGATGCACTAATTTCTCACATGGATGACGTCATCAGTGATGTCATCAGTGATGTCATTTGAGATGTCATCAGTGATGTCATCAATGATGTCACTGACCATGTCATGAGTGATGTAATATGTGACGTCATCAGCAGTGGATTGCGGGCGCGCGAGTTATAGTTAGCTGAACTAACTATAACGGGGGAATTTCAATGGTTTTGTACGGGTGAAATGTCCAGCTAACTATAACATGTGTGAAACCTATGGTTTTTTCAGTGAATTTGCAAGGTTTTTTAAATACTAATTCCTAACTATAACGTGTGTGAAACCTATGGTTTTTTCAGTGAATATATATACACACACACACACACACACTCCCCCTCCTTTTTAGATCTCACCTAGCGACGCAGCGCATGCGCTGCTCGCCTTGGTGAGACCTATTGTCATTGGTTTGGTGGCCGAAGGGGGACAGGTGATGTGCACGCTCACGGCGTATCATCAGCTTGCCCCCGGACAGCACATTGGCACGCGCACGGCGTCTCTCGTCGTTGGTTTGGTGGCCGAAGGGGACAGGCGATGTGCATGCTCACAGCGTATCATCAGCTTGCCCCCGGACAGCAGATTGGTACACACACAGCGTCTCTTCACCTTCGAGCGCTCCCACCGCGGACAGCACATTGGCACGCGCACAGCGTCTATTCACTTTTGAGCGCTTTCGCTTCTGCGAGCTCGATCTCAGCCTGCCTCTTCTTCCACGGCATCTCTATCAGCTTGTTTTTATAGTGATGGGACTGCTGTTGTCGGATAGAAAAATAAAGACGCGGTATTTAAGCACAGACAATGATCTGGTTTCGCGTTTGTAGTTCATTTTAGATGGAAATTCCCATTTTAAGACAAAACACGATTACAGGGCCAATTATGGCCGATTGCAGACCTGAAGTGTCCAGACGAAACTCAGTCATCCAAAAATGATATTCCATAGAGAACTACCTGACTTATAGAACTGTGACTGAATTTGCTGTGACAAAAGAGAGAAACGTGTGATTGCAAAATGAACAATGAAAATACAACCATGTTAAATGTATATGCAATAAAACATTCCGAATAGAAATATTTGAATGCGTCATAAACGTGCATATGGGATTTCCTATCCTAAGGTATCCTTTTGAGAACATTGCACTTCCGGGTCCATGGCCACATTGCTGTCCGCAGAATACCACCTGTCTAACTGTAAACTGCATAACAGCAGGACAGGTGGTAGTTTGCACAAAAGTGCTATTTAGCACCTCAGTACTTTTTGACCGTGCGTGTTGTATAGTTCTGTGTATGCTATGTGACGCAATTTTTGGCATGCAATGTTGTTTGCAATCCCAAAACCATTGCTCATGTATGCCAACAAGGGCGCTATACACATAATAATCACTGCTGCGCAAAAAAGTACTGACTGATCAAGAAATAGTGGAGCAAAACGTGTCTAATTGCCATTTGCACCGAAAACTGCACGGGTTGACAAGTTACAATAAACATTTGTATCTATCTTTTCAAATATTGGTGCATCGGCGTCTGTGCAAATTAAGCAATCCGAGAATGTTCGTTCTTCGTTATGCATTTGGTTATCCAGCCGTTACTATTTATTGTTACCTCGTACGTTATTTTTATATAGCGCACCTATGTAATATGGCACTTATGTAAAATAGCGCCTCAGTAAAAATCAGTACTAGCCAGGCACTGCATGTAATTTGGGCCCAGAAAATCAAAGAAAACGTTTATACATTGAGATAAAAAAAAGTCTATCTTTGAGTTCTGAAGGTATGCGCAAAATGGGAAAGCACTATAAATATAGTACAAAAGGTGCACTTGAGCGCTATAACGCAGCGAGAAAACTGGAATCGGAAAAAAGTAGTAAAGGATTGTTTTTTCTGGATAGGACTGGACTTTCACAGAACATAAACATTCCTGGCCATCAGAGGAAATGGTGTTTCGTATTGAGAGCTAACTTGTTAATTCTCTGCAGTTACCAGATCTCCTGAGGTTTGTAAAATGGCAGAGTTGCTTTAAATGGTAGACGCGGACTAGTGTCTTGAACCCAAGCTGGGAACCTGGAGATCTGTGGTACAATTGTGGCTTTGTCACTTAGCCGGAAACACCGTGAGATTCTGGGCAGATCACTTCATATCGGTGTGCTTGAAACAGTAAAAATTGTGTAAACCAGCAGTGCATTTTGGTGTAGTGCAAAGTGCCCAGGTCATCCGCCCCCACCCCACCCCATCACATCCTAGTTTTAGTAATACGGTTTAACCTGGTCCTGCATATAATTTATCTTCTACATCCTGCACCTTGTGATCTTTAAGATGCACCTGCTATGAAGCTATACATAAAACACACACAGGCACACACGCACGTACTCACACACATATAAATTTAAAACTTCTTCTCTGTCTAGTAGTGATATCAATTCCAGATCCGGATCACGATTAGGAGTTGGGTGCCACCTATGCCACATTGATCTCGTCTAGTGCAAATCATGAGGACAAAAAGTGCAAAATAACAAGATCCCCTTGTATTCGGTAAAATGCTCAGTTAGCAGGTTGTGCCCCATACTGGGGTCAAAAACTCTGAAATTAGGGAAATTGACTACCCAGTAAATACTGGAAACAGATCACTCAATGTTTACCTCGTGCAAATTTGCACCTGAGACAGAGCCCAATAGAAAATCACTGCTTAAGTGGTCAGCAAGTCCCTTTTCAAGTATAACTTCAAAAGCTCTAGTTGGGAATCCAAGATTTGTAGTTACCACATTTCTGAAATAATTAACATTTCAGATTACGCCAGGAAAAATGTGGGTTTTAAGAGTGGTTTTACCTAATTGTGTCAAATCCTAATTCACAAAGAGATACACTCCCTTCATTGTGCACACCACCGTACCAAGCCAGTAACAGAAGATGTAATTTACCTACATTCTTGGAATATAGGAAGTATGGAACAATTCTATCTTTACAAATAGAAATAAAATCACATTTATAATTATTTCTGTTTCTTCTACATCAAGCATGAATGAAGACAACAAAAAGCCATAGTCTAAAAAGTACTGTCACTGCGTCAATAGATCTGGCAACCCTAAACACACCATGGAGGTAGCAGGGCCTAACCTTCCCCAGACAGTCCTATTCCTACCAGGCCATTAGCCATGGTCAGGCTCTCCCCTATGCTGAACCAGGTGACGTGGCAAGTGAGAGTGTCATGGGCCCGCTTGCAAGCAAAAAACAAAAAGAAGAGAACATTGACTTTCTTCTCTTACAGGTTGTTGTGCAAGGGTCCCTCGTATAGCTGGCACCGGTACCCCAGCATCTACTACACTAAGAATAAATACTGTTTTTGTACGGAGAGTCTCATTCAATTGTTTTTGCCTACATCCACCCTCTCTAAATCCTTCTCGCCACTCATCTCTGATTCCCCATTTATCTTTGTACTCCATATTCCCATCCGCTGTCTCTTGACTGCCCTCTCGTCCCTTCTTTCTCCATTTGCCACCATTACATTTGCACTCCTTGCTTGATTTTACTTTCTCCATTTAACCTGCTCACTTCTCCTTTCCTCCCTTCTATGTCTTACCCTTCTTTTACCAAACTTCCATTGTATCTGCCTGGCCTCTCTCTTGCCCATGCTCCACTTCACATCTGTATTTCCCCAACACTCATACTTCTGCCCATTAATTTCTCCTCCCTAGCCTCCTTTCACCTCTTCGTTACTTCCTTATTCACTCACATTTACCACTACCGGTTCCCTTTAACAGTATCATTTCCTCTATTCGCCATTTCTCTTACCCTCTTTCTCTCCATAGCTAGTATTTTTTCCTTTACTTTCTGGCCCCCTTTCTCCTCTAAACTCAAACTTACTTTTCCTTTCTCTTCCATATCTCCTTTGTCCCTCTCCCCTCAAGCCTTTCTTTGCATTTTGTTTTTCTTAATTTCTCTCAAATCCTCCCTTTTTCTTTTAATTCTTTATCCTTTCTATCATCCTTCTCATTTTCCCTCTTCTTAACTCTCTGTGCTGTGTTATTCCATCCACTCACAGGGCATCCCACTTTCACTTTTCAGGGAACAATAAAACCAGAAACAAGAAAACACTTGTAAAAATACAGTGTGGGCATATTAAATAATTTGCTCCTGATGCAAGGTGCATGAGACCCCCTTATACCTCTTAGCCCTAGTGCCCCCTGAATCAGCTCTGCCACTGACAGCTATGTCCCGATTTGGTGGTGTTACACTCACCTCTTCCCACTTTCCACTCTCCTGAAATGTTCCTATGGAAAACCTACTGGCTGTAGGATGACTCTAGGTGTGCACACTTCACTTCCTTCTACCAAACAGAACACTATAACTTTCAGTTTAATAACAGACATACTCATTAGCGTGCCCAATTCAGGCAGTTGAGGTGTTGTAAGTCTAGACTAGACTAACTCCGGAACTCAGGAATACACAAAGCAAGCATCCCATGTGCTGTTTACAATTACATCCAGTGGGAATACTGCTCAATACCACCAAAACGTAGTTCAAAAACATTTGCTCAGAACTTTGCCTATTTTCTGGTTTTGACACATCACACCCAGCCTCATATTATTTTAGGCTTGTACCTAAACCTGCAAAGGAAATATGCTAACAAACACCAATCTGATATACTCTGCTTCCTTTCTTTACCAGTTGTTTGTACAGGTTTTCAACTGTTGGAAATACTCAAGACACAGAATCTGTTTGGGGAACAAAAGAGTAGCAGGTTCAGGAAACTGAGGCCTTGTTTAGAGCATGCCTGATAATACACCAAATGATTTTCCTGAAAATAACTGCAATAATCATCATGTCTTGAAATAGCCAAGATAAAAGACTTGAACACATCACGAGTTCCCACATTTGCACGGTATGAAAATTGCCAGCATTTCACATGATACAATGAGGATACACTAGAGGTCATGCTGAGCTATGGCTCTTACAATTCATCAGCCCCCAATTGGAAGGGATGGTTGGTTTGGCCTTCGTACACTAATGGCTGTCAGTCTAGATTCCTGGGCAACGACATTAAGATCAATAGAGCCGATCAACGTTATGTACAATCTGAACACGCGGGTGGTGACATTATAGTGTTGGGAATTTATGCCTTGATTGGCTAAAAACCTCAACACTATCTCCGGTGACACAACACTTGTCCCTTCTGTCTGATGACATGGATATGGTATGACGACATTATCCTCCAGGATATATTCACTTTATCAGAGCTGAGACTTCTTCTGGATAAAAAAATTGCATGCCATGCAATTGAATGGGATGAATGACAGGCTTGAATATGATTGTTTTTTGTAATCATAAAGCATGTTTTTTCACCATCAGCTATATGGTCTCTAACGCATTTTAACTTCTGGTTATCGTGTTTCTTTTTACTTACACCATGCTACAATTTTTTATCCAATCTGCTTGATAGTGTCACGTTTTCACTTTTATTCAACTTTATTTATTGCTTACGTTAACAACATGCACTTTAACTGACGGCTATCTTTTTAAAGCCGTCTTTTTTCGTCTTGCGCATTTAAATGTGGAACAGAACGATTGGTTGTCAGCGTTTCCTGTTTCCGGAGTAAGAACTTTACTGCATACCTGTTCGGTAAACATTTAGTCTTTTACTTGAATGAATGAAAGCGGGTTCGGATGCGAAGCACGGCACAAGTCTAAACTACTTTTGCTTGTTTGATAATTGTTCAACTTCCCAGGTTGTGATTTTGTTCACACAGGGGTAGTGCGCATGATTCTATGTTTCCGCGTCACCCTTAATCATTATCGCACCATTTCAGATCCCTTTCAAGTAATTTCGAAGCATGTGCACTATTCACGTGGTGTCTGTATACATTTTTTAATGCACCAGGTTTTTCTGGATACTTCTCCCATTTAATGATACGATCACGGCTCACTTTATGGCAGCATGTATGAGAAGTCTATAGTCACTTTTTATTTTGCACAGTGAACTTAAGATCACGGTATTATGATAGCGGCACCACCTAGATTACACGAGGAGCATACATTGAATTATGTATGGTGTCAGTACTCTGATTAATGATCTTCTTTTTTGATACTTAAAGACTGCATTGAATAGTTTCTTTTTCTTTTCATATTTTTAGAACAATCTTGATGAGATCCCTGAAGAAGGGTCATCATTGAACTGAAATACATTGGGTTGAAAAAATATTTGTGTTATAAATGTAACCACTGCCAAGAAGCTATTGGTACATCAATCTTGATTGACTGAAAAAATTAAAAGGAATAAGCATCAACACTGGATAAAGTGTCATTAATTTGAATAAATATTGTTTAATCCGCTGGAATTTGATTGAGAAAACAGACCAGTTTTCAAGAAAAGTGCTCCTGTCCGCTAGGTAGGGACCCGTCTCGCCTGGCACACTTGTAATCAGTGCTGAGACAGCACCCACGGTTAGGATAGTCCCTGGTTATATTACCCTGCCAGTCACTACATTCCAATGCCAATATTGTCTACAAGATCACCAGATAGCAGGTATGAAGTGTTAGAGGAAGGATTTGGCATTGAATACTGGGAATTACCTTTCAAGATTAGTTGCAGGAATGGGGCTACTTAAGTTTCTCTAAGTGGTTCTGACTGTGAGAATGCTTTGAGCGGGTCCTTAGTCTGTAAGGACATTTCACTTCATGGGGCTTGTAATGAGTTGGTTGTGAACTGGTCCTGTTATCTGAAGGGTTCTCGGGCCAGAGTGGTTTGTCCTGTTTTCAGGCTGCTCTCTAATGAGACTTTCTTGATGCTGAATGATCCAGGTTTCTGTGGAATGGAACAAGGCATTGCTTATCTGGTGATGCTTAATTTCATAGTTACTTGTTGCACACAAGTACTGTTTCCACCTGCCAACACAGTTAGGGAGGCACCATTATGGACTTTGATAAAGGTTTCCATCATATGCTTTGTTTCTCCAAGCAAGCTGAAAGCCATGCTTTTTCCAAAGGATGTGACCTTAACATCCGCCAGAGAGATCTCCAGGTTGTGAGGTCTTCCTCCGAAATTCAGAGGCTACTTCATACTAACTTACCAATGCATTTTGGGGAGCTGGTCCACTGTATCTTTAATATGGTTGATACGACGGGAATAGCGCACTTTTTAAAATGAATTGGCTCTGGACTGGTTAGCACTTTTCAGATATTTGGAGTTATTCCATCATTCATACACTACGTGCTAGTGAGCGTTTCTGGAGGTCTCCCCCTTGTCCCGCTACTTGTGGCAGGGATTCTTATTAAAAGATTTCTGCTCCACAATGGGCGTCCCAGTTCAAACCGGAATAGTAACAGCACTGCCTGTGCTGCAATGTCGTGAGCACATAATACACTGCTTATACACACCTCGGCTTCAAGAACTGACCTAGCATTGGTTCTTGTCATTCAGGCCTGTATGACCTCACTGTGAACAACTTGCATTCCTCTGCCTGCTGTGCAGTCATGAATGCATACTGGATTTCTGTCTCGGATCGCATTTGGTTACACCATTGGATTTTGATGTACTGAAGGACCCTTTAAGGCTCATGAGTATAGTGTCCCCCTATATTCCGTTGCTACTGAATGCATTCTTCGAGCCACCCTGAAATTCTTCGTCTCCAAGAGAACTGGATATTGGCTCTGCAGAACTCTTACAGGATGTAGTCTCTCCATGGGAGGCCACTGTGGGAACTGGATGAAACCGACTTTGCTCTATAAACCTACTTCGAGATGTGCCTCTGGGAACATCGTCTGCGGTTGCTGGCAACAGCAATGTTGCGACTACCACTCGGAACACAAACAATTGGCTTTTCCGTTTGGTGGGAACTATTTGGCCTGTTTTTAACAAAATTGGAACAAAAGTGTTGATTTATTTCCTCTCTCTGTTCCTGTTATTCTAGCCACCTTGGCTTTCTGCGTGCTTAGTGTTTCAAACTTTAAGTTGTAAGACTTCTTTTAAAAATAGCTTTTAGGTGATTCAAGAGTGATATTAGGTTTTTATCGTTCTTACAATTTTATATGAGCTACTGCTTTTAGCTCGACCCTTAGTATGAGGAGTAGGTGTTATGTGCCTAGTTAGGACCATGTAGCAATGCTGCACTTTTTCTTACATTGTCCTCTTTCTGCACAATAGCTTTTTACTGCAACATTTGCACATATTTGCATGCATGACAATGTTGGATTAGTTTCTCTGAAACTGCTTTGCTTACACATCTGGCTTTGTGCAACATTACTATGAAGCCCCGAATACTAGGCCTTTAAGCATGCTGCAGCAATGTTGTTCTGGCTACATCCACGGGCGGCTGGGCTATCTGCCTATCCATAACAATGCTAATCTATGTGTACATTGCAAGGATGCTTTTTATTATAAATGAGCATTTCCAGGGGTTAGCAGAGAAGACACCTCTTCTGACATCGAAGGTCCCTGCATGCCGAGACTTTGCCAAGTAGCTGCCGGACATCTCCTTGTCCAGTTCGAGACTAGGACGGTGTCCTACATTCTTTCCCGCCAGGTAATGGGGTTGGATCATCCCGTGGTGGGATTCTTGGCTATTTAACTACATACACTCTAGACACACAGAGTAGGGATTGCTTAGTAGGAGTATGGCTGTTTATCACCTTTTATCATATGCCTGCATATATAGACTGTTTTAGCACTATGGTAAAACTATACCTGGTATTTACCATGTTGGTGCTTGTAATCACTTTCATATGCTTCTGTAGACTTATTATCGCAGCACATGTATTCTATAAAGAATAACGTTGGCTCAATCAATATATTGAAAATGTCCCAGTGTGTATTCTCTGTATGTTTCTCTGAGAACAAGAGAGCACGAGTGACTGAGCGAAAGGGTTCTAGATCTGTTACCTTATTCCCTGAAGGGACAGGTTTGTTATGTTCAGTGGTTGCCAGAAATCATTTGCTCACTGTTTTGGTTAGGGGAGATATGGTGGCACTGTGAGCTAGCTAGTCTCTAGGCCAACATACACTGCGGTGGTGCATGGAATCAGTCTATGCATCATACCCAAAGTTTATGTTGTTCATCAAACGCACAGATCCTACGGATAAGTAGGAACAACATTACACCTTACCACCTGGCTACACCACTGGGAGCTCCTAGATGTCTAGCACCATTGCAACCCCTCCACTGAAGTTTATTCTCATTACTCTCATGCGCACAACCTCCACGTCTGTATTGACAGATTTGTCTGCACTCTTGACATTTCCCCACATGTTGCTAACACAGACTATCTTGGCCGAACCCACTCAGATAACAGCCCATTACAATTACAGCTCTGTTGGGAGTACTTGCCTCCACCTATACCCATTTGGCAACTACAAGACTACTTTGGAAGATCCCCCATTCCGAGCATCCATTGCTGCAAATATAGAAGAATATTTTGGCTTTAATGCAGGCTAAGCCTCTTTGCCACTAGTGGAATAGGATGCCTTCAAGGTTTCCATTCGGGGACACTATGGGCAACGCACTCAACATGCTCCGTTGCCTCACTACTGAAGTGATACATCTGGAAAGCCAATTATTAAATCTTTAGGGACTAGCCCGCACATAGTCTGCTGCCCAAGAATGATTGCTCCAATCACACCGTGAGCACATTACACTGCTGTAACACATCTGCTGTCTAAACTATGCAGAACACACTAAGCATGCACACTTGCAGAGGCCGACCATCTGGGTACTTTGTTAGCATGGCTAATCCTACAATAGACTGACCGAAGCCCCATTCTAACTATCTGCTCTGATGCAGGTTGAATACTCCACTTGCAGAAAGATATACATACCGCCTTCACATGGCACTACACTGTACACGTCTGCCCTCAATGTCTCCCCTGACGATTTTTATCTGACATCACATTCCCACAGATCACATTGGACTCCAGAGAGGAACTGTGGGAGGGCGGGCCGAATAAACAGACGAGGAGGCTGTACATAGGATGCCCGTCGGCGACTTTTATTCAAGGTTTTGCTTAAAGGTGTCGTGGGGGTTGATAAGTCCTAGCTGTCCTCTTGGTTCTTTTCTTTCTCCGGGGAGGCGTCTTGTCCAGTAGGGCCCTCTCCTGGCTGGTCTTCTTCTCTTGGTGAGGTTCTCCCACGGAGGCTCATGAGCATAAAAAGAAAGAGGAGCCGTCAATCTTATAATATATATGCCTGTTTTGTTAGGATAGTCCCTTCACCATACCAAGGGGGTGAAGCTACGCGTCTTTCGGGCGGGGAGGTGTAATTTGTGAGGGTAAGAAACTCAGAAATATACGTGACTATGATGAGGGGGAGTACATAGTGAACACTTGGGGTATCGGCTTCTCTCTCAGGCCATCCCGCTAACGTTATCGGTCTATTTACAGGGAGGGATTAGTGTACGAGAAGTAGGTGCTTTTCATGACTATCAAGCGTGCCCTCATTCTCACTCTCAGTCCCTATTCCCCTCCTTCCCCTTTTCTGGTCTATCCCACCCTCTCCTCCTCTTCCCGGTCCCGCACCACTCACCGGCTCCGCCGCAACTCTCCCGAGTTGCGGCTGCTCTCCAGCCTCCTCCTGTGGTGACCACCAGTCTTCACACCACCTCTCGTCTTCGTCGTCCTCTTCGTCTTTGTCTTCTCCCGATTCCACGTCGTCTTCGTACTCCGTGTCTTCCTCCCTTGCCATCTCGTCGTTCGCCAGCTTCTTCCTTCTTCCGGCTTCCTCGCTCTGGCCTTTCGTGGAATGGTTTGTTTTCTCCTTGCTCCCACAACCACTTCCGAGGTCCTTCCCGCCTCCTCTTGCGATGTCCTGCGTGAGTGGTTCCTGTAGGGGCGGCACACGGAAGGATTTGTTTATTTTTCTGCAGGCCGCCAGCCGTATCTCCGGACTCTGGGTCCTAGCGCCGATAGGTGGGCGTTCGTGGTTACTCACTATGGCCCAGGGATGGGATACGCTCGGCACTTCCCCACATCCCCTTTCCCTTGCTGTCCTTCTAGAGGGGAGGTTCCCATGAGGATAACGGGAGAGGAAGTCCACGTTTACCTGCTCAGTTCCTTTCCGATGTTTAGTTTGGAATTTGTAAGGCTGTAGCGCTAGGAACCATCGTAATACCCTTTCGTTATTCCCTTTGTTGCGGGCCATCCATTCTAAGGGCGCGTGATCTGTATATAGGGTGAATTCGGGTCCCTCTAAATAGTACTTCAAAGAGTCAATCGCCCATTTGATTGCAAGGACTTCTTTTTCAATAATTTTGTTCCCAGGGAAACAGCTTCCTGCTAATATATAAGAGGGGCCTTTCCTCACCCTGTCTATTTCTCTGTGATAGGACGGCTCCCAACCCTTGATCCGAGGCATCAGTTTGTAGAACAAAGGGTAACGTATAATCAGGACTAGCCAGTACCGTATCAGAGGTGAGTGATGTTTTTAATCTTACAAATGCTTGGACTATCTCTGGGGAGGGGTCTTTTAACCTGACTTCTGTTTTCACTGCCTTGTGTAATAGATCCGTGAGAGGGGCTGCTATCTGTGAGAATTGAGGAATAAACCTACGATAGTGGCCAAGTAGCCCTAAAAAGGCACGGAGGTCCCTGGTACTCCGTGGAAAAGGTATTTGGGATATCGCAGCCAATTTCTTGCTTTGTGGTCGTATAACGCCTTCCCCCAATAGGTATCCCAAATACCTCACCGTTTGAGCAGCCAAATGACTCTTGGCGGGGTTGATTTTCAGACCATATGTTCCCAGGGATCGAATCACTTGATACAAGTGAGCAAGGTGTTCTCCCCATGCTTCACTAAAAATGATGATATCATCAATGTAAGCCCCGGCATACTGTTCATGAGGCCGTAGGATTATATTCATGGCTCTTTGAAATGTAGCGGGTGCCCCATGTAACCCAAAAGGTAATACCCTGAATTGGAATAGGCCATCAGGGGTGGAGAACGCCGTCTTTTCCCTATCTGCGGCTCTCAGGGGTATCTGCCAGTACCCTTTGCATAAATCAAGGGTGCTGATGTATTTAGCTTTCCCTATCCGTTCGATCATTTCATCTACTCTTGGAAGAGGGTAGGTATCGAACTCGGAGATTTTGTTCACTTCCCTGAAATCTATACAGAAATGTACGGAGCCGTCCGGCTTAGGTACCAGAACGATAGGGGAATTCCACTCACTAGTAGAGGGTTCTATTATGTCCATCTGGAGCATCTGTTGCACCTCTTCCCGTATGGTGTTTCTACGGGCCTCAGGAACCCGATATGGCCGGAGACGTACTTTCTTGCCCGGAAGGGTTCTAATGGAATGCTCTAATAGCGTGGTTCTCCCCAGGGTCAGAGAAAAAATCTCCTGTAAAGGTGATAAGACACTGACTAGTTCGGTTTTTAAGGGGTTTGGTAGTTCAGAATCGATACATTGATCATACAGGGGAGAAAAAACCCCTGAGTTCCCCACGAGGGCCCAGAGGTGTCCCTCCCATTTCTTTAGGAGGTTAACATGATATACGTGTGACGTCCCTCTGTTTTTGTCGAGCTCTAGTCTATAGGTAACGGGAGTTACCTGTTCTAACACAGTATAGGGTCCCTGCCATTGTCCTAGAAGTTTGTGATCTGACGATGCCAACAATAATAATACCGCATCTCCTACTGCGAAGACTCGGGTCTTAGCTGTCTTGTCATAGTGGGTTTTTTGGGCCTCTTGTGCTCTCTCCATATTGTTCCTGACTATGGCACGTATTTGGTGTAGATGTGTTTTCAAGTGGCTCACGTACACTATGAGGGGTGTAGTGTTATTAGGCTCGGTTTCCCATTTTTCACGTGTCATATCTAGCAAAGAGCGGGGTTGATGACCATAAAGCAGCTCAAACGGGGAATACCCCGTGCTCTTTTGAGTCTTACACCGAACCGCATACAAAGCTAAGGGCAGTAAATCTTCCCACCGTCTTGATTCTAGGGCCAGGAGTTTTTTTAACATGAGTTTAAGGGTAGCGTTATAACGCTCGACCAGACCGTCCGTTTGGGGGTGATACGCCACCGTTCGTATCTGCTTGATACCCAATTGGGTACACACCTGTTTCATTAATTTAGACATGAACGGGGTCCATTGATCGGTTAAGATCTCTCTTGGGAATCCGACGCGAGAAAAGACAGTGATCATGGCTTTGGCTATATTAGATGCGTCTGGGCGTCTTAAGGCGATGGCCTCCGGAAACCGCGTAGCATAGTCCACCAGGACTAACACGTAGCGACAGCCACTACGAGAAGGCAGAAGAGGACCAATAAGGTCCATCCCTACTCTATGGAAGGGTTCGTCTATGATAGGCAGGGGATGGAGCGGAGCTTTAGGGGGCCTATAACGGCTATTCTTTTGGCAAATGGGGCATTCCCTGCAATATTGTTTCACCTGTCTGTATATCCCTGGCCAATAGAATCGCTCTATAATTGAGCGCTCGGTTTTCTCATTGCTAAAGTGACCCCTCAATAGATGACTATGGGCCATGTATAGAACTTTTCCCCGAAAAGGACCGGGAACCAATAACTGGGGTATTGAGGTGGCCTCAGCCTTTCTGTACAATAGTCCCTTATTAACAAAAAAAATAGGGACATACATGTGAGGGTTCCTCGTTTGGCAGGGCCTGATTCCAGGCTTCTTGTAAGACGGGGTCTTCTCTTCGTGCCGCATGAAAGTTCCTATCACCTTCCCAGGGGCTGTCTTCCGTGTGGACTGGTAGGGCTATGGCGGGCTTTTTTTTCTCTTTTCGCTTTTGGTTTTTGGTTTTCCTAGGGTTCGAAGGGGGCCAGTCAAGGTTGTCATCCTGGGAAAAAGGGGCGTTGGCCCACCAGTCTTTACCGTCCGGTTTTGCCTTTTGGAGCAATTGAGATAATTGTGGATAGTCATTTCCCAATATGACCTGTTCGGGAAACCTTGCAATAAGACCAACTTTTAGTTGTGATCCCGGATCGGTGGCATGTTGTATATGTACATACGTAGTCGGATACTGCTTAGTGTCTCCATGGACTCATCGTATGGTCACGATCCCCACAGATGTATCGAGCTCAGGACCCAACTCCTGAGGACATATCACACTCTGTTGACATCCAGTGTCGGCTAAAGCTGTCATGGATCGTCCATTCACAGTTATACCACAACGATAGGGCGGGGAAGGATCAGTCTGTGACAGACAACAATAATTTCTTGCCACCCCTATTTCCATGGGTTCTTCTTTTTGTGCACAATATCGAGCTATGTGTCCCAACCCTCCACAATTAAAACATTGAGGCCCAGGCATAGGGGCTCTTAGTACAGAGGGACCGGGAACTCTGAACACCGGGGGTCCAGGAACAATAGCCGCAGGCTCTGGTTTTCGAATCAAGGGTGGTCGAGATGGACAATGCAGCCCGCTGACCCCGGTTCTCCATGGGGTTTCCTCCCGCCCTTTTTGTACTTCTTGGGCTCTGCTATATGCGCTTGCGATCTCCACTGCAGTTTCCAAGGTGAGATGGGCGTGTTGTCTCACCCATTTCTGAATGGGTGGATGGAGCGAGGACAGATACTGTTCCAAATATACTTTGGCCATGATCTCTTCTTTGGTGGTGGTGGCTGGCTTCAGCCACCGATCAGTCATATCTTTTATTCGGAAATACAAGGCCCTGGGGGTTTCTTGGGGACCCTCCTTCATTTGTCTGAACCGCATCCTATAAGTTTCATCGTTTACGCCCAACCTTTCTAGGCTACATCGTTTAATTTCGGCGTAGGGGGTGGTTCTTTGGATGTTGGCTGCTTGGTAGGAGGCTTGCAGTTCTCCCGACCGCAAAGGTCCTAGGTATTGACCCCAGTTATCCAATGGCCAAGCGGCTGCCAGCGCCAATCTCTCAAAATTATTAAAAAAATAATCCGGATCTTCTCCTGTCACGTATTTTTGTAGGATGACCGACGGTAAGGTGCTTGGGGCCCTCTGTTGTCCGATAGCGTCCGCGAGTTTCCCCATGGCGGTATCATGTGATTGTCCTTGTTCAGACAACACCTGTTGTAACTTCCCTGTCCTCTTGGTCCTCCTTGGTTTACTTATACTAAAACTACTTTGCACCCACCAGGAACACCTCACTAAATCTTCCCCATTTCTTTAGAGTGTTTAGATATGTACTACCATGACATTCCCATTCAGGATTTCTGGTTTTGGACCTCCATAAAGATTTTGATTCTCTGGAATGGCCATTCCTTTTTGCAGTGCTGAGACGTTATGGGCTTGGGACCCGTTTCCGTCGCCTAGTGGCACTGCTCCATCCCAAACACACAGCCAGGGTGCTTATTGAATGCCCCATTTCAGACCCGTTCGCAACACAAGTGGGACCTATAGATCAGAAGTTCTTCTAATTCACAGGGATTTTGCCTCTGGCTCCTCTCTCAAAAACATACAACTTCTGAAGTTTTTGAACTCTGTTGGTGTTTCCGTTCTCCCCAAGCCTGTGGCTCCCTCCGTTAAAGTGCTTAATCAGCAAAAGGATTTCATTTAATTTAAAACAGAAACTCAACTGTACAAAATATCTCTTAAAAACATACATGCGCTCGTGTTTTAGCATTACTTTGTTTTTTTCCTTTTTCCCACAATCGTCAACAATATCTCTTTTGGAAAAACACAAGCACTCATGTTTTTTACACTTTGTTGCCGTTTCCTTTTTTACACCTGCCTCAATCCCCTTCTGTTACAGTATAAATGTAACTCTTTGTAGGATATGCAATCACGTTATCTTCGGGGACCTCACCCAATGTGAGCTTTGCCAAATATTTTCATTTAGATGCAACTTTATGCTCACGTCTGTATACGTTTTTCTGCCGAAACATGGTTTGCTTTCTGTCTTAAAAGCAAACACTCGCGGTGTGCGCGTGTTACAATACGGCTATTTCTAAATAATTGTTTGATTGTATTGTGACCAAAAAAATGCTCACCTAAAGTGAACTTTCATAATGGTTTACTTTCTGTTGTCAGTCCGTCCTCATGTCGAGTGTGAGATTTTTGGTCTATGTTTTCAGCCTAAAAAACAGTCACTCAACCTAGAACACTTAAGAAATAAATTGGATTTAATCCTATTATACAGGGATATTTTGTTTGTTTATAATTTGAACAATTTTTATTGGAGTATAATAAACTCCAATTTTATAAACAAGAGGAGCGCTCGCGCGATAGCTCTTAAAAAATCATGTGCGCTGGTATTAGTGATGCCGTCACTGTTTCATCCCCCCGCATTTATAAATATCTGTCCTAAAACACACAAAATCACTCATGTTTTTACACTCAGTTGCAGTTTTTCCACGAGACTTTGGCTCATTTCTTAAACACACACACAATCCCTTATATGTTTGCATTTTGTTGCTGTCTCCTTTTTGCCCCCAAGCTATCGCTCGATACAAGCCTAATTACCGGTTTGTATACAAAGTAGCATGCTAACCAGACAGACTCTAAATCTACTACATCATCACAACAGGGCTGTCGCCATCCTGTAGAACCTCCATTTTTTTAGGTCTCGCCTAGGCAGCACTTGCTTTTTCTTTGATTCATGCTGTATGCTTCGCCCATTTCCTGCCCATCTTTTCAATTGGCTCCTGTTACTGTCCTTTGTAAATGGTGGCTTTTCATTTGTCAATAGGCTTAGTAGTCCCTCCTTAGTACCACCTTTTCTCTACTTGTAACCTCCCATGAGGACACCCCCTGTTGCATGTGTTGTAACTCGGTATGTCTTAATTACAGCCTTGAAGCACTATTTATTTTAATGGCTTTCTTTTGCAGGCAGGACAGCTGTCTTCTGCAACCCTTTTGGTTCCATTTGCTTTGGCTGTTTACACTTTATTTTGCAGGCTTCAACGCACAGCATGGGCGCTTTCACTTTAATTTTCAGCCCCTCTTTCTTTTGTGCATACACTGCGGCCCCACCACGCTTTATCAGACAGCATGGCCGGACGGTGGGCGCTTTCACTTTATTTCAGCCCCGCTTTTTTTTGTGCATACACTCGCCCCCGCCATGCTTTATCACAGTGCATGGCCAGGCGGCGGGCGCTTTCACTTTATTTCAGCCTCGGTTTCTTTTGTGCATACACTGCGCCCCCTCTACACTTCATCAGACAGCATGGTGGGCGCTTTCACTTTATTGAAATGCTTTAAATGCTTTCGTAGATACATACAGCATGGCACGCTCAATCATACAGCATGGCCGGGCAGCTTTTTTTAATTTGTCCCACGCCGTACACAGCAGGCATTGGAGGCATGAAGGGGGAGAGCGAGCAAGCACCCAGGCCGGCTCAGGCGCATTGTTCCCCTCCCTTGTACTGCCTATGTCTGCTCATACTCTGTCCCTGCAGCTGCTAGCACTCCCACAAACTGGCCAGCCACAGCCCTTCTCGTTTTATTTTAATTGGTCCTGCGCCATAGATAACAGGCACGGGATGTTGCCTAACGCCATCTGGTGCACTTCGTGAAATGTGAGACAGCTGCCTTACTGTTGCCAACACTGCTTGGAGTCCTGTCCATGAGGAGGAGGTGGGTAAACTGCGTGTGCTGTTTCCGATGTGTGTTTAAAAGTAATATGGTGGACAAGCAACTCATTTTTTATATTTATTCACTTTTGTAACAATGGCAGCACACTGCCCTGCGTGTCCCCATTACTACAAACGTAAACAAAAAAATGTGTTTGCCCAGCATATTAATTTTACACACAATGGAAATTGCGCTCTTCAGAGCACAGCAATTAAACTTGCATTCTCCCACTTGGAAAACCTCTTTTACATCATTATCCACACACACATCATGCATATAGCATTATTGGCAGGTAGATCTTCAAATGCTGACCACTTCCACACATAATTAATTGTACTTGTTAAGCTCATTCCCTGGTGACACAACAAAGATAGGTTGCAGATCTAACACGCCTGTTGCTTGGGTGTGCGCCCCCTCTGCCCATTAGGTTCAACCTTCACACCCGACCTTCCTGCTGGCAAGCGTCCGGCGATATGCTTCTTTTTCATGGCTCATTTAAGAATTCCCCCCCCCCCCCCGCATGATTAAGGGGACAGCTTACATATTTGCAGTTAAAAGTGGTGCTACCACATACTCACACAAGTATTCTAACCAGGGCTTTCAGTGGAATGAAAAAACTTGGGTGAGGGGTCTTTCCACTGAACCTGGCTAATGTAATTAAGGGCTGCCCATCTGGTATATTGCTGCTTCCGTCATTGCATCCAGATATATAATACAAGTAACAAAAACCTACAATAAGCCAGAACTATTGGCTTTGTCAAGGGTTGTTAGTTGCCTAACATAGATAAGCAACAACTATGGCTTTGTTGTTTGAAATTTTGAAAATGCTTCAGTTTTGAAGTGATGAGACGGTGAAAGAACTATAAGGAGTCTCTTTAAAGTTACACCAAAGGAAGTGAAGTGTGGTTCTGCTGCAGAGTTAAGATTTATTTTCACCCCGAGGGTGAGGGCACAAATGGAGAGCCCAATAAGAACCCATCTCAGCACTTGTTTTTCGGAAGTGTTGGTGCTGAGCACCAACAAGACCCGGCCCACTTAAAGACCTCATTCTTACTAGGCCTGGGCGAAAATTTCGTTCCGTTCGTGGAAATTGCGATAATTTGACATTTTCGCGTTCCGCGGAGAGCGCGAAAATGTCAAAAATTCCGGTTTCCGCAGCTTGCCGATAATTTGTTTCTTGCTCGCGCTGTAAAATAATACATTCTCGCGCGCGCGCGATCGCCTTACCTAAATCCCTGCGTTCGCCGACAAGTTTTCTTGATCCGGTCGCGTTCTCCATGAGATGTTGTATTGTTTTTAGCCATTTGCGCTGTCTCGCGACAGTTCGCACCCGCAGTGACGTCATGCGTCGCACGATCACGTCTTTCTTCTCGCGATCATGCACCGCGAGACAACTCAAAACAAGATGGCCGCGCCCGCAAGCAACCACATGGGTAAGTTGGCGACCCGCAACCATGCAGAAAATCTCGCGAACATGCCGGAAAAAAACTTCCGCATCTTTGCGATATTTCCGCTTGTTTGCGATAATTTTAAACATTTTCGCGATAATTTGCGAAAGTTAATTTCGCAAATTCCGCCCACCCCTAATTCTAACCCACTCCACCAAGTATCCCCACTCACTAACTCTTGTGCGACCATTCTTAGTGTTTAAGTTCTTATTTTTCTACCACGGAAAGAGGAAGCAAATCAGGCAATCCTATCATTAAGTATTTTACTCATGTTCCAAGTTTAATCAATTTTCCAATTTAATATGATGACCCAATGTGTATTTATTTGTCAGCACTCTCTATTACACCACGTGCCTCCTGTCAGTCAGTTAACAGCAATAAAATAAGTATGAACGGCACCCTACCTCTGCTGCTATCACACCCTCAGGAATGACCCCATCAAACTGTATACGTGGCCCTGCTCCTACACACAGCACTGTCGGTGTGTCTCCTTAGCCAACCATTGTACCGTTATTTCTCTGCCAACGTTCGTTTGCTGTCCAGCACTGCGACACTGCTATTTTTCGTAGGTGCGGGTGGGTGGGTCTGAAAAACCAGTGTGTCGCTCCCCCGCTCCACGAAGATAGGAGCTACCTGGGGGAGTGGTGGCTTATATCCCCCCCATACCTTTCCCGCCATGCGGGTGCTTTATGTATCACGCCAGGTCCCCCATTGGACAGGGGTCTAGCACCACTGTGGTGCTCGTGGGTGGGGGACGTGGACCCTTGGCACTTCTTCTGGGTGCTTTTGGGCACGTTTGGGTGGCCAGAACCAGTTTTCCTCCCAGGGCTCGGCGTGGGTTATGGTGCCGGCCCCGGAGCCTCTCCCTTATTGGGAGTCACCTGCCTCTGCAATAACCCCCGCACTGCGCCCATTCTGGTCTCCCCTTCCCCCCATTCCACCAACCTTGTACCCTAATATATTAGCCAACATGCATTGTTGTTATAGTGGTCGTTTGCTGGCCCCAGTTTATTAGGATTATGTACATACTCATTTTTTTGGTCATCATTAGTATGACACCTGGTCATTTTGTCATTTGCGAACTGCCATAACTTGGTTATAAATCATACATATCCTTAGCATGTTACGCATCTCATATTGTGGTACATTCTGTACATTTCCCCAGTTCGCAAATGGCACCCAAACCAGTTCTTTTGTTAGTTCTTGGTAGTCCTTCTTTTCTTGTCTCTTCTGGGACCACGGTTTGGTTGGTTTCCCACGCCCTTTGCATGATGGGGGGGTAGCTTCTCCCCGGAGTTAGGCCCCAACTCACTACCGTTTTGTGCCCGGCCGACTGGCCGGGTCTGGGCTGCGAGTGCCGTCTCCGTTTGCTACCCCCTCCTTGGCTCGGCCAACTCACCCTGCCGTGCGGCATACCAAAGTGAGTGGCCCTCCTCCTACACATGGCCCTGTTGGTGTGTCTCCTTAGCCAACCATTGTATCATTATTTCTCCGCCAACCCACAGGGAGGCTACCGTCTTAATGCGGCTCCCCCCAGATAAACTTGTCTCTTTTTATTTTTATTTTTTACTTACAGCCTGTCAGGGCCATTGCACCCCACAGGTTATCCCAGAAGACTCATCCCTTCTTCTGATAGGTGGACCCCGTCCCGGCCATATAGCTCCGAGCGTACCGGATGGATAAGCCCGTGCCTGATGGATTCCAAGCCATTGGTCTTGCAAAATTTCATTTTTCACCTGTAGTTATCCACCGCTTTGTGTGACTCTGCTCCCCTCCACTGCATTCTACTGGTCACCACAGACCATATGATGGTCGTGCCACCAAAACACCTGGCTGCTTTTGTGAGGTACACCTGTATGGTTTGCCCTAAAGCCTTCCTTCCCACCTGGGCCAGGTCGTTGCCCCCCGAGGTGAATGATCAGTACGTCTGGGTGCCTGGCTGAGCCTGCCTGCAGGTTCTTGATTGTCACCAGCAGCTGACTCCATCTCATCCCTGGCTGCTCAACCAGCGAATGCATGTGCCTTTGCGTTATCCTAGCATCCTGTGGCCTGCCCGCTGCCACCACTTTTGCATCCTGGACACGAAGGAGTGGCCTACTATCCACACCAGCCGGGGGCATTTCCCTGCTAGAAAATGATCATAATGTCAGGCGGCTCTAGCAGAGGTGGTGGCGCCCCAGCCCCCCGCTATCACCCTTGAAGTTGTCCCATCACCCTGCCGTGTGGCATCCCAAGATGACGGGCCCGGCCACTCACCCTGCCGTGCGGCATCCCAAAGTGAGTGGCTCCCTACCCTTACTGGTGGGATCTAGAGTAGGGGTGGGCGGAATTTGCGAAATTAACTTTCGCAAATTATCGCGAAAATGCTAAAAATCTCCGCAAACACACCGGAAATATCGCGAAGACGCGGACGTTTTTTTCCCGCCTGTTCGCGGTATTTTTTGCGTGATCGCGGGTCGCCAACTTACCCATGCGGTTGCTCAAGGGCGCGGCCATCTTGTTTTCACTTGTCCCGCCCTCTCGCGATGCTTACTTCCTGGTCCGGGTCGCACAATGCATGTTCGCGCCCGTTCGCGGTCGAAATTTCCTGTTCGCGACCGCTTTTACTTGATCGCGTTGCTTTTTACTTGCTCGGGGAGAAAATATCGCGCGAATTTGCGCACGTGGTCGCAATGGGCGCGGCCATCTTGTTTTTCACTCTATTGCATGGTTCTGGGGCCTGATTTTCAATCCTCCCAAAATCCTTTCAATCCTTTGTTTATAGCCACTTTTTTTGGATCTTTATTACTTATTATTTCTCTAACTATTTTCCTGCTTCTATATTTTTGTTTTTTGTCTATTTTTTTTTTGTTTTTTAGCTACTTTTGCCTCTTTCTATTCCCTGCTATTTATTTCCTTTACTACTTTATTTATTTTACCTTTTCTTTCCCGCCCCGTCCCCAGAACCATGTCCAAGGGTAGGGCTGTTCGCCGGCGCAGCCAGAGCCGCGACCGCCTTCCTTGCGGAAGGCGGCGCCCACAAAGGGTGCAGGCACGGGCCTTATTTGGGGAGGAGGAGTTGGCTGCACTAATTTTCTTTGTGCAGCGCCACCTCCCCTCAACCCTGGCAGCAGGTGGCAGGCCTGGGTCCGGGTACGGCCTCCGGGAGCGTCGGCAGCGGTGGGGGAAGGTGCACCGGGCAGTGTCGCGCATCTCTGGGGTCCGGCGCACCCAGGCACAGCTGACGCACCTGTGGTACGACATCCTGGACCGTGAGCAGGACCTGCTGGACCTGCTAGGAGTGGAGGTCCCAGGGCTTGGTGAGTACATATTTAATTACTACAACTTTGTGTCTGTTCTTCTGCTCTGTGTTATTTATTGCGAATATTTTTTTCCCTTCCAACCAGCTAGACTGTTGCTGCTTACAAATCAATACATTCCAGGTTAATAACGTTTAAAAGTCTTCTGTGATTATGGTGCTCTTCTGCGCTACTACTAATCTTACTTGTTTGCAGCTTGCGTTTGCGCTTGCTTAGCGTGATTCTTTACGAGTTTATTTTAGAGAAATTAAGTTACGTAATGCTACAGTGACTCTAGTCCACTCCTTACTTTGTCCCGTGACCGTCACTAATAGATATGGGCGGATTGATGTTTATGTACACTACTTTGTATGAGCTTCTAATTTGTTAGTGGTATGCGTGATGCCCCCTCACTCAGTTACGTGACGTGCTGCTAGTACGGCCGTCTTTAGAACCTTTTCTAGTTTGTTCAATGAGTGGTGGTAGGCTTAGCAGTTACTTAGCAGTAGCAGATCAGCATCAATCAAACCAAAATTTGGTGTATACAAAAAATGTAGTCATGTTCATGTGTCCTCCATGATTTGACCATACGCATTGTTGAGGAATACAGTGGAAATGCATACTTAATGTACAATTGGCATGCCTGGAATAGGTGGGCTAGGTTGGGTGGTACGTTGTACTTAGGCTTAGTTGTAACTTAGTTTTCTGGAATCAGAATGGAAGACTGGATTACTGTTGATAAATAGTAACTTAAGTAGTCGAACTGCGAATCCCCCGATATTACATGTTGACCAGAAAAGATCGGTCAATGTAGTTATTGCAATTGTTGTTTACATAAGTGTTTTTTGACCGTTGTTGAAAAATATTGTATTTGTTTGACACCATCCATCAATGTTTGTCTCTTTCTTATATCTTTCCTGTTCATCAGCACCCAGGGGCAGACCGACAGGGACTGGGCAGTCGGCTGTACAGGAACAACACCACCAGGAGGACACCGCTGAGGGCTCCTCTGCTGGCCCCAGTAAGTCTTCTTGTTTTTAATAATATTTCTTATTCCATAACTTTTACTGCCCCATATTTTTCCTGAACTATTGTTGGTTTCCAAATGCTAGTTTTTTTTACCACCAATTATCCTTCGATCTGTACGGTTTCAAAAATCTTATCCCGGCCTCCGCTATGATGACTCTAAGTACTACTACTACTACATACTATCCGTCTGTCTGTACTGTAGTAGCTAGTCTTGCCCAGTTGGCCAGTGCCACTCTTTGTGAAAGGTTGTAATATAAAACTCATATTCACCAGTAGCTCGAGCCATTGAGTCCAATCCGTTGGGTCGTCGTCTTGTACTACTTTTACTCTTATTGATCTTGAGGCTTTGAAAATTCACAGCAACAACAGCCCTACCAAATTTATAACTATTTTGATATGATACCCTATAGGACATACTACTGTTGTAGGGATCTTGCACATACATTTGCACCAGAAAATAGGATGTTGGTGATGGTAGGTTGGACCTTCCTTGCACACCTCAATCAGAAATTCCGCACCCACTACAATTCCACTGCTTGACTATAGTACTGTCTTGTCATAACTATTAGGTCTCGGAACCCTCCCCCCAAGATACCCAACAAGTAGACAACCCAGAACATAACACACCCAACCTCTCAGTCGTGGAAGCAATTCACATGCACACCCTTACTTTAATTTGGTCACTCGTGTAAGTTAGTCCACACCAAAATACCACCAAGTCTATGTAAGTTCAAAATGTTTATTTCAATTTGAGAAGGTCTCTCTGTACACTGTTTTCTTAGCAGCACCAACCGGAAAATCAATAACATTAAAACAATATACATTGTTGTTACACTTATACAGTTGGGAATTAAATCATGATAACTGAACAGTGGTGGAAGGCAGCACCACCATCCCATAGCAATTTAGTTTATATAAATTTATAAAAGAAGATGTGAGTGAAGGGACCCCTCACCTTAGAAGAACCTAGTACTGGTAGTTGTTGCATCATTCAGAAGCTCTGGTTCGTAGAAGGGAATCTTGCGTCTGTAATGCGAAAAAAGAAATGGTGTGCATTAGTATATTGCAACTTGCAAGCATTTCTCAGCCGTGCCAAAAAGTGTAGCATCTATGGATAAGCAATATGGACTAACAGTAACAGTAGTGCACCAGTACTTCCTAAAAAAGTGGCTTGTTAATGTTTGTGGACCGCTTGTACGCAGAGCGTAGACTAGACAGTAGCAGTGTGAGGCAGGTCATGTGGGCTCAAAGGTGTCTTAAGAAGCTGCAAGGTAAAGGTAACGTCACATGTGCAAAAATAAAAGCCACAAAGGTAAAATGGTAGCATGGCTAGGGCTAATTAAGCAAAGGCTACAATGATCATATATAACTATTAGTGTCTACTCTACTACTACCTGATTTGTACTAGTGATGTATGTTAGTGTTAACTCATTTTTCAACCTTGCTACTGATCAATAGGGGGAGGTGTATATGACGCCTAATAAATGTGTAATGTTTTCTAGGCGCACTACCGACCACCATTGCCGGGGCCAGCGAAGGCGACGCGGAGGGCGAGGATGCGGCAGTTGCTGCAGATAGCAACGGAGCGGTAGGGGGAGTGGCAGCACCAGTGGCGGGCAGTGGTAAGTTAGATTCATAATCCTTAACTATTGTTGAACTTGACAGTACACTCACTGCAAGGGTGTACTGTATGTATATGTATACTGTACAGTTGCGACTTAGGGCCCCATTAGGATGGCGGGCGTATTGCCCCCGCCGGGCCGGCTGGAATTCACTGCCGACACGGCAGGGGCTAACCTCCCGCCATCCCTGTAGAAAATATTCAGACATGTCGACCAGGCGGAAAAGGGTTCAATATGGCGGTGGTGTCTCTCTCACCACACCGCCAGCCATATAATCTGCATTTTGGAATGCCTTTGCTTGGCGGCATTGCCGTCCGCCACGGAAAGGCATGCAGACATTGCAGAGTATGCTTGGGGGCCCCCATGGAGGGTACCTACCTATGCTATGGTACCCCCCCACCTTTCAAAGCAAAACGTGACAGGCTCTGTGCGGGGCCCGCCATGTTGTGCTTGGAAAAGCAGCACAACATTTTAGCATTGCTTTCAGCAAAGCCAACCAGAATGTAAAAAAAAAAAAACAACAGGGTGCGCCCGCCACTGTGCCCGCTATCCGATGTCGTAAGTAAGTATGAGTTGTTGGGGACGTTTGAAGAGTGAACTAGAAGACTAGAATTCCCTTTAATTGGCATAGGACTAGGAGCCAGAGTATTGAGTAACCAATGGCCTCATCTATCTGATTTCAACTCCGCTTTGAAAGTTTTATGGAGAAGAGCACCTGGTGCACTGTTCAACTAAAAAGTGTAAGACAGGTGGAAGGAAGAAGGATGGGCGACATTTAAAATGTTATGTACTACTGTGCTTTATTTTATAGTGCTACTCTACCATGCCACTATGTGTATAAATAATTACCTTGTCCTACTGTTTTATTAAGACTATATTTTACAATTGTCTTGTTTTTTTCTTTTTGATACACAGCTTCTCCGAAACTCAACCGGAAGGAGTTGGCCGCCAAGGCACGGCGCCGGAAGCTGAAGGCAATCCAGCGGGAATACCGGCGGCTGGTGTTCCTAGCCAAGGAGGAGGAGGAGACTGCGGCATCAATTGTTCAAGCCTCCTCCAGTGCCCCGGGCCCCAGCCACCGCCCTCTAGCGGTATGGCGCCACCGTCTGGCGGCTGCCCGCCGCCACCGTGCAATCTCCGGTGCCCCCCCCACTGTGGCTGCAACTGCCGCGGCCTTAGACGCCGCGTCGCCCGTTTAGAGGACGAGATGCGCCAGATGCGTGTCCTCCTCCAGTCCCGCCCCACCAGTTAGTCCCTGTCACTGCCCCTTTTTTAATTCTTGTTCGTTTGGGCGTTACAGACTTTTTTTTACTATGGACAGTGGTTGGGGTTAGGGAGGGGGGTGGGTCAGCTTTTGTGGGTTTAGTTTATTTTTGTTAGGGTAAATTAAATATATTTTTCTATGTTACATGCAATGTTGTTAATGTTTTGTAGGTGGGGTCACTGTTTTACATCACACTGTTTCCTTGCTGGTGCATGGCCGCCCATAGCCTGTGTTTGATTTCAATAATTTGCTGACTGTATAAGACACAAACAGATAGATGCAACACACCTCACTCATTGACTGGTCCTTCTAGTACTTTCAGTCGGTCCTCTAGTCTATGCATTCTTTGGAGTGGTGTGTGAAAATGAAATCATTGACAACATGTCCATTATTAATTCTGCCTCCCCCAAACTTCTCTCTTACCGGTGCTTGATGTTTATGTCCAACTGTGGCACAGCACTGGCTGCATGGTGAAGATGGTTTCCTTTTTCATACATGCCATGATTGGGGTGGTGGTGGTGGTGGTGGTGGTGGTAGTATAGTAGTAGTAGTAGACACTGGCAGGGCGGCAGCATTTCCAAAAAAAGAAAAGGAGACAGTCAATCGCCTTTGAGAGACTGTTAGAGGAGTAGTTGAATGAAGTACAGTACAGAACTTACCGAGCAACAATAATATGCTCAAATATTTGACAAAAAAACTGAATGGTGGTTAGGAGGAAAGCCTACTAGACAAAGTTACAAACTATAGTTGTGTTGAGTCACTTGACTATGCCTACAGTCTAACAGTTAGTGCTGTATATGAGGAATGACAACAAACAAATCCAATCAATGCCGGCAATTCATGCTGAGGTATATGTTCCTTTGTTAAATAAAATTAAATAACCTCTGAAATATCCTACTCATGGGTGGCCAAGCAGAAGAAGATCATCGCTCTGCCTTCAAATTGAAGTAGTGTTGCTTTCACCACATCCGCCCCAGCAAGTGTGTGATTAAGTATTGGTGTACATTTAATTTAGTTACACCTCGACAATAAGTCACACAGCCCGGGGGAAGAGGGTTAGGGTTTGTTGAATGGATGGGAAGGGGGTTTTTGGGAAAGGTTTGACATAGAAAAACAGTATGCATACATAGACAAACAAACGACAATCATTGAAGACTACCATATCCATATGTTAAGGGAGAAAAAGGCAATGCATGCATGATTATGAGAGACCCGGATTACATACACTTCTAGTTCTTGTTCTGTTGTTCCGACCTTAATACTTTAACAGATAGCAAATAGAAATTTTAAATATTGGTAGGGAAGAATCGTAAACACAGAGCAAACATAATGATGATTGATAATAACAACTCCAAGAACACACTGTTGTAAAGATTGTATACAAGATATTAATCAAATTATTTAAAAGAAGTTAAAAGTGGATACTGTTACTGTCTTATCCTGGTCAAAAATGTGGACTGGATTTTTGCATCTCGGCAGTCCTCTTGCTCCTCTCGTCTCGTCCATCAATCTTGGGTGTGTCGCCTCGCCACTCGCCACTGCCCGGCTGGAAAAAAAAGGTGATTGATTGGTAAGGTAATTAATATGCATTGTAATGTTTTACAAAGTTTTGGACAAGGCCCGGCCTGTAATTTTAGATGGAAAATCAAAGGGTATATTGAGAAAGAAAGTGAAAACAAATGCACAAGTGATGGTGTAGTGCAACAAGAACACTTTCCAAGGTGGCATGTATGCATATGCATCATCTCTACTCTAGTTTTTTTCCAGCATTGACCTTCAACAGTAACAGGAGAGAGCAGGGCCACAGTGCTTAGCATTAGCACATCCTACTTTAACACTTTAAAATCCTTTTTTTTCTCTCAAAGAGTTGGACAAACGCAAAGCACATTATCCATTCCAAACATAGCATTTTACAGTTTAAGTTAGTAAAATCAATGCACTGTAGTCATCCCACCGCTACACTCTATTCAACTTCTACACAGACATTTGGGTCTGCTGTGGTTGTTGTTGACGTGTTTACCTTTAGGCTTTTCCGTTTTATGCCACTCCTGAAACATCCTCCTGACTTCATCATCATCTCTGATACTTTTACTGACTGACTGAAGATCGGCCTGCAGTATAAGTATAATTTTTATGACACAACAAGAGTAGAAATATAAATATTACTGACTTGAGTCATTCTTTATTGTGTACAGAAAGATAGATTACTACTAGTACACTTTGACATCACTTTGTGCACAACAAACAACGCAAACACAAAGACCAATAGCTCAGAGTCAGGTGTCCAATGCATGCCATTAATTGTCATCATTCATTACCTGTTCCTTCTCATCTTAAGTTAACGGGCCATCTCTTTCGCCATCATCATGGTGGACGGTGCTGTTGTGTCACAGTCATTTGCATTGCGCAGATTGAGTGAGTCTCCTTCCTGTATTGAATTAAAAGCAATGTATCACCAAGATGCAGGAGACGTACACATTTCTTATTTGCAAGAAGGGGAAAATTAGTGTGTTCTGTAGAAAGTTGATTAGTGGCAGTGCACAATTACATAAATTCATGCGCAACAAACACAACAAAATCTACATCATTCAGTCTGCGATTCTGCGGCCAATGCATGGCAGCCATCAATCATTACCTGTTCCATCTCATCTTGTTAAAAGGCCGTCTATTTCACCATCATCATGATGGACGGTGCTGTTGTGTCACAGTCATTTGCATTGCGCAGATTGAGTGAGTCCCCTTCCTGTATTGAATTAAAAGCAATGTATCACCAAGATGCAGGAGAAGTACACATTTTGTATTTGCAAGAAGGGGAAAATTAGTGTGTTCTGTAGAAAGTTGATTAGTGGCAGTGCTCAATTACATAAATTCATGCGCAACAAACACAACAAAATCTAAATCATTCAGTCTTCGACTCTGCGTCCAATGCATGGCATCAATCATTACCTGTTCCATCTTATTTTCAGTTAATGGCCAGTCTCTCTCGGCTCTGAAAGGAGGATAGCTATAGTGGTCATCTGATTCACGGTCCACTTGTTTTGGAAGGACGAGGAAAGTTTGAATTTGTTGTTACCATCATCCAATCATCATTCATGAGGGAAATGGAATTGAGCAGGAGATTCAGTATGATCGAGTGGAGGAGCTGGATTCGGAGGACTGTACTGTCAAATGGCAGACACCTGAAACTTGTATATTAAATTAGAAGAGTAGAAGACGGTGATAATGGATTTGTGGCGATTCACAAGTTTATAACCGGAACGACAGACACATAAACAAAGGGGGAAAAAAAGGGAGGAAGACAGTAAGTGCGAGCCTAATTGTCAGGGAAGTATAGCTCGTCCTCAAACTCTGGGGGTTCTTCCAGTAGTAGGTAATCATCTGACACAATACTTCCGTCACCTGAGCCGCTGTCCTCATCTTCCTCTGTTGATTCATGCATTGTGTATTTCGGTGGTATGAAGTGCTGATTCATTTTGATCATTGTTAACCTCTCCACGTTTTTTGGAGATAGACTGGTCCTTCTCAATGTTACAATGGAACCAGCAGCACTGAAAACACGTTCGGAAGAGACACTTGCGACAGGGCAAGCCAGATAGCGTATCGCCAGCCTGCTGAGCTGTGGCCATTCAGACCTTTTCCTATACCAATACTGCAATGGGTTTTGATTAACGTACACCTCTGTTGGGTCGTCCAGATAGGCCTGGACCATCCGCTCAATGTTCAGGGTTGCTGATGGTAAGCTTTTGTGCTGTTTTTTCTGTGCATCAGCACTGTGCTTGCAATAGCCCATCTTTACATACCAATCCTGTAATGATGATGATTGTACTCGGCCTAATGATCCAGTTTTTGTTTCTGTAGTCGATAGTGATGGTGAGTGTTGTGATTGTGAGCCAACCGCACTGCCCTCAGCCGACGAAGTTGCACTTGATTCTTCATGGCCTGCTTCAGTATCAGTACTTGTTGTGGGTTGATGTGGCGGGCTTTTAATTAGCAGCCCTTCGTTTTCAAACTTAATGGCTGCTTCAGCTATACAACTTTTGTAGCGGGCAACATCATTGTCGGAAAAAGCAAGGAATAGTCCTAATTTTGCACGTGGATCCAGAATTGTGGCACAAATGTAATGTTCTTGTGACAAAATTTTATTTTGTATCCTTACATTTTCTGATAAGCGCCTGGATAAGCTCTCCACCAAGTCATGGGCTTGCCTTCTGTCCTCTACACCTTTGTAGGATTCAGACACATTATTCAGCTCATGCTCTAGCATTTGCAACAATGGGATAGCTTGGCCCATTGTACAGTCCTCCTTGCTGACTTCACGTGTGAAGACCTCAAAAGGAGACAGCATCTCAGTCAGGCATTTAATTAGGGTCCATTGCTCCCTCTGAAGGGTCATGCCTTTAACACTAACATCACTGCTTCTGTACCAGACATATTCATGGAGTGACCTGTGCTGTTCGTACAGACGATCAACATATAATACGTTGAGTTCCAATGTGTTGCCACCTCCTGGATGAGTGCCTTGACTGGCATCCTAAATTCACGTTGGATGATCCTCAGCTGCTTCCGAGCTTTAAAAGAATGGCTGAAATGAGTGCATATTCTTCGGCAGATGGCCAGTAAATTGCTGACTATGGGTTCTTTTTTCAGAAAGTCTTGCACTATAATGTTTATGCAGTGTGCCAAACACGGAACCCTGAAATAGGAACCAAGTTCCATGGTCTTAAGTACATTACTGCCATTGTCTGTGGCAACAAAACCAATACCAAGCCCTCTGGACTGCAGCCATTCCAAAACCTTGGTGCGAAACTCTTCTAAAATGTTTTCAGCCGTATGAGATTTCTCCATGGCGAACATGGCTACAGTTGCATGTTTCCGAGTACCTTCAAAAATCGCAGGTGTGTCAACAACACCTCGTGCAGATAGTTGATCTCTGACCCCCACAAAAGAGATCCAGTGTGCAGTGATGCACATGTAATCTGTGGCTTGGCAACTGCTCCACATGTCTGTTGTCAGGTGGATATTGTGCACAGCACTCTGCCGCAAACCATGACCAACCAATTCCAGCACATCATGATGTAGTGCCGGAACAGCAATTCTTGCGAAATAGGACCGGCTGGGAACTTTCCATTTCGGGCAGATGGCAGACACAAATTCAAGGAAACCCACCCCTTCCACAAATGAAAAAGGAAGAAGGTCCAGCGCTAACATTTTAGCCAGCTTCGCATTGTACAATCGTGCCGTTGGGTGGTTGCGTTGGAACTGCCCCTCCAACCTAAACATGCTCTCAATGGTAGGCTGGCTTACTTTCCTTAGTGGTGCTGTTTTCATTAACCCACTAAGGCTCAACGACACAGATTGTCTCATTGAGGTACTCGCCGGTCGCCTTGGTGTCTCACCCACACTCTGAGTATGGCTCTTACTGCGGTGCCACTCTGATGTTACTGAGGAGGATGTGGGCATTACCACTGCAGTGACTGCACTACTGGAGACAGGGCTAGAAATGCCTCCCTGTTCTTCACCTGCCACCACAATAATATCGCTCCCTGATTCTGAATCCTGACCAACTTCAATGGGTTTAGTTTTCCTACTTTCTTTTAACTTAAGTAGGTGATCCTCCCACACGATAGTGTGGTGTATTCTGAGATGACTTGCTTGTCCTCCGGTACCATAGTTTGTACCAAGCTTACCACGCCGAACACCTTGCCGACAAATTGAGCATATAGCAACGTTCTCCTCCTTGGCGCTAACAGAAAAGAAGTCCCAAACTGGGGAGGAGAACTTTCTGGCACTGCTGGATGTGCCACTTTCAACACCAGATGAACTTGAGGGGGTGCTTGAAAATATGTGACCCTGTCCACCTACACTGTGACTTTTACTACCACTTCCTACTGAGATGGTTGAGCTGGATGTAGGTCCCTGCCGGGCCTTGGAAAATATGGCAGCTGGAGGTAGTGGTGGTGTAACCTGTGTTGGTGAGATCCGTGCTACATCCCACTCAGTAGCAGCCTTTCTGGATAGGGTGAGAATGTCGGTCTCCAATCCCTTTGGGGCGGGAGTAATGTGCGTGATGACTGGCTCGTCTTCATCAACATCATCACCCCCCTCTTCTACATCTACCTCCATAATTCTAAGTTTTTCTGAGACCTTCCTTTTCAGAAGCATTGTCTTGTGGCGTATATCACTCTCAGACCGAGCTGGTGGTACCCAAGTGTCATCACGATCATCAGAAGCGGGGCTTGAAGAAGAAGATGATGGACTAAGCCTCCTTTTCCTTGCTGGTGGTCTGGAAGACAATAGATCTTCTGAAACAGTGGTTTGACTTTGCTCCACTTTGTCTGCAGGAAGCTCGATTTCCTGAAATGCCCCTACGTCAGGAGCAACAACTACTATGGTGGGCTGTTGCGGCGGCTGCTGCTGTTCTTGTTGCGGTGGCTGCTGCTGTTCTTGCTGCGGCGGCTGCTGCTGTTCTTGTTGCGGCGGCTGCTGCTGTTCTTGTTGCGGTGGCTGCTGCTGCTGTTCTTGTTGCGGCGGCTGCTGCTGCTGTTCTTGTTGCGGCGGCTGCTGCTGTTCTTGTTGCGGCGGCTGCTGCTGTTCTTGTTGCGGCGGCTGCTGCTGTTCTTGTTGCGGCGGCTGCTGCTGTTCTTGTTGCGGCGGCTGCACACTGATCTGCTGAGTTTGTGCCTGCGTTGAACTTGATAGTGTACTACTTTGCGGTAATGACATTTCTTCAACATCGCTGCTCGTTAGTAGACTGGCTACCTCTGCGACACTAAAGCCCTTGGGCCTAGGTTGGTGGGGTTGGACCACTGTGCTGCTCCCAGCTTGGTTCCCGGACAACGCTTTGGTGCCAAAAAAAACATTGGCCGGCACACCACCAGTCGTGGTTAATGGCACTTGCTTTTTCTGTTCCTTCTTCTCACCGGCAACTTTCTTGGTACTGGACCTGGTACCTCTCTTTGGGGCCATCTTCTTCAGATGTCAGGCAGGATGCAGATGCACAACAAGTTCTGGTCTCACGTGGACGTGATGCGCAGCAGGACTTCTGTCTGGCTGGCAGTACAACGGGTAGCCGGGTGATGCTGATGACACCTCCTACTCTGTCTTTTGTGAACCTAAAAGCAAATAAGACAGGAGAAGAACATCAGTGAAATGTTGCATTTGTTGTTGTGGTTCAGTTACTTAGTACTGTACTAGTGCAAACAAAAGATAGTCTAGCCATTTATGACTAGAGCTATGTTATACTACTAGTACTGTGTACAGCCACACACTACACTCTCAGGAAGGATAGGAAAGTTAATAATAAACAACAAAATAAAAATTTAATGGAAGTGGGGTGGACCATTGCATTGTTTGAGCATCTCAGCATCCATGGAGCTGCTGCTGGCAAAGGGGGTTGATGGATGGAAGCAGTAAGCCAAAGAGCCAATAGGAAAACCATGCAGGCCTATGGCAAAAGCAGGACACTAATAACTCACAGTCCAAACACCAAAAAAGGCCACCACCCACATGGACACACACAAATCACAAACAAGCCGGGGGCCTGGGAACCACCAGGAGCTGACAAAAGGCCTATAAAAGCCAGGTAAAGGATGCCTGCTAAAGCACACTGCTCTGCCTTTTTAATGCAACAAAATGTAAAAACGAACATTCACAGGCCCCAAAAAGCTCTGCAGGGTGCATGCATTGCACACCAACACACCAGACACATACAAAAAAAGCATGTCTTTAAGACAACCAACATCAGAAAGGCCACCCCAAAAAACACACTTCCCCAACTCAATCCAATGCCATCCATGCCCTAAATGATGTCTAAATTCAGCAGATCACACAGAAAACACTTGATTAATAAAGCTGTGGCTACCTGCTCTGATCCTAGTGGATGAAAAAGCAGGCCTGTTGGCAGACAAGGCCAGGCAAGCTTGAAGGCCTAGGCCTCAAAATGGCCACCAGCCACATGGCCAGGCCCAACAACATCACAAAGGCAACCCCCAAAAAACACACTTCCCCAACTCAATCCAATGCCATCCATGCCCTAAATGATGTCTAAATTCAGCAGATCACACAGAAAACACTTGATTAATAAAGCTGTGGCTACCTGCTCTGATCCTAGTGGATGAAAAAGCAGGCCTGTTGGCAGACAAGGCCAGGCAAGCTTGCAGGCCTAGGCCTCAAAATGGCCACCAGCCACATGGCCAGGCCCAACAACATCACAAAGACAACCCCCAAAAAACACACTTCCCCAACTCAATCCAATGCCATCCATGCCCTAAATGATGTCTAAATTCAGCAGATCACACAGAAAACACTTGATTAATAAAGCTGTGGCTACCTGCTCTGATCCTAGTGGATGAAAAAGCAGGCCTGTTGGCAGACAAGGCCAGGCAAGCTTGCAGGCCTAGGCCTCAAAATGGCCACCAGCCACATGGCCAGGCCCAACAACATCACAAAGGCAACCCCCAAAAAACACACTTCCCCAACTCAATCCAATGCCATCCATGCCCTAAATGATGTCTAAATTCAGCAGATCACACAGAAAACACTTGATTAATAAAGCTGTGGCTACCTGCTCTGATCCTAGTGGATGAAAAAGCAGGCCTGTTGGCAGACAAGGCCAGGCAAGCTTGCAGGCCTAGGCCTCAAAATGGCCACCAGCCACATGGCCAGGCCCAACAACATCACAAAGACAACCCCCAAAAAACACACTTCCCCAACTCAATCCAATGCCATCCATGCCCTAAATGATGTCTAAATTCAGCAGATCACACAGAAAAAACTTGATTAATAAAGCTGTGGCTACCTGCTCTGATCCTAGTGGATGAAAAAGCAGGCCTGTTGGCAGACAAGGCCAGGCAAGCTTGCAGGCCTAGGCCTCAAAATGGCCACCAGCCACATGGCCAGGCCCAACAACATCACAAAGGCCACCCCCAAAAAACACACTTCCCCAACTCAATCCAATGCCATCCATGCCCTAAATGATGTCTAAATTCAGCAGATCACACAGAAAACACTTGATTAATAAAGCTGTGGCTACCTGCTCTGATCCTAGTGGATGAAAAAGCAGGCCTGTTGGCAGACAAGGCCAGGCAAGCTTGCAGGCCTAGGCCTCAAAATGGCCACCAGCCACATGGCCAGGCCCAACAACATCACAAAGGCAACCCCCAAAAAACACACTTCCCCAACTCAATCCAATGCCATCCATGCCCTAAATGATGTCTAAATTCAGCAGATCACAAAAGGAACAGTTGCTTCATCATGCACACACACACCCATGAGGCCATGCCCATGGCTAGCTCGGGCCTACTACTACTACCCACAAAATAAAAATAAAAAAAAGGAATGATGATAATTAATTATCAAAAATAAATTGTAGTTACAACAACTGCAATGCCCACAATCAAACAAACACAACAACCACTTACTTGTAAAATATCCTATTCCAAAAATACTGAAATCCAATTGCAATGATGCAGCAGACAAAAAGAGTGATCTTTCCAGCTCCAAATCCAAAGGCAGAATGAGCAGGAGATGGACAAAGCACTGGGAGGAGCCTGCTGGACAGGAACAGGAAGTTGGAGATTCTGTGTCACTTCCTCTCTCTCTCCACCTTTTAAAAAAATGACTCTTTGCACAAAAAAGGAAAGCCAAATGTCAATGTAATGAGTTCTTTTCATCCAAAATCAGCATTTGCAGATGGTTTCATGCTGCTAAAGCCGATATTCCTTTCCAAATTGTAAATTTTACGTTGTTGAGTTCTCGAGCTTCACATTACTTCCGCCGGCGTGTCGAAAATGACATGATCGCGTTCTCTTCTTTGTCCCTGTCGCGTTGGATATGACATGTTCGGGGTCTCTTTCTCCTGTTCGCGTTCGATTACACGTGCCCGCGTCCTCATCCTCTGGCTCGCGATGTAGAATGACATGTTCGAGATCTCAATCTTCTCATACTCGCGCGGTGCATGATCGCGAGAAGAAAGACGTGATCGTGCGACAAATGATGTGATCGCGTGACAAATGCCGTTAATGCGGCCGCGAACTGTCGCGAGACAGCGCAAAATGGCTACCAAAGTCCAACATCTCGTGGAGAACGCGACCGGGTCAAGAAAACTTGTCGGCGAACGCGGGGTTTCAGGTAAGGCGATCGCGCGAACGCGAGAATGTATTTTTTTACAGCGCGAGCAAGAAACAAATTATCGCTAAGCTGCGGAATGTGGAAATTTTGACATTTTCGCGCTTTCCGCGGAACGCGAAAATGCCAAAATATCGCAATTTCCGCGAACGGAACGGAATTTTGGCCCAGGCCTAATCTAGAGTAACTGGGGCCTGATGTAGGTTTTGTATGCTCGGGACTGCCACTTGCCCACTGCCTGAATGCTTGTTTCTGACATGCCGTACTGTAATGCTGAGGTTGCTGCGTCAATCCTGAAAGAGTGGAAGGTGAATTCCTCTGGGGGAAGCCCGGCTTTGGCGAGGGCCTGCGCATCCCTGCTGTGAATTGGAACTTGCTCAAGTTGCTCCCATCCTGGTGTTTGAAAAATGGCCCGTTCCCTGCCGGGCGTGTTCCCATGTACTTAAATAAGGAACACACTGCACAATATTCTCTCCCCTGGATGCACTGTAGCTGTACTACTGCCCCCTTTCCTACCTGGTCTGTTTTGGACCTCCTTAGCACTATCTCCACTGAAGCTGCCCCGGGTTTGATGTCTGTGGCTTGGAGGCAGCGCCTTGCAGGCCCATGTTTCCTGGGTGCCACCAGCTCGCTGATGAGGAATGCACCAAACAATGCTGTGGAGAAGGCTGCCTGAAACATGTGGAGCTCAAATATGTCCTTTGCAAAAATCGCTAGTGCTTCCATTAGCTGGCCCAATTTTATTTTAAATATGGGACGCCTGCTGCCCATTTCCACCCCTTCAGAGCTGCTTTGAGGTACAGGGAAGCGTGGGATCTTCCCGTGTGTGTATTTATGAAATGGGCTGTGGCTGCCAGTTGAGCCTGTGCCCACGAACTTGATTTCTTGTTGGTAAATGCCCATTGTATGAATAGCTCCACTGCTCTTTGTGTCTCGCCCCTGTTGGTCAGAGTCAGTATGCCCCCTGTCTGCATCACTGTTGCTGCGTATTTCTTGTACCGTCTGGCTGTTTCTGGGGTAAGGGCCTGATTTACCAGTGTAGATAAGTCTACCCCCCAGGTCCCACAGGTGTTCTGGAAAAGTGTCCATCACCTTGTCCACCCCAGGCATCATTTCCCTGAATCTGCTCATCTGCGATCTGGACAGGCTGTCCGCTACTGCGTTGTCCACCCCGGTACATGGCGGGCCTGCAGATCCAAGTTCCCCTCCAGATGCAATTTAACCAACTGCCACATAGTCTTAAAGTGTCAGGGCACCTTGCTGAACCTTTATTAATGGCCACCCCCTTATTGTCTGACCATAGTGTCAGCTTCATGTCCTTTAAGTCCTGTTTCCATAGTGTCAATGCTACTATAATAGGGAACAGCTCAAGGAATGTTATGTTACTGGGGATGCCTTGCCTGTGCCACTTATCCGGCCACTGGCCTGCCCACCATTTCTTACCCAAAATTGCCCCAAAGCCCGTGTTCCCAGAAGCGTCAGTAAATAGGGCTATCTGCCTGGCTGTTCCTTCCCTCCAGATAAGGACACCGTTAAACTCTGTTAAGAATTTGTCCCACATTAGCAAGTCTTGCTTGACTCCTGCCCCCAGGCGGACATGGTGGTGCTTGTGAGTGAGGCACCTGGCAAAAACTCTTCCTGCAGGGATTACCCTAGCTGCAAAATTGAGCTTGCCAATCAACCTCTGTAGCTCACAGAGAGTTGCTTTGTTGCGGCCACATAGGCCCCCTACTTCCGAACTGAAATCTCTCACCTTGTCCTCAGGTAACCTGGCCGTCACTGTGACTGAGTCCAACTCTATGCCCAAAAATTAGATTTTTGTGGAGGGAGCCACTGTCTTTTCGGCTACAAGCGGGATCCCAACTCCCTTGCTAGCTCCTCAAAGGGTGCCAGTGTGTTGCTGCATTCAGGTGAATTGGTGGGGCCTGTAAACAGAAAGTCGTCCAGGTAGTGAAGTTTCCCCCTTGGTGGGTGTCTGTTGTGTGGGGCCCATTCTAAGAAGGTGCTGAACTGCTCAAAATATGCACAGGACACTGCACACCCCATAGGCATGGCTTTGTCAATATACAGGTCCCCATCCCACTGGAAACCTAACAGGTGGAAACTTGAGGGATGTATTGACAGGAGGCGGAAAGCGGATTCAATGCCCGCCTTAGCCATGAGTGCCCCATGTCCTGCTGACCTCACTAGGTCAATTGCATCGCCACCATCGCATAGCCCACTGAGCAAGCCTCAGCGAATATCCCGTTGTTTATTGACGACCCCTCGGGGAAGGAGAGATGGTGGATTAATCTGAATTGCCCTGGCTCCTTCTTGGGGACCACTCCAAGGGGAGAGATAACTAAACCTTTACGCAAATGTGGGGGGAGGGGGCCCTCTATTCTGCCCAAGGACTTTTCTTTCTCAAGTTTCTTGTGCACCACCCCTGGATGTTCCAGTGCAGATTTCAGGTTGCTTTCCCCATCTAACGGCAGTGGACCTATGAATGGTATCCTGAAATCTTCCTCAAAACCTTTCACTAATTATGCTGCATCTGTTCTGTTAGGGTATTGGTTGGGTAGCCTGCAAAGTTGCTGAGAGTTAATTGGGGATCTGGCTAGCTGGCATTTGTGTAATCCTTGTGACTCCCCCACCACGTCCGTGTTTGTGCTATTGTTTCCTCGTCTTATCCTTCTTGTCCCCTTTGTGATCCTGCTTGCGCCGACATCCGTCCGTAGGGTGCCCACCCCCACAAATGGAACATGCGTGTGGGAATTTGCATGACGAACCCCATGTGCATTCCCCGGCGTCATATTTCCAGCAGACTGCTTTTGCCGCGCTAGAGGAGGGTGGTTTCCCTGCGTTGTGCTTAGACCTGTGAAAGGACTTCCACTTCCCTTTGTAGAGGGAACCCAGAAAGGACTGGTCACTTTTGCTTGCCCAGGATTTCACTTCCTTGGCCACCAACATTTTGTGTATGAACCCAGAGACGTCCTCCTCATTCCATTCCATCTCTGGGTGCCTTTCCATTTTTAGCCTGAACCCCTTGTCATACTCCAGCCATGCGTCCCCGGAAAACTGCCTTTGCGCCCAATGAATATTGGCCTCATATAACCAGAGGTTTGCTGCGCAGTGTGAGAATTTTCCCACTATTATGCACACCATTATTCTAAACATGTCCAGCCAATTATCACATTTTCTTCCTTTCTCTCCTCGCACCTCTCCCTTCTATCCTCATCTTTCTTATCACAAACCGTGAGATCCAAGCCCTCTAATTGAATCTCTAGTAGGGAAGAAATGTCCACAAACTCCTTCCTCCATATCCTTTCCTTGACCGCCAAAGGGATGAGGCATGCTAAACCTGTGGCTCTTGTGGTCATGGAGGTCGGACCTGCTGACAGTCTGGTAAAGGCCGCTGCCGCTGAAGTTTCTCACGCCGGGTCACCTACCGTACCAGTGTAACCCCATGCTACTCCTGGGAACCATTTGCTCCCCCCGTGTGCCCTGCTCCGCCTGCCCTTGTAGTCTTTCCTGGCACACGCAACCTGGATCTAATAGCCATGTCAGACCAGATACCCCTTCTGTGCACTGTGCCCCTGTGTCCTCCGCCCCCCACCCCCTTGAGCAATAGGGGTGCCATTGATTTAAAACATTCTTGCACAATTGCAGTAATATGCTTACCACTTGAAGCTCTGCTGTGGGTCTCGCTGTGTTCCCCTGCCGTCGCCAGGATGGCTACAGGCGGCAGGTCTCTTCTGTGGCTTATTTCGGGGGGCTCTTTTCTGAGGCTGTTTGGGCACGGCCTTCCTACTTCTTTTGGGCGCCGGTGAACTGGCGACTCCTGCTGCTTGCCTCCCTGAGTCATCTCCTTCATCCAAGCCCAAATGTGTCTGCAGCCATCCATCACCGTGCACTGCAGAAGCTGCCCGGATTTTCCTCAGCAGCTCTGTGAGCTCTGCTGGCTGCTACCCTTGCGCTTCCATTACTCCTGGTTGGGTGCTGCCGCCTTCTTGGATGCACCAAAAGACTTCCTTCATTGCCTGAGAAGAAAGACGCTCTCGTCGCAGGCTGGGGCGCCGAGGGGCCAACATGGGAAACCACAATTGCGGCTCTGTGCGGGAGAGAGGGAGCCTCCTCCGCCTGCTGTCCTGGTGCACGTGGAGACGCCGTCAAGGAGGGCCGATTCCCTCCCGGGCTGAGATGGGCGGCCGGGCTCGCTTCAAAGTTAGGATCCCTGTATTCCAAAGTAAGTCCTCAACTAACAGCTCGACCCGCTTCCAATACGATCTGGCATAGGCGAGGAGGGTGGGGTTAAATCACCGTGCCCAGCTGATCACGGTTCTGGCCGCGGCGGTGATCAGTGAGGTAGGCGCACCCTAGGTCTCCCGGTGTTCTCAGGGGCGTAGGCGGGAAGGGGGCACCCACCCGATAACAGCTGATCGGGAACCCACCCGGCAACAGCTGATCACGGCTATGCTCGTGGCACTGGTTGGGCGAAGAAAACCAGGATCGTACTCTCGGTCGAAAATTTATCTTGTAGCTGGTTCTATGCGTCTTCCGGCAGCGCTTCTCCTAGCAATACTTCGCCTCGCTGAAATCTCCTGAAAAACCAGTGCGTCGCTCCCCCGCTCCACGAAGATAGGAGCTACCTGGGGGAGTGGTGGCTTATACCCCCCATACCTTTCCCACCACGCGGGTGCTGCCCCCTATTGGGGGGTTTGTATCTCGCCAGGTCCCCCATTGAACGGGGGCCTGGCGCCACTGTGGCGCTCGTGGGTGGGGGACATGGACACTTGGCACTGCTTCTGGGCGTTTTGGGCACCCAGAACCAGTTCTCCTCCCAGGGATCGGCGTGGGTTATGGCGCCGGCCCCTGAGCCTCACCCCCTTTGGGGGTCGGCGGCCTCTGCAATTGCACTCCTACTAGCATGACAATTCAGACTATTTCAGGCCACACAAAGCTATAATAATTTTGCGATAGTCTGGTATTCATCATTTTCTATACATATTGATTTAATAAACACGATTGTTGTGCTCATCTTGAAATTAAAAAGAAACACCACCGTGTGATGGACTGTCACTAGAGCCGATGCTGACAATCATGTGCTGGTCCTGAGCACCAGAAACCACCGGCACAAATTAAGCTCTGCATATATGTGAGGGTGAGTGTTTACACACACACACACACACTTTATGTTACTCTTTATCTGGATAAGTGGTGCTATGCTACGAGTCAGATAATGTTAAAGGGGCGCTCCCGTAAATAATGCCACAATATGTCTTAAAACACAAGCTGGCCGAAACTGACATTATCAAACAAAAGAACATTCTTGAAAAGCTAATTTTGGTGATTGTTAGCAATGTAGGACTGGGGTGAACATAACTGTTTTTAAGTTACACTGGATGGCCCCTTTGACATACAGTAGTTGACACTAAGCTTAAATGGTGTTAGGCGTATTATTGAATGTGGTAGTTTATATCTGTGGTATGTGGGATTAATTGTGGGTAATGTTTTGATCTTTGGTGGGCAAATGGTCATAGCATTTTTGGAATGTTGCTTACCACAAATTAATGTAATCTATGACTATGTGAGCAAATAAATGCACCAGTTTGACAGTAAATCATATGTTTAAATTAGAGACAAAAGCAACAAGCATTGCAAAGGCGATATTTCTGACCATCGCAAGAGCTATTGGGTTTGTCAATGTGCTTTCCCCTGTTATACAGCAGCACGACTGCTATTCAGCATGGCTAAAGGTTCAAGAAACAAGCATTTGCAATGCAATAGGTTTCGCATTTGCAAGAGTTTGAGCTATTGGCATTGTAAATGACAATGTCTTTTTTTTCTGCGTTTTGAAAACCTGCAAGCGGTGCGTAAACACACACTTTCTACTTATAGTCATTGCTTATGAGTAGCAAGGCTGGCAGTAAAAGAGGTGCAGTCACTGCCAGCCTTGCTTCCCATAAGCAAGGACTATAAGTACAAAGTGCATGTTTACGCACTGCTGGCAGGTTTTTAAAACACATAAAAAAAGACATTGTCATTTACAATGCCAATAGCTCCAACTCTTGCAAATGCGGGAGCTATTGCATTGCAAATGCTTGTTTACAAAAAGGTGTGCATGGGTAACAGGAAGTGCGCTTAAGATCGCCAAAAGACTTGCTGCCACACAATGATCGCATGCAACTTCCTGTTCCAACCTTCTACCTCTATAGCAGTAACAAACGGGTGGTCCTTTACAAAGTTTCATCAGAACCTGGTACGCGCCTTCGTAAAGGAATATTTTTTCCACCATTGTTAGGTCACAACATTTTGTTTTTTTCATCTTTATGTAATCTATTTTAATTCTTCAGGCTTTTTACTTTAACTTATTTAGTTTCTATAGATACTACTTATATGTTCACATTATGTTCACTTTTTAGGAACCACAACCCAGGGTAAATACGGGAATAAATCATAATTTACAAATACGTTTTAAGATAGAAAACGTGCAGAGCCAAGTAAGGGATTTTTCTTTTTTCTTTATTATAAAAAAATTCTAAAGGTGTTTAATACATTTCTCCCTTGTAAAAACACAAACGCTCGTTTTTCATTCCCTGTTTGCTGTTGCCTTTTTACAACCAAGGCTACTGCTTCCTCCATAGCGTTTATTTTGATATTCATTTTTTATTTCTTATAAACATTTATAAAGGTGTGTAATAATGTCTCTCTTGTAGAAATACAAGCGCTTATCTTTTCATTCTCTGTTTTCTGTTCCCGTTTTCCTCCCTAGGCTACTGTTTCCTGCATAGTGTGTATTTTGATATTGTTTTTTTATACATTATGGCATAAAAGCGCTGGTATTTTCATTTTGATTGCTGTAGCCTTTTTCCCTCCCAGACCACTGTTCCCACCACAGTTGTATTATGTTTGTAATAAAACAACAGCAGAAGTGCGGAAATGGCAAAGGCATACACTATAATTTTATGTTTGAAAATGTACATAATTCTACATTTCAAGCTCAAATATAACTATTTCAGGTATTACAATCAATAGCAATGAAACTGTTTGTTCACTTTGACCTTTAAGCCAATCGCAGATTAATTTTACAAATTGCTCTTTTCGTATTTGTTAGCTTTCTCTTCCTATTGTTCTCTTTAATTACCCTAGTTCCGACTTAAAGACTCTAGCTACATAGCACAGGAACACTCCTGCCAACCTCATACACCTTGCAGCTTACCTTGCATCTTTAAACATATGAAAGTAAATTCGTTTTTTTCTTTATTTGTGTTTGACAAATTAAATTGTAGTTTTTTTTAATCTATTTTTAACTTACATTTGTCCACGAAACAGGACAAGTTCACAAATATTTACTGTAATGGCAATTGTACCGACCCAATGAACCCCCCCCCCCCCCCCCCCAAAGTGTAGTTTACAAAATGTTTTCTTTTTCAAGGAACTCAGTGCTCACATAGAGTGCTTTACAAAATGTATTCTTTTGGCAGTTACTTTGTTATCGCAAAATTAAAATACTTTTGGAATCTTAATCTTGGGTGTGTGTAATTTGTTCAGAAAGCTAAAAACATTATCTTAAACTAACGTTTATTTTTAAAGGGTGGCTTTATTTTTTGTCAGGTATTTTTTTTAAATCAGCACGGTCATCCAATGTGTAATTCCATACATGTTTGCATATTTGCAGGTACTTCCTTCACGCAAAATTAAAAAATGTTGGGACACTTTTTTAGCCTGAAATGTTATCGGCGCTAAAAAAAACACACACAGGACATAATCAAACAATGAAAAATCGACACCCAATACAATTGTGTCCTATATTAGTTTTATAGCAATACGTACCCACTCCACAGTGTAATTCCAATTCTGACTGACCTCTTCAATGTGCGCCCGTACAATAAGCGCGTTAGTGTTGAGCGTGTTATATATTCAGAAAGTTAAAAAATCCTTCTTTACCCAGCCTTCATTTTTATGTTTCACCTTCACAGCATTTGATCTGTGCTTGTGAAATCCCTTGTATTTAACATATCTTAAAAGGGGGCTCCTATCACTTCCTTCTGCCGAATTACTGTGTTCATTTGTTTTGTGGGGAACTTTTATTTAATAACTTCCCCTGGCTGCACGCATTTAAGATACTTAGACTAAAGCTGTTCACATAGTTTAAGCCCCTTTCACTATCAAGATAAGATATCGTCCAACGGAAAAGGTAAACAGCTTCTAACAGTATGCTAGAATGCTTGCTTTGAATTTGTGGCATTTTCTATTCATGCCTCAGTACCTTTCTTTGCTCTTTTTAGGCATTATCAGATTCATTTTTTCAATGTAATCTATTTTGTCATTATGATCAAATTTTAAATGTTATAATAAACATTGCACATTAAAAATAAAGTTAATATACAAGAGCTATGCTATATTTTACTACTAAACAGGCAGCTACAAGTGCAGTCACCTGAAGACAATGGGGTCATGATTTGAATGGTGCAACAGGTGCGGTAGTACCGGGACCGAGCACCTCTAAACACATAATATCATTATATTTAACTACTAAACAGGCAGACACAATTGCAGTTACCTTGCAGTTAAAAGGGAATTGATTTGAATGGTGCAGCAGGTGCAGTGGCACCATGCCTAAAAGTCAGAAATCAAAACTCCTCTAAACACATAATATTGCTATATTTGAATACTAATCAGGCAGTCACAAGTGCAGTTATCTGGCAAGAGCTTAGTTCATGATTTCAATAGTGCAGCAGGCCCAGTGCCACCAGGACCAAAAGTTCCAGATACCCCACTAAGTACCAATCATTGCTATATTTTACAATTAAACAGGCAGATACAAGTGCAGTTATCTTTTAGTCACTAGGGTCATGATTTGAAAGGTGCAGCAGGTGCAGTGGCACCAGGCCTAAAAGTTGCCAGAATACCACTAAACACCTAATATTGCTATTTTTACTACTTAAGGGGCAGTCACAATTGCAATAACCTTGCATTTAAAAGGGGCTTGATTTGAATGTAGCAGCAGTGGCACTGGGGCCAAAAGCTCGTGAGTCCCCACTAAACCCAGATTATTGCTACATTTTACTACTAAACAAGACAGTCACAAGTGCAGTTATCTAGCGGGCAAAATTGGTCATGATTTGATTGTTGCAGCAGGTGAAGTAGCACCAGGACCTCTGGCTCTAAGCACCCTACTAAACCCCTAGTATTGCTGCTGTTAGACTTGGCATCCTTGGGGTTGTTTCTCCGGACTTGTTTGCCTCTACCGTCTGCATTTTAAACTGTGGACTAGATTTTCTTTTTGTTGGTGTAGATGCTTTGGCTACTCTGCCACTGCTGACCAGTGTCAAAGTGCAAGTGCTCCCTGTAAAAATTGTGATTATAATTGGTTATTCAATTCAATTCAATTCAAATGATCTTTATTCGGATATATACAGAACATCCATAAAAGTACATACAAAATACACCAAGCATTCTTATACACAGTCAAATAAGTGCAGATATCAATACGCAAATAGTGCAAAAATAGTTCTAGATCAAACATGTCAGAAATTTCTAGAAAATGCATCCATTAAAATGCATAAAAAGTCATCCCAATGAATAATAAAACATGTTTTAAGAAAACAACATGTCTAAGATACATCAAATGTGCAAATATGCAGTGTGCAAGTAATAAAACAACCTGAGTCATTGATAAAAACTAATCTTAAAACAGCATATCTAATGGTACACCCAATGTACAAGAATACAATGTGCAAAATAATAAACAGGCTGTCAGACCAAATTCATTAGGGTGGATGGACAGCCAATGTGCAAAACACAATAAGTTAAGTTGGCAGAATAATCCACACACATCAGGTCGTATTCATTGAGGCACGAGAACGGACAGCAATTTGAAGAAAGTGGTTGACTCTGTAAATTACATCGTCAGTACTTAACATCCGTAAAACTCTAAAAGCCTCATTAAAATCCGTCAGGGCATTGGCTCTCAAATAAGGGATTAGAAAGTGTTTGGTATATTTTACATAAAAGCCACAAAACAATGTAAAATGCAGCAAACTTTGCTTTCCACCCTGGTTACATGGGCAGAATAAATTCCCCAAATTATGAGTGTAACCTAAGGGGAAGCAGAGTAAGTTTACCACACTCCCATCCCTAAATCTAAACAGCAAACTCCGATTCCATCTGCCCAATTTCTTGCGTAGGTAGCCTTGGGGCATATTAGATGGCTTAGTACATAATATTTGTAGTGGTATGTACCCAATAATTACTGGCTTTGTAAATTCGGTTTTTTCTCTATTCACTCGATACAAATCAAATAAGGCCCTTTTCACTATGGTCTTATGTGATGAATCAATTGTTTCGGGTGCTGAGAAGAGATGCGCCATTTCTACGCTTAGAAGGCTCATCTGTACCGCGTTAAGCCAGGGAATATATTTTGCCCGCTCACTTTTTAGGCAGTCTAAAATTATGTCACGGGTCAGTGAGGCTGCTGGATTAAGCCAAATTTTTAACCAAAACAGAGCAGGTCTAGATTTTATAAAGTCCTCTATATATGGGAGATTCAATTCTCTATGGCACACGTATGATGGTGCCGAGATAACCCCCCCCCCAGTACCTTCCTACAGAATTTATTTTCTTCTATCTGGATGTTCGTGCAACTCGAGTATCCCCACACCTCGGCACCATAAGTTCCTGTGGGGACGCACTGGGTTTTATAAATTTGTAAAAGTGATAGAATGACTTCAGTGTGCTTTGGTTGGCGTAAAGTAATTATAGAGTTGATGGCTTTACCCAGTTTATTCCTCCCTCTGGCAACATGAGGTTGCCAGGATCCGAAATCGGAAAACAACAGACCTAAATAAGGGAAAGTGCTAGTGCTATTTAAAACATTGTTCCCTGACGTAATATGGCAGATTTTATGTTTCTTTGGCCCACAAGACATTATATAAGATTTTTTTAAATTTGTGCATAAGTCAAGGTCGGCCATATAGGAGACAAAGCCTGATATTAAAGTGCGAAGTGCATTAGGTGTACGGCCTAAAAGTACTGCATCGTCGGCATAAAGCAATACAGGGAGGGGTTTGCCGTTAACGAGCGGAACATCAGTAGTCAGTTTATCCAAGGATGTACTTAGTTCATTTATATATAAAATAAAAAGCAGGGGAGCCAAGACACAACCTTGTCTTACACCCCTGCCGATTAAAATCTCGCCCGAAACTTCACCATCGTTATTAATACGAACACAGGCTTTTAAATCACTGTGTAAATGGGCCAGAAAATGGACCAGAGATTCATCCAAACCATATCTCAGCAAGGCTGTCCATAGGCGTGATCGGTTGACAAAATCAAAAGCAGAGCTTAGATCCATAAAACCTAGGTAAAGTGGGGATTTTTTAGCTATAGTGTATTTATCTAAAACTAAGTTTAGGTTCAAGCACTGCTCAACCGTCCCTACGTTGCTTCTAAAGCCTAACTGGCATGGATGTAAAATTTTATTTTCTTCGGTCCAAATGTTAATCTTATTAAAAATGACCCTGCCCAAAATCTTCAATGTATTGTCAATTAATGATATCGGGCGGTAACTCCCAGGATCAAGTCTGTCCCCTTTTTTAAAAATTGGTACGATGGTGCTATTGGACCAAGAATCAGGCAGTGAAGTGTTTGATAAATTATTAAAAACATTACACAAAAGTGGGGACCATAGGCCAGGCTCTGATTTTATTAAATCAATAGATACTCCATCAGGCCCTGGCGCTTTGTTTCCTGCGCTTTGAAGAATTGCATCCTCTACTTCCGTTATTGAGATATACGGAAACTTAAATAATTGACAATTTTCAATAGGAGGAGTCGATGCCATGTAAATATTTGTGAAGTGCTTCACCCATACGTCCCCTGGTATGTTACAAGTTATGGGAGTAATATTGGTGCCAAATGATTTCAGGTTCTTGACCTCTCTCCAAAACCCGGCAATATCCTTTGTTGCTGCAGTTCGTACGAGTGATTCCCAATGGGTTTTTAAAAGCTCTTCGGATCGTGTTCTTAAAGCACGTTTGTAGCTAGACCTCAGGGTCCTCACCAAAGACTGATCTGGTGGATCGGTCTTTAAGGCAGCTCTCAGATCTCTGTTTGCTCTAGAGCAAGAGTTGTCAAACCATCTAGGGATGATGTTAGTATTAATTAAGACTGGCTTGGATATCTCCTTCTTTATAGTCTTGCACAGTTCAGTGAATGCTTCCACAATCGCATAGTCAGGGTGGTCGGATGACAGGCAGGTAAAGACTAGTCCAGGATAAGATTTTACAACTCGGGCTAGTACCCCCTTATTGTCAATCCCCTTCCAGACCACCCTTAGCCTATCTGTCGACGCGACTAGGTTTTTTGCCCCTATTTCTTTCCGCTTCGGCTTTTTGTGAGGAAATTTAAGAGTGGATAGAATGGGATGATGGTCGCTATATATACACCTGACTACTGAGGCCTCTAATAAAAGGTCCACGAGCGTAGGGCTAATGAATACATAGTCAATTGTGGAAGCACTCCCATGTCCGATATAAGTGGCCACGGGGCGGATTTTCTCCATAGTGTTTACTTTTTCCAGAACATTGATTAAGTCCCTCGTGGCCAGAAGGTTGGATAATTCTTCACCTCTTTTACAGGGAGGAGTTTGACGGTGAATGTGTGCATTAAAATCACCTCCTACACATATCCCATCAAGTTTACCACACTTTTGTCCTTCAATAATATCGTCATTAAAATTAAACAACTTTATAAAATTCATATTGGGATGTGTTTTAAAATCATTGTTATAAAAATTTATTAAACATATTCTAACACTGCTAATATGGAGCAATGCCTGGAAATTTCTATTGTATGTTTCCAGTGGTTCAATGTTGACATCTGCACCTATTTTGACCCATGTTGATAGTCCCCCGCTAGGTCTACCTATAGCAGGTGTAGAAGCAGTTTGATTAAAACAACAGAAACCATCAAAAAGAAGAGGAGTGGTGCACCAAGTTTCTTGAAACATTAAAATATCAATTTTAGAAACCCAGTCCACCCAGTCCCTATTTGTAACTTTAGCATTTAAACCTGCTATATTCCAGCTTAGGATTGCCAGATTGTTGGTAGATGGTACCGGAGTAAAAACATGGCTATTGTTCTTAGGCACCTTATCGTCGTTAGCAATCACTATAGTTGAATTAATAGGTGAATCCCCTGCTGGCCCGGGTATCTTAGAATAGTTCCTAATTACTGAATCTGACGGGATAGTTGGTGGTCAGTCCAGAGTGCCCAGGTCAGACAGGGCACTGTACCTGTTATATAGGGGAAGAGGTGAAAAAATGGGACTGGGAGGTCTGTGATGAGGTCTGTAAAAGTAACCCAATGGCAAGGAGGTTATGTCAGTAGGTGGGGAGAAACACGTATTAGTACTGCCAAGGATAAATTTAGCTGTAGAGGGATTTCTAAAATTGATGACAATACAATCCCCTTCTATGTTCTTTGGTAGTGGCCCAACCCAGCTCACCCGTCGTGTAGTCAAAATTTCTCTCATGATATTGGGTCCTACCCCTTTGTGTTTAGATAGCCAGTCTATGCATTTGTTATTAAGCTGCATCCATGTCTCGCTCTGTCCCTCCCTTAACTGAGGTACGCCTGCCAAAATTATTACATAAGGGCAGGCGTCGGGAGGCAAATTAAGGACAGGCCCTGAGTACATTGTTGGCCTTGTGATAGTTATTTGGCCCTTGTCTGATGCAGTGTTAATAGGTACCTTCCTTCCTGTGGCATGGAGGGTGGGAGCATCCTTAAGCGTATTAGTGGCTATAGTATTGGGGCATATTGGTTCTATGACTGTAGTCAGGGTGTGCTGGGGGGTTTTTGAAGTGTAATTTCTCCCATCATTGGCGCTTTTCGATACAATGTTTGCAATAGTAACTTTTCTGGGGGCATTTTGCTCCTCGCTTAAAATACCTTTATTAACAGTTTCTAAATCTTTCAAAAAGCGCTCGCCCCTTATTAGGTCAAGGCTAATAGCCCCCTTCCTCTTGACATCCTCATTCTTAATCAAGGTTTCAATACGGTCCAATCTTTTAAAAATATTATTAAACTGTTTGATCATTTGACATTCTAACTGTTTAAAACGGTATCTACAATAGTTTCCATAAAATTAGCATTTGATTTCATTACAGAAATATTTTCACTAACTGGCTCAGTCTGTGTATAAGTACAGTTTATACCATTACTGGGGGGGAGTAATATCCAGGAGTCCTTCGACCAATTGCACTTCATCAGTCGCAACACTACTGCCCCCTATTGTTTTTTGCTTCCCTCTAGTCCACATACTCTGCGGTGTGGGTTGGCCCTTGTTATACAGAGCTGGTTTCCTTTTGTTATTTAAGGATTTTGGGGGGCCTCTTTTCCTTTTTCCTCCAGCAGGTTTGGCTTTCGGGGATATATGAGGGATAGGGACGTATTCAGTGGTGTCGAGCTGGGATTCAAGAATAATAGTGTCGCTTTCCTCCTCAAGGGTAATAGATGGTGGGTGGGGCACATTGGATTTAGACACTGTAACAGTTGGGGATAAGGGTATAGTGTAAGCTATACTTGAGTCCCTGGGCTCAGGGTGTGCACGTGAAAGCTCCAGTGACATCCGTCTCTCTGTACTCGCAATTTCATTGGCAACCATGTTGAAAGCATTATCCAGCATACTTTCCAAGGATAACGGTATACTCGGATGTGCCACATCTGGGCCGCCACTTTGAATAGCAGAGCGCTTCCCCCTTGTGGCCATATCGCTTCTCTCACCTTTCTGCAGCTTAGATGGGTGGCCCGCCCGACCACTGTTGACCTCTGAGGGCCTCAGAGGGCCCGCCCTTTGCCCGGGCTTAGCCCGGCGTCGCCCGCGCGCGTCCCGCGTCGCGGGGGGAGTGCCTGATTTTTAAGCGCCTCCTGGCGCAGGAAACGCTGTCGGCGAGTTCCGGCCGCACAGGCAGCTGGGAATTGTAGTCCCCACTCAGCGGCCGCGTTGGTATTGGCGGCGGCGGAGGACAGATGAGCAGCGGACCAGAGCACACAGGACACACCAGGTAGGACACACAGCGGGAGTCAGCAACGCGCCCCCACGTCTCCAAACGAGCAGCCCGCTCTGCCGGGGGAGTGCCTGATTTTTAAGCGCCTCCTGGCGCGGGAAACGCTGTCGGCGAGTTCCGGCCGCACAGGCAGCTGGGAATTGTAGTCCCCACTCAGCGGCCGCGTTGGTATTGGCGGCGGCGGAGGACAGATGAGCAGCGGACCAGAGCACACAGGACACACCAGGTAGGACACACAGCGGGAGTCAGCAACGCGCCCCCACGTCTCCAAACGAGATGATTTTAACCGCTTTCTTGAATAAACGTGTGTCACTGCATCCGCACAGCAGAGGGTTACTAGCGCTGCTCTACCTTGTCGCTGTCTCCAGGACCAGGTACGAAGAACTGCATTTCCCAGAAGGCTCTAGGACTACCAGGAACTTCCTCTTGGCGCTCCAATTGCCTTGCGTATTGCGATCAGAGTGGCGTCCCAGGCTACGCAGTCAGAAATCAAAACTCCTCTAAACACATAATATTGCTATATTTGAATACTAATCAGGCAGTCACAAGTGCAGTTATCTGGCAAGAGCTCAGTTCATGATTTCAATAGTGCAGCAGGCCCAGTGCCACCAGGACCAAAAGTTCCAGATACCCCACTAAGTACCAATCATTGCTATATTTTACAACTAAACAGGCAGATACAAGTGCAGTTATCTTTTAGTCACTAGGGTCATGATTTGAAAGGTGCAGCAAGTGCAGTGGCACCAGGCCTAAAAGTTGCCAGAATACCACTAAACACCTAATATTGCTATTTTTACTACTTAAGGGGCAGTCACAATTGCAATAACCTTGCATTTAAAAGGGGCTTGATTTGAATGTAGCAGCAGTGGCACTGGGGCCAAAAGCTCGTGAGTCCCCACTAAACCCAGATTATTGCTACATTTTACTACTAAACAAGACAGTCACAAGTGCAGTTATCTAGCGGGCAAAATTGGTCATGATTTGATTGTTGCAGCAGGTGAAGTAGCACCAGGACCTCAGGCTCTAAGCACCCTACTAAACCCCTAGTATTGCTGCTGTTAGACTTGGCATCCTTGGGGTTGTTTCTCCGGACTTGTTTGCCTCTACCGTCTGCATTTTAAACTGTGGACTAGATTTTCTTTTTGTTGGTGTAGATGCTTTGGCTACTCTGCCACTGCTGACCAGTGTCAAAGTGCAAGTGCTCCCTGTAAAAATTGTGATTATAATTGGTTATCAATAGGTGGCATATTTGATTTTCTGGTAAGTCCCTAGTAAAGTACATTGAGGATGCCAGTGCCTGTAAATCAAATGGTACTAGTGGGCTTGCAGCACTGATTATGCCACCCACATGAGTAGCCCTGTAAATGTATCTGAGACCTGCCACAGCAGTGTCTTCAGACGCAGTTTGTAACTGCCATGTTGACCTAGAAAGTGCACCCACTTACCAGGCCCCAGACTCCTTTTTCTTACATGTAAGGCACCCCTCAGGGTGGCCCAAGGTATCCCCATGGGCAGGGTGCAGTGCATGTGAAAGGTCGGACATGTACTGATGTGTTTTACATGTCCTCATGTGTATTTCTATTTTCACTATTGAAAGGCTGTCTGTCTCATAGTTGAACATGGGAGCTGCCTTGTAACATCTCACAAGTGTAATTTGGGACAAGATAGAGAAAGAGCTTTCTTTAGATAGAGAAGATTCCATCTTTAGTTCTTTAGGCACATAGTTGATTCTTAGCCAGTATTTCTAATCACTTGGTATTCACACTTTGGGTCATTCATTCTTTTTGGTGTTTTTACTGAGTTTGAGTGCCTCGACATTTTCGATCATGGCTTCTCTTAAGTTCTACTTTGGGTGATCGGTATCTTTCACTGTCCTCATTTTTATTCAGTCATCTTGATTGATCTTATACTATCATATGACCCCTGGCCAATTTCTGATACCCCTGTCTTATACTCGTTTTTTTCATTTCTTAGATTTTATTACTGGAACTCTTTATTGGGCGTACTGGTATCCATTATTGTCTGTCCTGATGATGACCACCAAATTGTAATGTGGACGAAACGCAGTCGACCCCTTCATGTGGCCTTGATTGTAGAGGACGCACTCTCTGCTATGATACAAACTACATATCTGTAAATGTCCTCAGCCATGTCTTTTTGTTTACACAGTGTATTGTCTGTATGAATATTTGTGTAACTTATTGAGTGCCATTGTTGTTTTTGTCATAAATATTGTCTTATTAAAAAATGTTGTACATTTTTGTGAATTTGTGTAGGGGTATCACTTGTTAGAAAGTTGCTTGCAATGTTGCTTTAACAAAATTGTTCCTAATATTGTCTTTATTCTCCCTTTTTTAATACATTTTTGTTTGATCTCTGGTTATTGTGATTTGGCATTTTACGTTAGATATTTAACATTAACCTTTGTTAAGATTCCTGTCTTTTAAAAAGTGGGCATTTTCTTGTTTAACCATCCTGAGTACCTCTGCTGCTTGTTTATTCACGGTCTGGTTTTTGAAGTGGGGCTGGGGATGTGCATTTACCCTAGACAGTCACAAGTGGGTGTTGAGGTGTGTCCTGCCTTGCCTGGGTGACTCATAACCATGCTGAATCGACCTTGTCTACATTTAAGAGTGGCGTGAGCGCTTCAGAGGATCCTACTGACCTAATAGCCTGTTTTGCGGTTACAGTAGGTCACATATGGTGCTGGAGTGAAAAAGGGTTGCTTTTAATAAAGAAACGTGGTTGGAAGCCTTTTTTATGTACACAAGCATGTAACTTCTGTGTGATATTATCTGTAAATGCCATATGTTCTGTGACGTGACCATTACTTAGTGGTGCTTCACCTCAGACATGTAACAGAGTTTACCCAGCTTGCATCCCTGCACGTGACCTCCAGTTTACACACATACCTTTTGTGATTTTATTCCCTGCAGGGCTATCTCAGCAGCTGTGGGGTGTAGGGCACATTTCAGTTATACCTCGGCATAGTTACTAGCCTGCACTTTTAGGAGCACTTAGGCTTATTTAGAAGAAATTATGTACATTATATAAACATGCCACCATTTTGCGAAATGTTGTCTGAGTTAAGACTAAGAGCATACACCTACCATGATCTAGCAAAAAAATAATTTACGAATACAACTCCATCCTATCTTAATTTTATTGCAATAAATACCCACTCCTTAGTGTAACGCCAGTTCTGACCTTATGCTCAACCTGTTGTATCTCTCTGTGCGGCTTTGGCAAACCCACCCATTGCTATTGGTTACTATCTGTGGCATTCAGAAATGCTGGCTTCTTATAGGTGCATTTCTATCAAAGTCCCTCCTTTGTGTGTTTAGTTCTCTTTGTGGCAATTTCACTCTGAGAATGTTTTAGTTGGCCATCACACAGTACAGTGTGTGATGGCCTCTCTTCCCTCCACCCATCTGTCTGTGGCAGGTCAGGATTCTTTTTGTTGTATTTTTATATAGAGCAAACTCGACCCAAAGGTATTGGAGTGCTTTAAAAGAACACCAGTTATGTTACAGACAGACATTCATTTTTGGGTAGGCACTGGGAGATTATGTTATTCTCCAAGAATCACCGATGTAGAGCTGATGGTTTTTTTTTTTACACAAGTTGTTACACTTTCTCACTTGTCTCTACTGAGCAACATTGTCCCACATTCTGACACTGAGTCTCCCCTTTTTTTGTCTAGGTGATGTATGTATCATTGAGGAGTCGTGCACCCTACAAGCAACTTGAGGGCGTCTTCTATATCCTTTGTCACGTTCTTTTTTGCAGTAGCTTACTAGGTCCTGATGAAAGCCGAGCCTAGTTAGGCGCCACGGCTGAAACATGTCGACCATTATCTCATACATTGCTCCACTGATTACATCGGATTAGTGGTGCCTTCACTCCTTTTAATCTAGCATCGGTACGGCGTTGTCTAACAGAGTTCTCCTGGCCGTCCCGTCACTAGTTTTAATACACTCCTTTTTGCACTACTATTTCACTAGCACTGCAACCCCCACTCACATCCCGTTCATATGTGGATTCATTCTACTTCTCAGTGCATAATACCAATAGCATAAAGCTCTCACCTGTCGCTGAGGGTCCTGTTGCCCCTTGGGAGTTTGAGATTTTCTTTGGGATGAAAATCCCATGTGATGGGGTTAGTTACCCAGGGTGATTGTATGACCACATCTTCGGAGTTTTTGCCCTTCCACCACGTACATTAGGCTTCTTTCCCTCACTATACATACCACCTTTTCTCTTTGCCTTTATAGACCTCAGGATTTTTCTGTGTTATAAGTTAGTGATGAGGGCCAACATCCGAGTAACTCCTGAAACAACAACAAAGCAACAAAATACCACGGCGATAGAAAGATGGTCTGACGCCCTGTCCTTCTTTGGCTCCTATTGGGCAGTGTGTTGCTTTAAAAGGCAGCTCATTGGTCAAGTGAAGTGTTAGAGTGTTTCGTCACAAAGCAGGGCATTGGCTGCTGAAGGGTAGGCAGAACAGGGGGCTGGACGGGGAGGTGGCAAGTCACCTCCTGTCTTCTGACATTTCCTTGCTGCACTCTGGTGGCGGAACGAGAACAATGCAAAATCATGGTTTATGGCTGTATACAGAGTATGGAGGAGCTGTGAAGGGTGATGTGGCATCTCCACATCACTCCTCTGTAGCCCTCATGGAACACTGATAGCCAGAGGAGGTGCAACAGGCCGGTCTTCCGCCATTTTGCGCTTCCCGTCTGTTTGTGGTCCCTTCTTGCTTTTGCGCATGCGTTTCAGTGCACTATGTGATATAACTGGTATTTTTTAGCTCCCGGGTGCTATGCCGTTAAAATGCGTATGCAAGTCATTGTAAACATACACACTGTGCGGTTTGTCATTGAATGTGTCATAGTATATGCATTTTGAAGTTACCCATGGCTGCAGTCCGCATCCCAGTGTTCCATGAACTCCTACCTGAAGTGGTCAGGAGATCGTATGTCTGGAGGTGCAGCACTAGCCTGTACCACCGGAGCTCTTAAAAGGGAGAGACTGCATGGACCAGAAATGCGACATGATGCATGGTCCAGAAACCCAGAGGAGGAGAGAAGCTGCTACAGGTACTGCATGTGGGTCTGGCGATGGAGCATTAGCCTGTGCCACCGGAGCTTTTAGAAGGGCAAGACTGCAAGGTGCTCACTACATGGAGCAGAAAGGCAGCACGCTGCATGGACCAGGCACCAAGAATAGGGGAGAGGCAGCTACAGGGACTGCCTGCGTGCATATGGACGTAACATTATGCAGAGGCATTTTAAGGCATGGGCAAAGTGGGCCTTGGTCAGGGCCCTAGGCTTTTTGGGGGGGGGCTGATAGAGGCAGCTCTTCTCTGCAGAGAGGCTTGCCCTAATGACCTAATAATGTTTAGCTTGTTTCAAATACTGTTTTTATTTAATTTATTTTGAATGTGGGTGATATGTGAGAAGCTGCTGCAGATAGTTTGCAGAAAATGTTGCGCTTATTTAACATGCAACATCTATAAAACACGTTTTTTTTAGCTCAAAACAGGAACTCACATATTAGAAATGAGAGGAAGTCACAGATTCTATTTCATAGTAATTATTTGCAGTAATATTAGTAGGCTGCTGCTATGTCCCTGTATCTTAGATGTAAATCCACTTTTTGTGACCTGACCAGAGAGGGTGTGGAAGAGCTAAAATTGGTTTATACATTCAAACCTAATTCAAACATGGGCACCCAAAATGTGTTTGACCCAAAATCCTTAAGATGTCCCTGGTAAGATACCATGTAAACAAACATATGGTTCCCTTCCAATCTGGTAGCCGTGAGACATTACGTAAGGGCATATAAAAGGTGCTAAAAACAAACATCTTCATAAGTAACAAACATTTTCATTACAACTCCAGTAGCTCTAACAAAAAATAAAAAGCGAGACCTATTGCATTGCAAATGCTTGTTTATTCTGCATCCACTCGTAAGTACATTGTAGCTATTATAACTGTCCTGTGTGACAGCACATTTGCATCCAATGGAAAAACCTCCTACTTTTCTGCTCTCTCAGCTTTTTGCCACTGAGCTAAACTAAAGTTTTTTTCCCAGCTAAAAATAGATCTTTCGTTTTTAGGTCTCGGCTCGAAGGCTGCGCTTGCGCAGTCTCGCTCCGAGATGTAAAGTTTTGGAGAAGAGGGGCTTGAACCCACCCCTCTTCTCTCCTCTCCTCCATTGGCTGGCCTCTTAAATGCTGGCCAGCCATTGGAGAAGAGTCTTTGTCTCGCAAAACAAGCCCCGTCCTTTTTGGATTCGGGGGCGTGTCTTTGCGATACTTTTCGATGGGCGTGTTTTTCTCTCCTCCAGCCAATGGCAAGAGGAGAGAAAAAGAAACACGCCCCCGAATCGGAAAACGCCGCTGCCTTTCTCCGAGGCATTTCTGCTTCGCCTCGGAGAAAGGCAGTGGTGTGCTTGTGTGCATGATGTTGATCTCCTCACTTTTCTTTCTAACTACATATACCAAGTGGATTAATTTCCTGGCTTGTTGTGGGCGCATGTCAGACGTGTGTTATATGTCTAAATGCAATAACAGACCGCTTCTAGAGCCACCGAACACCTGTGGGTGGCGCGCTATGGGAAGGACAGAATTTTACTTTGTATGTATAAACCACACCAGTAATTACACAAGGCGCGTTTCTAGGAAAGGATTCCTAGCTACAAGTCTGCAGGCACGCCCCTTTTAGCCCCCTAGATCACCCCCTCCACACACACACTTTTTAATCCCTTCTAAAGTTCTGCAAGGCATACCTGAAAAGGCAGTAACACTTTTGACACTGAAACACTAACAAATGTATGCGTAGTCGCTCACACACACATATAAAAACACACATTCATATATATACGCACGAACACGACGCGACGCTTAAAAATTGAAACATAGTCGTGCTAGTGCGAGGGGGGCACCCCAAAGGGCCTTTGTTATGGGAGCACTTGGAAAGGAGTGGGTTTCCTGCTGGGCTGGAGCCTGCTCAGGCCGCAGAGGGGGCAGTGGGGTGGGAGGGGGGGGCAGTGGGGTGGGAGGGGGGGGCATCGAGGGCGTTGGGCGGGGAGGTGGTGGTTATCACCACTGGGAGCTCTTAAGACATTTCCATGGCATGTCTGTGTGACGAGTTTCACACAATGATTGAAAATCCGCCGAGGAGCACACATGGCGAACTTTGCACTAAATTCTAAATTCTTCCCAACTTGTAAATTGTAGAAATTAGCATAATTTACGTGAAATTTGAAAATACATATAAAAATTCCCTTCAACCTAGGACGCCCGGTCAAAAAAAAAGTTGAATCGAAGCGTGGAACAGTCACGGGTGGCTTCTGAGCGCTGTACATAGCAGATACATACATTTATTTTAGACAAAGACGGTATGCACACGTCCCACTGCACACGATCCTTGCTTTCAAACACTTTCATGCGCCCACCTGCTATTTTCCAGCGCTTAGAAACGGCAAAATAAGAAAGCAAGATATCCTGCCCATATGCTCCGTCACCTCCGTACTTATTCTGTGCAGAAAATAACGACAAGGAAAGGGTCAGGGAGCAGGGCTCAGTCATGGCAGCTAGTTCAGCTGTGAAAGCACCTCGAGCCTGCAGCCCAATCTGCTGTAACGAATAAGCTAATATGTGCTCAAGTCCCAAAAGCACTTTAAGCGATCCCTAGGTTGTCAACACATATTGAATACCTGGTAATACATACTGGATGTATACAAATCTTAATTGCGAAAAAACTTTCCATCTGTCATCATTTTTCGAGGCCTTGGAAGAGAAAGTTACTCTCATGGCTGGCTTTAGAGCGTGTGACTGGTGCCACCGCACAGGGCGCCGAACTCCGAGGGTGCTGCATTTAGAAATACCTTAAGGGATTAAAAGCACCAGCTGCAGAGTTCCCTGTGTGACCAGCAACATTTTGGTGGTTATAAAATGCAAAGATAACCCTGGTGATTAATGTACCTTCTGGAGAGATCAGAGGTTTGTTTAGTGTGGTTTTGAATTATCATAAAGCAGAGCAGAAGGTTAATGTCCCTGCTGTAAAGCACCTGCACGTCACAGGACTGTAATTTTTGCAGCTTAGTGGGTTAATGGGTTTTGTCACAGAGAGCCTTTTGTTACTACAGTTCATAAGTTACAATCCTAATACAGCATCCTGCGCTATGAGCTGCACGTAAACAGCAAGGCATAGGATTAGAAACTTCTGTTTTTTCCCCAGTCTTTCATTGCTAAAAGGCATTAGTCTGGGAAGAAATAAATTGGGTTAACCTTCAAGGTTTGTCCACCACAATCCATACTGAAGTTCACCTCCAGTCTTGCTAGCAGGTCTATTAAGCAGCACAGCCAAGAACAACAGTGACTCTATCACTCAGGTCACAGGAACTGCACATAATGTAAATAGGTTAGTGGGCTTCTGCGTGTGTGTGTGTGTGTGTGTGTAGGTGGCTCTGTGGGTGGCTCTATTTCTGTGTGGGTTGCTCTATTTGAGTGGCTCTGTGGGTGGCTCTGTGTGTGTGGGTGGCTTTGTGTGTGTGGCTCTGTGTGTGCCTGCAAATGCAATAAATCTCGCATTTGAGAGTGATTAAGCTATTCACATTATAAATAACAATGCCGTTTCTTTAAATGTTTTAAAAACAAAAACATAAACAAAAATAATGTCATGAGCCATGCCAATAGCTCTAACTTTAACAATGCCGAGACCGTTGCATTGTAAATGCTTGTTGGATGGGGCTTCTGCTCTTCACTTCAGATGCGTGTTGTCACTAGTGAGTCATTTAGTAAAAGTGACAGTGCAGCTCATTTAATAATTTTATATTGACTTAAAGTTCAACAAAATGTTACACAATCCCTAACCCGCAACCCTAGAGATACATCCTTAGCTGCGGTCAACCAGTCAAAAAATTCAGGCTATTAGACCTCACCGATTTTTGTCTAATATCTTACATCTCGAGTCTTCCCACCGTACATGCCTTTTCTGTTTATCTCATGTATTCATCACTGACTCGCTTATTTATGCACTTGTTTTGTAAAGAGCTTTCTTGTGCCATTTTTAGGCAGTTATTAGTGATTAATAGGGCCCCTCTGTACAGTGGGTGGGAGACGCTGTCTCTTTACCTTCCTCACCCCCCCCCTTCTCGTTGTCAAGTTCCCAGTAACCCACAGACAGTGTAATCGGTAATCCATTAATATCTATTGGATGTTAGTTTTGGGCAGACCATAGCTAATGTGTGTGTTTTCTCCCTTTCCTCTGCTCAGATTTGCGTTGTGGTCTGAAAATCCGCCCAACCAAATGCCTGTGGAGTTTAATTGACAGGGATACGAGTGTGTCTGGACAGTGTGGTTCTGGACAAAGGCTCCTCTCGGGGGCCCGTTCTGTGGCTGTAGTTCTGTTTCTGGAACTGGAACTGGGTGAGAACTAGAAGGAGCAAATGGTGCAGAGCAGATGTACAGCAAGGAGGGTTATGTGCAGTGCTTAATTTGTGCCAGTGCCTTCTGGTGCTCAGCACTGGCACGTAATTGCCAGCACCAGGGCTTATGACTGCCTGCCACATGGTAGTGGTGTCTGCCAATTTAGGTACGGGCACAACAACTTCTGATTATTATTTCAATGTCAATTATTAGTATTTGCCTCCAAAGCCATTCTTTTAGCTTTGGAGAACAAATAATGGCTCCAGCCTCTGCCCCCCAAAACACCCGCCATCTAGCAAACTTTGTCTACAGTACACTTACCTCAAATTAGAAATCCAGCAGGGCAGACACAGCCCTTCATCTCGCAATGACTAATAAGGATGTCCCATTTAGCTGGTTAGAATTTAGCCTATTCTGTGTGCAGTATAAATGGCCAGTACCATGGCTGGCTGTAGAGCTCAACCACCTGTGGCTTGCCTAACTCCCAGAGGCCAGCTGTCTTCAGAGAAGTGCCCATCAGCACTTTTATACAATGCAGTTTATTTTATGTGCTTTAAATCCACTTCATGTATTGCAGGCTGCTGTTTTCTGATTTGCTCCTCTCCCCGTACACAGATGGCTAGCTCACAAACTAAAAATGCTGGTCTTAGTAGGATCTCTAATGAATGTATTTGGCTGAAGGAAAAACGTGCAGGGTTGTTGGAGGGAAGCATTAAGGGGGCCATCTGGTGGATGCCTTCACTATAGATCTCCAACCCCCAGCTGCCATCAGAAAAGAAAAGAACATTCTAGACTGTCCTCTGTCTGTAACACTTGAAGCCCTGTGCAAAGTGATTTCTATATTTTTCTCAGCTCTGAAAGGACATTTAAATTTTTGACATGAAAGAATTATTAAACCCTGGTCGGATCTTCAAACCACCATGCTTGAGAGATGTACGACACCAGGTCTATAAAAGTCATTAGACTCGCTGTATTTGTAGGTTTTGGCTTTACCAATGCTTGTTCGTCTTGTTTCGAAACCTCACGCCCCACGGTGCATCTTTACCGTACCTTTATCCGCCACCACTGCTGATGTACTTCTGTCCCTCCATGCTTATGTGCACAGCGTTTCTATTGAAAACACCCTTTCACCTTGAGCAAAATGCAATTCAAAGTGCCAGTGAGGATATGTCACAGGCCCTTTTTGTAACAGGTTTGTTTTCTCTCATTCACCTGGAGACCAATTTTGGGACCTTAGGAAAGTTTTTACTTACTTGGTGGTAGAGAAATGTCTGACTGATGGCAGATCCCTTAGATGGAACTCACTTAGGTGCGCGCTTCACAAGAGCCTGTTTTGTGGTTGGAGTGGGCCATGTGTGGTCCTGGAGGGAAGAGGGGTGGCTTGTCAATAAAGAAAATTGGTTGGAAGCCTTTTTTAAATGAAGACAAGCATGTAACTTGTGTGTGATGTTATGTGCAAATACCATATGTTCTATGATGTGACCATTACTCAATGGTACTTCACCTCATAAGTGTGAAAGTCAGAGTTTACGCATCCCTCCACGTGACCTTCAATTTACACACATCCCTTTAGTGGTTTTATTACACCGTGGGGCAATTTCAGCAGCTGTGTGTTCTGGGCACGTTTCATTTATGTCTTGGTATAGTTACTGGCCTGTACATTTTGGAGCACTTGGGGTTATTTAGAAGAAATGATGCACATTATATAATTTTTCTCCTTCCCAAATAAAATATGCCTTAATAACTCAATAAAGCTAAGCAGTAAGTGTTTGGTTTTAGAATCAGAAATGTGTGTGTAAAATGCACCAGCCCTCCTAACGCCTCGCTGCTGTGTGACTGGACAAGTTGGCACTCTTTCAATGGCAAGTTACGTATGGGCTCGTTTTGTGCTAATAACAGCTCTTTGTATTGCCTCTTTCATAGTAACAATGTATCCTGCTTTTTGAAAAAAGAAGCTGTGGACTCAGAAGTGATCAGAAAGGCTAATCCTCATACACCCTGCAGATTAACTTGCTTTTTCAAACATTATTAAATAAAGGCCATGGGGAAACTTGTATTGACCAAAATGAATAATTAGTTTTTTTCTTTGTTCATAAATGAGTAACAAAGTTTCCTTGATGCCTTTATGTTTAGATTGCAACTGTATAACCTCTACTTCCTATTAAGAAGTACTCTATTGTACATCATTTACGGTTCCTGGGCATCCCATCGTTTATGTACTACTGTGAGGTGACTCACAACCTTTGCTTATTGGTGTGAGCAAACTCAGCGTCTTGCACTAACCATTATTTGGCCTATAGGCAGGTGTTCATATAAACAGACAATAAATATTTAAAAACAAATTCCATAAACACCACGCAAATTTAAATGACCCCTTTACTTTTACCATCTCAAGAAAGTAAGCTAAAGTCACCAGAGCACACACTGTTTTCCATTAATGCTACTTTTATTTGCTATCTTAACTGTTAAGATACAACTCCTTTTTGTATCCTTCATTTTCCCAAAAATTGCAGTTTGTGACTACTTACAGCTCTCTCCTAAACAGCCTACAATAGCATTACATAAGATTCTACTTGGCTGAGCAAACACGTAATTAACACAGTCTCAATCAAATGGCTAGTGTAATTGAGAAGCAGTGGCCTCTAAACTGTGTGACAGCAACCACATCCAAAAAAGTGTCTTTCTTTGTGGATGGATTGCTATTGCATGCTCTTCAGGTGGTAAGTGGGGTACAATTACAGATTGCATCTGTTTGTAGTTGATTCTGTCCCTGCTGGTTAGTGAGAGGCTTAATCATACCTACTGGGATACGTGGCAAGGGTGAATTAAAATACGCAGGTAAGGTAACTAAAAAGTGCACCAAACCAATCTTCCACACCACAATCCACACCACTACAATCAAAAACATTGTGCACCACTCTAATCTGCCCCACTCTAATGTGCCCCACTCCAAGCCAAAATAATCTGCCTACATCAATCCAAACCCCTCCAATATTCACCACTCCAATCCGAAATATTCTGCCCCACTCCAATCCACAATGTTTTGCCCCACTCCAATCCAAAATATCCTGCCCCACTCAAATCAATTCCAAACTAATCTTCCACGTTGCATTCCTAACTCCCCACTCCAATCAACCTCACTCCAATCCACTGTACCTGGATCCACCCGCTCCATCCTAAATTAGTCCACTCTAATCCACCCCACTCCATGCAAAACTACCCCACATCAATCCAATCCACCACAATCCAGCAAAATCCAATCTAACCCATACGCCACTAAAATCTAACCTGCTCCACCCCAAACAACCCCACTCAACTTTACCAAATAAAGTCCATTACAATCTACTTAACTTTTATCTACTACATTCTACAGTACCCCACTTCAAACCTACCCTATTCCATTCCACACAAAAATACCCCAACCCACACCAATCTACCCTACTCCAAACTACCCCACCACAGCCCATCCAACTTCAGTTCAACAAATTCCACTCCAAACCAGCGCACGCCATTCCAATCTACCCCAATCCACTCCAATCTTCCCGCTCCACTCCAATCTTCCCGCTCCACTCCAGTCTACCCAGCTCCCCTCCAGTCTACCCAGCTCCACTCCAGTCTACCCGGCTCCACTCCATTCTACCCGGCTCCACTCCATTCTACCCCGCTCCACTCCAGTCTACCCCGCTCCACTCCAGTCTACCCCGCTCCACTCCAGTCTACCCGGCTCCAATCCAGTCTACCCCGCTCCACTCCAGTCTACCCCTCTCCACTCCAGTCTATCCCACTCCACTCTTACCCTTACATTATGGAGAGAAGCAAGCCAATTCCTGATATAATTTGGACAATATATTAAAATAAATCATGTGACTCTCCATGCATTGAATGAGGAGAAAAATGTGAATTACTTCAGGTAGGTTCACAAAACTACAAAACACACAGTATTAAGGCCATCACCCCTACCCAAATGCACCCAAGCTTTCTTGGAAAAAAAACAGCAACATTTAGATTACGTTTCTAAACATTATAAATAAAGCTTTCGGTTTTCCATTTTTACTGATTTTGGCAGATAAATACAGACAGAAAACAATGTGTTTTCTGTCTGTAATAATTTTTAAAAGCAGAAAAATACTGAAAATGGTGTTTCTTGTGAGAAACTCTCCATGTTGTCTTTCATGAATTTCTAGGCAGCAGCTGAGCAGGCAGACAGCATGGAGGGTGAAAGTACAGGATGAGATTTCCTTAAATACAGGCATATGTTAACATATATTTGTAATGTGATACTAATATGTACATGTGACTGTAGTCTTTTGTTATACGTGGCTGCTTAGTTTGCTAAAACGTGACAAGCATCCATATTTGAGTGCACGTAGAAGAGTTATATAAATGCAGAAATGTACAATTTTGTAGCGACATTTATTCTTGAAACAAAATAAAAATGGATAAATACCAATAAGATGTCCAAAAAATAAATATGGATAAATACAGATGGAAATGTTATAAAAATAAATACCATAACACCAGGAGCCCTAATTGTAAATGCCTAAGCAAACAATTTAGGGAAGATTAAGGTTAGTGACCTTGTGATAAGCTAAACAAATTAACCAAAAACATCTGGCTCATCTCAACCTCCAGTGTGCTTTAAACCTAAAATATGTCTGTAGTCTCACAGCACTAGAGTGGTTATATGCAGAATATACCTTGTGCAAACATTTCTCTGCCTGTCCATTAAAAGCACACACTCCACAGCTCAGCATAAAACACACTTATAGTACCTCTCAAAAAAAATATTTTTTCCATCAGGAAACTTCAAATAGCTCCATGAATTAATGCCTATATAACCTCACACGCAACATTTATATTAGCACATTAGCCAATTAAACAGTTGGCATTTCTGTCCAAAACAGGCACCCTCACAGAAAGGTTTTTTCTCATCTGTCTGCCCCACCCTCAGGATGACAGCACAGGAAACTCCATCACTTTTAAGCCACCTGCCAAATCTACATTTTCAGAATTAACTTTTAACATTTAGCAAAAATAGTAAAATTATAAACAATTGCAAGATGCTCAACCAACCATCACAGACAACGAACTTTAGGGCTAGATTACAGTCCATAAAAATAACAAACAAGTGTTCACCCTAATAAGTTACAAAACCATTGGTTAACCATTAACAGTGCAGGTCTTGCTAGTAAATTATATGCTACTACAAAAGTACAATATATATAAATACAAAGAAGTTGCATACTTACTAAAAAGAGAAAACATACTCAGACATTTGTTTTCACCTTGTAAGTCAGCCCCAGCATCTATAAATATTCTCAACACCTGACCTTGACAACCAAATGGCCTAATTGAACTAAGCAAATTTTATAAACGAATAGATTTGCAAATAGAGGTAGTGTTGCCACCTTTCACAGAAAATATTTGAGCCATCTGATCCCATTTTAAAAGTCTTCAAAAGCAAATACAAAAAAATCCAGTGGAACTAACTATAAAGTCTATATTCATTATTAACATGACCCTTCTGTCTTCAATAATTTCATTATCAATCAAGGGTCATTAGGGCAACTAGAACACATGTTAAGTTATTTTCTAAAAACATTAATATTGAAAAAATGTGATAATAAAATTAAAATGTACCAGAATTAGGAACATTTTCAAAAATTATGGCCCATACCAATATAAATAAAATAAGGTGCCAACCCTAAATAAAGTCAAATATTGAATTATCGCCATACAATTAGTGAAGAATTAAAAAATTCAATTTACATTTTATCAATTTACAAACATATCAACAGACCCCATTCAAAGAGGTTATAACCAAAATCATAAGACAAAAATGGCTTCATTTTAACAGTGTCCTCCCTAACATTGCCTTGCTTCAATATATACACATATAAAGAAATTCCCCGATCAGTTTCCATAAATCAGCCACTTTCCAATTTAAAAATGTTAACATTCATATTTTTGTACAATGCAGACTTGTACCAGACACATTAAAGTGCTTCACATAAAAAAGAACAAACTTATACTTGCAGATTAAATAATCAAAGGAATACTTGAATAACAGTTATAATACTACAGAAATACTCAAATAACAGGATCAGAGAAACATGCACCACTCCTACCCTTTACATGCAGTTTACTGAACAATAGCAGCACCAAGGTACTGACCATTCAACTCAGCACTAACATTAAAAAATATTAAATATACAGTCCTTAAAAAAAAGGTACATTAAAAAGCAAATAAATGTCAAGAAAGAACGTAACTGGGTTGTCCTGCAAAAGTACTCTTTAGAAACACCTTTAGTTTCAAAGACATCTTGCAGCAAAGTTATAAAAAAATAAAATGAAATAAGATCTATTTAACATTTTTTTAAATATATTACATTAACATGCATAATCATTTCAGCTTAACATATCTAATTATATCAATGCATTACGAATATTAACATTTAATATATGTGTTTATGCATATATATAACTAATATTTTTCTCATTTTTATTCACAGCATACAGAAGCACCACCAGAAAGAATAACCATCCACATATATGGGATCGAAAAAACAACACAGAGAAAATAACTACAATAACTACTCAAGATGGTAACAATGACAACTTACAATCTATGGACATAAATAATGAACTACTAATGGATTGGTTCCTGATAAACCCTCAAGTGGAAGAATTAGCTGATGAATTACATGTGAACAAATTTTCTGCAATAAATGGCTCTTGGAAATTCTTGAAGAAATTACCAAAGTGTAAAAAACAAAACACATGTTAATAATGTTTTATTGTAAATAAAATGTTTTTACTGCTACAAAAATATTTTGCACATTAAATATGATACCAAATGTGTATGCAATAAAACTACAAGGAGGAATAAAAACCAGAGTCACACTAAAATAAAAGCATCTTTTATTTGTATAGATTTACAATGCACCCAACACCACAGCAATCAACACAAATCTACTCCACTGCACTACTGTGCTTTATTCAACTTCATCCAAGGAAACTCTATGACACTCTAAGCCATTAAACGATACTCCACTCTAACACTGGACTCCACCCTATAACATTCCACTCTGAGCCACTGAACTCTACAACACTCAAATATACACTATTCAACTCCTACGCCACTCAACAACACTCTATGCAACTCCCTCAATACCACTCAATATCACTTTACTCAACTCTATTCTACCACACTCTACTCACTCTACACCTCCACTCTCCGCCACTCCACTCTGGAACTCTCTGCTACTCCACTATACTCAACCCCACTCAACTTTACAATACTACTCCACTTCACTCTATACCATCCCACTCTCATACAATACCGCACTCTATGCCACTCCACTCTATGCAACTTCACAATCACAATCTCCTCCACTCTAGGCCACTCTGCAACACTCTACTTGATTCGACAACACCCTTTATGCTACTCAACTCTGCTCTACACCACTCCATAACACTCTATAGCACGTTCCACTCTAACCATCTACTCAACTCAACTCTATGACCTTTCGCTATAGAGCACTGTACTCCCAACAATACACAACACTACCTACACTCCATAGCATCCCATACCACTTAACTCAACTGTACACCACTCTACTCCATAACACTGCACCCTACTCAACTTTAGATCACTTCACTCAATGCCCCTTTACACCAATAACTTTTAGTCATAATTAATAGCAACCAAAATAGCGAATGACATAGCAAAAACATATTAACAAAGCCATAGGCGAGACCTATGGTCTATGTCAATGCGTGTTAGGTTGAACCTGGGCAGCACATGCACTGACCTGCAAGCCATTCTGTATTGAAGTATGGAATAAAAGACCCGCCTACTCTCTGCCCATATTTGTCACTGGCTTGCGTCATTGGCCTTTGTAAATGCCTGCTTCTGATTCATTAATAGGCTTGTTAGTCCCTCCTGAGTACTGCCTTGTCTTCATTTGTATCCTCCCCTGAGGGCTGACCCTTTTGCTTTGGTTGTTATATGGTAGTCTTTTTTAGTCTGTAAGCACTATTTTCTTTAAATAGTTTGTCCTACCGCAGGCACAACATGGTTTCCTGCAACCTTCAGTGCACTCTGCTCGCTTTCACTTTCTATGCAGCACGGGACAATGGTGGCCGCTCCTTTGCATAGCTCTCGCGTTTAGAAGGATTTGAGCTAATGGCATTGTACATGACAATGCCTTTTATTTATGTGTTAATTATCAAAACATATAAATAAAAGGCAGTGTAATTTACAATGGCAGTAGCTTAAACTCTCGCAAATGCTTGACCTATTGCATTGCAAATGCTTGTTTTTCTGTAGGGAGTGGGTCTACAAAACTCTATAACTGTCTGCAATGTTCACCTCGGAACTGTATGTAAATATGATTATTACCAACAGGCTAGGAGAAGTCCATGCTTGGTCAGGTGCAGAAGTAAAAAGAAAAAAAAGAGATGTGTCTGGAAGTTGTTTAAAAAAATAATTGCGTGGTAAAGTAAATTGATTATGCAAATCAGACACTCTTGAATACCTGATACAAAATAACTGGCTGGCAGTTCCAAAGACGGTCTACAGCAGTCGTGACATGAGTTAAAATCGAGAATGGGAAGTAAAGCGGATTTCCCCCAAAAATAGTTAGCCATGAATTTTGGGGACTTGCAAAATGTTATATAATCCCCCTGCAGTTAGCAGAGTGCATCCACTTTCTGAAATTGAGGGGCATTAGATTTGAATTCTGGGATATGAAAATCGCATAAAAAAATAGGACTAGTCTTCTGAAGAGAATGCTTGAGACATGGAGTAGGGTCATCCAACCTTAGTTTATTAAGTCTGTGTTCCAAAGATGCCCAATAATGGTATTTGTAATTTGGAAGTTTCCAGCCTCTTTCTCAGGTTCAGCAGTTTGTAAAGAAATCTTACAGCTCTATGCAGTTTTCAATTCCCGAAATGAACGAAGGTAAGGATGGTAAAAACAAATATTAAAATGAGGTATTCTTTCCATATTTTTATAAGATTTGCCTTACCAAGGACTATCAGTGGTAGAGAGTCCCACCACTATGTCTTAAATATGCCCTTTCCGTATATGATAATAATTTCTGCTGCATATGAATATGTTTGTGAAGAGTGTAGGCCCCAGTTCATGTTTATTGCAAATAAACTGTTGATCTTTCTTCTCTTTCTATCAGCTCAATATCTTTCCATCACTACCACTTCTGGACCGCCCCTCTTTAACCGCTCTGACGGCAACACGATTTCGGGGCTGATGCAGGAATATTATGAATATGTATTTAGTTATCAGGATATAACCACAATCACAGCCTAATTGCACAGAATTCTCGTCTGCGACAGTCCGCTAACTATCGTTATAAGATGCACGGTCACGACACTGGGGTGGTATTGTTTTCCCCCAATTGTACTTTCCTGGTACTAAGGTTAGAACATATTTAGTGCTCTTGAATCTATAGCAACATAATTTGGAAGGGAGGGGGGTTTGCAGACTTTCACATTTGATTTGTTTCATAGCTTTTTAGATGAGCTGTAGAGCCAGTGGGCTCTGCCAATAGATTTAGTCTGCTCTAGAGAGTGGTGAGGTGAATTTATCTTTCCAATGACGAATGGTCTTGCAAAGAAAGCAACATTACCAGCAATACATTATTTCGTGCAAAAAATGTTACTTTACTTGTAATTAACTGTGCTTTTAACACATGTTCTAATAGAAGTGTATTGACTACCGCCAAGTACAGTCCTGTATATCCAGAATGATGGGGGGAGGAGTCCCTGATCTTCCACTGGGGTGTTTTGAGTGCACACTTTGGGAGGAAAATACTGCGTTTATGAAAACAATCATTTTTCCTCTGAAATGTACATTGGAAAGTCTACATTTAATGAGTTTAGGTGGATCGATCAATCCAATGCAATTTGTGATAGGCTATTGAATTACAGAAAGATTTGAGCTGTCAGGAGCCGAGATAGGAAAGGTGTTATATGGCGGCTCCTGGCTCTGCGCCGCACGTAACTTTGAACCAAGTCCCCTGGATTAACAGGCAGCTCCAGGTTAGCATCATAAAACATCTGTGCCTGCAGCAGGCGGCATGTCTTGATTTTCATTATCTTCTCGCAGCCCTATTCAGAACGCGCCTTTTTTATGACGAGTATTCAAAAGCGTTCTATTAGCCATCAATCCTCGCGCTATTCTTCTCAGCGTGGTCCTGGTGTCTGTTTTCTGATAAGGGGGGGGCATGGCAAGGTGTATCTGGGCAGCACAAAAGGCACGGCACTGCGGCATTTAACACAGGTCAAGTAGTGCAAGGGCTGATTTTTTAAATGTAATTCCCCGGGTAACTAAATCAAGGAAGGTGACAGGTTTGCTGGACAGAGCAGATTTAAAGAGCGCCATGCCCGCCTCTACAGGCAACGCCACCTCTGAAGCTACTTGCAAAACCACAGCCAGGGTCTATGCTGCACAGCCAGCCGTGCGCAAAGCACTATAGCTGGGCTAATACTGAGTGAAGAGGGGTGTCAGGTGCACCTGTGTCCCTCCCGTTTGCTTTGTGAAGATGGCACTTTGGGAACAGTTTTCTGCCCCGCCTCATTCTGCAGTGCAAGAAGGCCCGGTGCTCTGCTTGCAGCCACTGCCCAGGTTGCAAGTTCACTGCAGGCAGAGCGCTAAGGTAGCCGTCGGTTTACAGTTAGTGTATCCTGGGGAAAAAAATGTAAACTGACAAAAAAAGTCGTCTTCTAAATAAATAGAATAGAAAAAAAGGTGTGGCTGTAGAAAAATAAATTGAAAAATGTCGTACCTTGTAGGGTAAAGATAAGTGTGCTGGGAGCAGGGTCAAGGGGGCCTCTTTGTGTTAAGTTATTTACAACGAGGTCAGGAAGCCCGGTGACTGGTAAGGAGTTGTTAGGATTCAGGTACGGGTAGCCTTAATGACTGGGAAGGGGTTGGTAGGGGTTATGAATTGGTAGCGTTAAGAGGTACATTAGGGCTCTCTCAGTTCAGTTCAGCATTAAGGTGTGGTTAGAGGTTTTAAGGGTTCAGGATTGTGAAGTGTTAAGAATTTTCAGGCTACAGTTAGATTCATTAATGAATGTATAAAATACGACTTTTCTTCAACATTTGTTGATTGTCATAGTTAACAATGAACAGCACAACAATATTACCCTGACAATTTCAACTCTACCCTAATGTAGTCAACATTTTAAACCTCAACATTATTACACACAACGCAGCTGTCAGCACTACTGGTTATCCTTGCTCTCATTGTTTGAAGGTCGAGAAGGACTTAGGCAGCAAAATGTTTTTACCCACACCAAAATGGTTCTCTTCCTACCTTAAGCAAGACAACTGTGTGATGATGTTTACAATTGTCTCTGTCCTTGGTAAGGCTAAGAGCGTGGAGGAGCAATGTGGCCTAAAGATGTGCACCATGTCAAAACATTAATGAAATAATGCTCTGTGGGTGGTAGCGCCACAGACAATATCTTTGGAATCATTAAATAAACAATATTTTTAATCTCTCCCAGTACTTGCAAACAAAGTGGTGAGAGAATAAAAGAATACACAAGCTTTGACACATTTGCAACAGATGCAGTTCTCTATTATATTTTACTGTGTTCACAAGCACTAGGAGAGATTAATCAACTTCTTTATTTAATTGTTTACAAGCTGTAATCCTCTGATGCCACCCAGATAATGTTTTATTCGTTTTTTTTGCCCTTTTATTCGAAATTGCCAGGATATCGCACCCTTGTGGGTCTCACTTTGTCACAGCATTGCCAGATGCCAGGAGAGTTGTAGAGTTGCCCTCCAGTGGGAATGTATTTATTGCTTCTCAAAACAGTGTTTTTGGGATGTCTGTAAACTGCCTTCTACTGCAGCCTTTTGAGGAACAAGAAGAACCGGGCAACTGCCAACTACCCTACTGCTGTGTTTGCAATTGCAAACATGGCACGGTGGCTGTCACAGTCACACCAGCCTTCACCTTTAGAAGTGGAGGACGAACAGGACAGCAAGTCAATGACTAGGTGCCATATTCTGAAATGTGGTTTGAAGAGCGGTCCAGCTGTGAGTCTGAATTATCACTCAAAGAAACTATTCTCCTGGTCATAAGAGGCCTAGAAGCTAATTAAAATATTGTTTGAAGGTATTTTACCCGTCAGAATTCAGTGAGGTGGGGGAGATGGTGAGGGGGGATGTGTTTGTTCAATACTAGAGGTCATATTGAAACAGTCTTTTATATTGTCTTTATTATCAAACTCAACACTACCCACATCCAAGGTTTGCATCCCAATCTTCAGAGGGATCCCAATGACCTAATTTCCATTTACCACAGGAGCGCCTCCTTCTCCTCTCTCTCTGTATCCATATCTATATCTAAAACCATATAAACTGTACTTTTTCCAATTATTTCTGGAGTTTCTTTGGAGTTTCTTTGGTCTCGTTCCTTGCTTGGATCAGTCATAAGAATCAACAGCGAAATGTATTGTACCCTGTATGCTAAATAAGTAACGCCTTCATTCACCTTTGACTGCTTATAAAGTCCCATGAACTTATTCATGGATTGGCTTAAGCCGTTGTGCCTTTCCTGCCCCCCTTTTAAACCTGATCTAGAGGCAAGCAGAACAATCAAAAAGTAAAATAAAGAGAAAACATAAACAATGATGGCAGATTATGTTTGGTTACTTTCACCCTCTCTTTACTTTATAGGAGAATTGGTATTCGAGCAACCACTTGTATCTTCTCCCATGCTTACTCTTAGCAGTTTGCTCCTCTTTCGTCAATCCCAAAGACCCTTTGATAGTAAGGACTCCGACGCCCATTTTATAAGTCCACAGCCCTCCTGGACTGGGTTTATGGCTTCACCGGTCCTAGGAGTTGGCTTCCACAACCCCTGCTGAGTCTTTGGCATCTTCCAGGCTTTCCTCCTATGCAGTGTCCTCCTACTTCTTTTCCACTTCCTCCATGTCCTACTCACAAAGATTCGTCCCATTAGTTCCTCTTCTGTAATTGACTACTCTCTTACTCCACTGTGTATTTTCTAGTATCTCTTCTGTTTCCCTTACTTATTGACATTCTCCTTTTCTTTCGAGGTTTCCTAGTGGCCCTTCCTTTCAGCTGGGTGTCCAGGGATTTCCTTCTTTGTAAAGCATCCCCATCACAATGATCTAGAACATCTATCTGCCCTTAGGAAAAGGCCAGTGAGGAAATATAAATATAATTCCCCATAGGACACCGGAATTCTCTGCAACAGAAGATTTATGACCAACCAGACTGTTACAAGGCTGGGTTTTGTGTTTTTTTATCTCTTACCCTGGTCTGATCAGGGCCCTGGAGTTGAAGGCCTTTTTAGTTCTGGCATTGGCCAAGACCTTTTAGTTATAAAATAATTTTTGCCCACCAAAGCAAACACCATGGACAATGGAATGCTTGCTTGAACTATTAGTTCCTCTCTCTGCGAGTGACCAACAAAGAAAGTAGTCCTTTTCGGTGCCAGTGACGTGTGGAGCCACTGTGTGCTTTAAAACAAAAATATGTAAATACCAAAATAAATCAAGCTATTATAGGAATTTCTTAAGGAAAAACAAATGGACTTAGTGAAACCAAACTTGGCACAGCACTGGAACACCTCGTAAAAAAGACACTTTTGTGACATTGTATAAATGAGTTTATTATTTTCTGGAGGCATTTGTGTTACAAAAAGGTGAGGGCAGAGTTTGTAGGGTTTATCTTTTTGTACATCTTGATAGTTTGAGTCAAAAATCCATATTTCGAAGTTCTGTCAAACACATCTGATGTTTGAGAGGTGAACAGTTGGTGAAAATCTTCAGCACTGTGAAAGGAAGTAGGAAAATAGGGGACATAAACATGAATGGGTAAGAATAGTAAAAGATCCTAAAGGGTTGGAAAAAGACCTTTTTTGCAAAAGGGAAATGGGTGTTTTCTTTCACTGAGCTCAATTATGTAATTGTTTGGCTAAGTTACAGTTTGCCCTACAATGGTGCTTTTTAAAAACAAATTCGGTTAGAACTTTAGTGTTTGATGAATCTGTGCAAAATTAGAACGCACATAGCAAGTTTAGGTTACTTTTGGTATGACAAGTGGTTTGCAGATTTGTCTCAGGAGGGGTCTTTGGGGCAGAGAAGTGTTTCAGGAATCTGGCTAATTGTACCTGTCCCCATGTACATCAGACACAGAAACACATGTACCTGGAATATCCATGATTACAGAAGTCATGCAGCGATGGAGTCAGGAGAGGGTGGCAGTGACAACAACTTTAGCAATGAGGCTAAGAAAAAACTCCCATTGGGTCCCACAGCATTATTGATGGAGGAGGAGCCGTTATCAAGAGAAAAAAGCAGATTCGATTTACAATGGCAGCTAGGAGAGGTCAAATTGCAAACACAGCGAGGAGAGCCTTGAGTGCAGGAAACTGGAAGGTGACTGAAAACAGAGAGTGGCTGGAACTGAAGAGGCAGTGAAAGGTTTCAGACAGCATAGCATCTTTAAATTATGATTCCAATTCTGATAGCAGGCCCCCACCACCAGAGAGCTGGTCACTGCCTCGTCTACAGTGGTGTCCATTAGGCCAAATGATGAGTACCAACGAATTGTCTAGCACAACAAAAACATATCTAACTTCCAACTCCATGTCTACATGGGTTTGATGGGATTTAGGATAGTGGTGTGCAGCTGGATTTAATCACTCCTGTTTTCGTCACAGTGGAGGTAAATGTGTAGCACTTATAGAAACTTTGGAGATCTATTGTCTCCCATTGAGGAATGCCCTTTCGGAATGAGCAACCCTCACACTCTCTGTATTATAGTGCTTATTTGCACTGGGTTAATGCTTGTTTTTTGGATACTGAGTGATAGTGCAAGGTATATATCAGTCCTTATCAAATTATGTTTCATTTAGGTGAAAGCACAGGATCCACATATATGTCATGTTTCCTTCGGAGACAAAGAACATTACTGGTGTACTGCTATCACAACCAAAAACTCCTTATTGTGATAGTTCACCTTCCCTATCTAGACTCTTATTTAGGGAATGGTGAAAGGGGATTGAAAAAATTGTTCATTTGTGGATAACTTTAGTTATCTGCTTGAAATTCGAGACAGCATGATAAGCTCTTAACTGGCATCGGATATTTCTGCCCAATCCAGATACATTGAAGGAACAACTAAAGTGAGGTCAAGCAAGCTTTGATTTGCTAATACAGCATATTAATTCAGACTTAATATAACATACGATGAGTAACACAGGTGACAGCATATATATTTATTTATCATGCACTTTGTTGTTTGTTGTTTTTTTATAGAAGTGCAATCAGATCCTAGTATAATTGTGCAAATTATGTCTATGTACTTTTCATATTTGTGGATTAGCAGATTATTTGATAGAAATAAATTAGGCGTGGACTATACTGCCTATACATAGTTGAACTTTTAACCCTCTCAAAATGCAAAATTGAAGTGAGGTATAGTAACCAAACATGAATTTTGCCAAATAGATATATATAAAAAAGTATATTAGGATCGGTACTGGGAGAATGTGGTACTTTACCTTTTCCTTGCCTTTTCTTTTTAAGGTTGTCTTTTTAAGATAATTTGTGTTAAACCAGAAATATGTTAAATTAAAAATTTGGTGTGTTAAAATTAGTGGATGGACAGTATTTGTATACTTGAAAAAAGGTCTTGTCACAAAATTTGTGTGAATAAAGTTTTGTTGAGGTGTGGTTAGGGGCATCTACTCCTTTAAATAGGCACTCTGCACATACATCTCTATTGCCCTGTTGAAGGCTATGGCTGAAACGCGTAGGCCATTACACGCTGCTGCTGCTGCACATGATTGAATAAGTAAATAAATGATTTCAAGATAATTGTTTGGAGGTGCAGTGTCCTGCTTTTGAGCGTCGAACGGATTATTGTGCGCTTGCTGAACGGATTAAGATGCAAATGATATGCGATGACTGACTCACACAGACGAGCACCCGGAAGTGAGGCCGAGGACAGGTCTGGTGTGGAAAGAAGGAGTTTGGCACAAGCCTCGGGTCTCTGCCCTTAGCCTGATGGAACTCGAATTACTGCCTGGAAGGAGAATTCAGGAATCTGAGTTTGGCGGGAATATTGGAAAAGGAGATCGAAGATGCCAGTGATTCGGTGAGTGCTGTGGTGGCAGTGCGGGTAGGAAGAGTGGACTCTCGGAGGCGCCTCGGAGGGGGCATGCCGGGAGAATCTTGACACCATCACTGATCTTCCCAGTGGCATTGCCGAGATTTGGGTACAAGGAAAAGACACCATCACATAATAAGGGCATTTTCCGGTAATGGAACTTTGCAAATAAAACAATTGGAAAATAGGCTTAATGCGAAAGGAGCAATTGCAAAAGTTCAATTTGAATGTTTATCTTTTGAAAATGTGGGTCGGTCAATATTAAATAAGAGTGTCTCAGCAGCAACGATCAATGAGATGACTTGACCTTTTGGAAAAAGAAGTATTTAAAAGTGTGTAAAACATGTGCCATCCACAAAATTACATCAATCCAAATCATAAATATTAATGCTGCTTAAAGTAATTATCCTCTGTGCACAACGAGGACAGTCATTACAATCCTTGACGAGAGAAACGGAGTAGTATTGATTTAACTATTGTGAATGAACCTGGATTTTGAATTTAACGAGGAACAGGAAAACTGTATGAGAGATACAATCATGGTTAATAGCTCTCCAATGTAATGAGGGCTACGAAAAGGTAAACTGCATGAGAGATCTGAGGAACAAAAATAATTGTACAATATTGGAATTTATATTTATTTAGGAGTAATTATCATGGTGAATAGATTCAGCAAACATGAATAAACAGCGAATGAAATGTTTGTAGATAGTAGTGTATGTAGATAGTAGTGTATGTGAACAAACAAGAAGAGATTAACAGGACCTATATAGGGGACGAGGAGATGATCCAATACGAATGTTATAAGATTTGGAAAAATTGAGGGTTGCAGAAACAAATAGGTAATGGGAAAGTATTACTTTTAAAAAATATATTGAATGTCAACGAATACCCAGGTCTGCGGATATTAGTATTTCCCACCTTGAATGATATGGACCCAGATTTTAGAGAAATTAGGAGATACGGAAGAAGGAAAAAAATTGCTTGAAGAATTAGAAAAATGGATAAACATGAAAAAGAAGTGCAAATGAAAAAACTCAAAGAGTTTAATAGAGAAAAAATAGATTATGCATTGGGAAGGATATATACATTCGCTAGGCAATATAACACTATGCACAATAGACAAAGGATGGATCAAATGAGGGGCAGAGTAGAATTACCGTCTTGTGTGGAAAGCTCGGAAGTGAGCTCTGGAGATGAGGGTGCATCTGCCAACCTAATAAAGTTGGATTTTTCCGGGGAACTTTGTCTCCTCCAGATAACAATGAGGGGGAGGGGCAGAGGAACAAATCCAACAAATCAAAAAGAACAAGAAGGAGCAGGAAAAGGAAAACGTCACAGAGGAGCAGACGAAAAGAAAAATTAGAAGGGCTACTGAGAAAAGAGAAAACAATCTATAATGGAAGACTTGGTTATAAATCTTTCTAGCATGGTAGTAACCATGATACATATAGGACTCTTAAATAAGGGATTATCTTTCTGCCTGAAATTTAATGTGGATTTGGCAAATGCCAGGATAGACCTCTATGAATTCTGTTATAACGCAAACTTAGGAAATACTTTGCCACAAGGAATCACCAGACACCTGCAGGAGAAACAACACATACACTGTCTATACTGACACAAAAAGATTTACCACATTTACAAACACTAATGAGTTAAGAAGAGGAAGAAACAACTGATGGAAATGATTTAAGTGATAAAGAATTATGTGTGGCGTTCAATATTGATACCAGCATGTCAGTTAGCAGTGGGAGTAAAAGTAACTCAAAATTCTGTCCTCAATTATAACCGGGAAATAAAGTGGATCTTTTTCAGGAATTAGTATCGGATGGTTTGAGAAAGTTAGGGGTCAAGGATGCAAAGGGACATTTCAGAAAAAGTAGAGAAAACATGACAAAAGATGATATGGCCAGGTACTACCTACACCCCCTCCTCCCCACTCAAGACCCAGCAAGGGACAGGAGAGAAGTTTTTAGATGCGGGGGGCGTAACACCCCCCAGCCGTATTTATTAAACATAATACAGCAGAAAATATACGTTACATTGATTACAATTGATAAGTACAGATGTCAGATGGCTAACCTTAACATAACTCTAATACAAAGGTTTCCTATCCATATCTAGCATATCTTTAATAATCAATACATTTATCCATTTTCTGCGTACTTTAATAGAGCCTACGGCAATGTCACTAACTGGTGTCAGATCCTTATCAATTTTTAACCACGCCCTCCAGCCGGAGTGCGCATGCGCAGAGGGCCCGTTCACCGTGAGGGTACTTCCCCCCCGGTTACCCCCGTACGCTCTGTATCTGATCTCCATAAAGGGGCCCTTGCAGCTGTGTGCCATTTACTGGCGCCGTTGTGCATGTGTGGGATGGCCAACCAGACTAGAGAAAGCGTGACTCCCTCCTCCCCCACACCCAACTGCCCCTGGAGTTCTAGGAGAGACCAGTTGTCCCTCCCACTTGTGCGACCCCATTCAAGAATGGAGCCGCCCTCTAAGGACCTTAAATTTACTGCTCACCAATCATGACCTTACCGCCTGACCGAGATTTATCATAAATACGACGATTGAAGAACTGTGGATGAACAAATTAGTATTTCTACACCACCTTGAAAATTATCTCATCATCCAAACACTACTAACATTCTAATATTCCCTAATTGATACTCAGAACAACCTACTGCTTTTAGGGGACGGTGGGTAGGAAAACAAAAGTTAAAGCCTCCTAGCGAGGCTGGGGGGCAAGCTGGTGAGCACGGAGCAAAGAGACCGACTCTTGTGCTCCCCAGCCCTTTATACCCCTGATGGCCTTGCCCTTTCAGACGACTCGGAAGTGATTCTAATCACTTCCGGGTCACACATCCGGGCCAGGACCTATCGGGAGGAGGCGCACCTGTGGCATCACTCATGTGCGCGACAGGCCCGCCTCCTATTCTGGAGGGGGGGCTGGCTCGATCGCCATACCTTTGGCGTGGCCGATGCTGGCCCCGCCGTTCTATATGGCCAGGTGCTACCTACACCCCCTCCTCGCCACTCAAGACCCAGCAAGGGACAGGAGAGAAGTTTTTGGATGTGGGGGGCATAACAACCCCGGCCGTATTTATTAAGCACAATTAATAAGCATTTATCTCAATTAATATTTACATAATACAGCAGAAAATATACGTTACATTGATTGCAATTGATAAGTACAGATGTCAGATGGCTAACCTTAACATAAATCTAATACAAAGGTTTCCTATCCATATCTTTAATAATCAATACATTTATCTATTATCTGCATACTTTAATAGAGCCTACGGCAAGGTCACTAACTGGTGTCAGATCCTTATCAATTTTTAACCACGCCCTCCAGCCGGAGAGCACATGCGCAGAGGGCCCGTTCACCGTGAGGGTACTTCCCCCCCCCGTTACCCCCGTACGCTCTGTACCAGATCTCCATAAAGGGGCCCTTGCAGCTGTGTGCCATTTACTGGCGCCGTTGTGCATGTGCGGGATGGCCAACCAGCCTAGAGAAAGCATGACTCCCTCCTCCCCCACACCCAACTGCCCCTGGAGTTCTAGGAGAGACCAGTTGTCCCTCCCACTTGGGTGACCCCATTCAAGAATGGCGCCGCCCTCTAAGGACCTTAAATTTACTGCTCACCAATCATGACCTTACCGCCACAGGCTAGCGTAGTTGACAGACTATCTAGCCCCCCCTGCGCTCACTAGACGGTCATCCCCTGCGACTAAGGCTACCCAACCATGCCAATATATTCTCTAGGAAAACCTCATTGCCCACTTTGGACAGGTGCACGCCGTCTTTTAGGAAGCACGGTTCACCCCTAATGCACCCATGGGCGATGGTCTGTAAGTGGGGAGCCCTGAAAAGTCTCTCAATTTTATTATTTATTCTCCTCGCGGAATGATTCAAAGCCTTTACAGCGTCCCCTCCCCTCCATTGGAATCGGGGTATCATCTGAGACCACCCGATAGTGCAACCCTGGCATGCTTTGGCTAACCATCCTATTTCTGTGACTATAGTTTCCACCAAACCTCTTCTCCTCAACTTTGCTAGATCGTTCCCCCCAAGTGTAGCACGATAATATCGGGCGGAGACCCCCCCCCTTCCTTAATAGGTACAGTATGATACCCCTGAACTGACTGATGCAAAGCCCCCCTTTTCCATGACATGTTATTTGAAAACCTGCCTGCCGTGCTCTGTCTCTATAATTTCCGGTAATAAAAAAATTAGACAGACGCCTTACATATGAATGGCCAACAATCCAAACAATCTGTGGTCTTTCTTTTGGTGCTGATGGTCCTTGCGTTGCCCAATGGTGCTGTCGTGGTGTCCCCAGTTTCCCCCCTGCGTGACAGGTTTGAGAAACTGTAATGAAAGCAGAAAAAGACACATGCATCAGTGTTTTGTGAACTATCCCACTCACAGCATATGCAATCTCACATAGCGTTTATAACAATTGGAGGACCATCTCCCAATCCTTTGTATATTGTTGCTATGCAGACCCCTGGCTGTCGCTTCAGTGGCAGCCCCTATCTTAAAAGAGTGGGTTCCAAATCTGCCTGGGTTCAAACCTGCCCTTTGGATTGCCACGTCCAGTCCAGTACTCTTTTGAATTGAAAACGTGTCAGTGGGACCCCATCCGCATGTATCAGCAAAGGCCCCCCCTTTGTCACAGGGTCTAACCTGCAGGTAACTTTCCACATGTGAAAAAGGACAGCACGGGTTACCGTGTGCCCGGTGTAAAACCACCCCATCACCTCGTGCCTCCTGATCCGTTTTGGACTTCCTAATTGATATTAGTAATGTGTCACCCTTGACCTTAATGTGGTCAAACTGCAGGCCGCCCTGGACATCGAGTTTGTTTTGGGCCACCAATTCCCCAATCCTGAATGCTCCATAAAAGGCCAAAGCAAATGCTGCAGTGAACAGCCGTACTTCCCCTGAGGTGTTGCAAATTGCAGGGAGGGGCCCCAGTAATGATGCCAGGAGCTCCACCCCGATTGGTTGTCTTGTGTCTGGGGCCGACCCTTGTAGGCGTTGCCACCCTTTCAGAGCCTTCCTAACCGTGAAACTGTTAGTGGGATCCCCTTTGTGGCTGATCTGGGCGAAGAATGAAATCGCCGCCACATGCCGCTTAGCTGCCGCAGCGGAACGCCCATCGCTTTGCAAAAAAACCCAGGTACTGAAGGAGCGCCCCGTGTCGTGCCATCTCTCCTCCCTCCCCGTTCCCAAGAATCAACAATATTGCCAGAACGCCCCTTCATATGCTTTCCTGGTCCTGGGTGCTAAGCTAGCTGCCACGAGGTCCGGTAGGTGGGGGCACAAATCTGCCACAGTCGTTCTGGGAAGGGGGTGGCGTGGACTGCCGCTGCTGGGAGGTGAGCCCTGAAAACCTGCATCTTAAAGCGAGAAGGTGCATCAGCAGCATGATTAAGAACACCAGGCACATGCTTAGCTCTAAATTGTATATTCAGCTTCATGCATCTGAGAACAATCTCCTTCAAAAGGCGAAGAATCATCTTACACCGGGCTGCTTGCTGGTTGATGCATTCGATGACGGTCATGTTGTCTGACCAGAAAACCACAGACTGATTCCGCAGCTGTTCTGGCCATACAGTCAATGCCACCCAGATGGGGAAGAGATCCAGAAAACCGATGATACCTGTCAGACCGCTGTCCACCCACCATGCAGGCCACCGTTGTGCCACCCACTCAGTACCGAGTATGGCACCAAATCCCTCACTGCCCGCGGCGTCTGTCATTAAACCCAACTCTGCGGAGGCAATGGGCGGACTGGGCCACACCACCCTGCCATTGAAGCCCTGCAGGAATGCCTTCCAAATTCGCATGTCCTGCCGAACCTCAGCTGACAGCCTTGTGTGGTGATGTTTCTCCCTGAGCCCAGCCATGGCATGTGAGATGGATCGGGAGAAAGGTCTTGCCATCGGAATAACCCTTAAAGCAAAATTTAGTTGCCCTACTGTCTGCTGCAGCTGGTGGAGTGTGACCTTCTCTTTGCTCAAACAGAGCTGTAACGCAGCTCTGAACTTGGTGACTTGTCCATGGGTAAACTAAAGCACCTCTGAATGGAATCCAACTCAATACCCAGGAACTCTATCGTTGATGCTGGCCCAACTGTCTTTCCTGGGGCCAAAGGAACCCCAAAAGCCTGCATGAGCACGCAAAATTCCTGTAGCGCCCACTCACACTCCGGGGAGCCCCGTGCCCCCAAGATAAGAAAGTCATCTAGAAAATGCATGACCCACTGATGCCCTGTCTTCTGTCTGAAAACCCATTCCAAGAATGAACTGAATCTTTCAAAATATGCGCATGACACCAAACAGTCCATTGGCATACACATATCCATGTAAAAACTTCCTGAAATTTAAAACCAAGCAGATGGTAATCGTCCGGATGTACCGGGAGTAACCGAAAAGCAGATTCTATGCCAGATTTCGCCATCAACGCTCCAGGGCCCATCCCCCTGAACATCTCCACCGCCTGGTCAAAAGAGGCATACTTTACACTGCAAAAGTCATCATCAATTGCATCATTCAGTGAATTTCCCCTGGGGGCTGACAAGTTGTGTATAAGTCTGAATTCTCCCTCTACCTTTTTTGGGCACTACACCCAACAGGGAGCAGACAAAATTCTCAACAGGTACCGACTCAAATGGGCCCGCCACTCTACCCAGGCGCAGTTCCTTGGCAATTTTTGCGGAGTCTATACCTGGATTGGCCCGAGCCGAGAGTTGGCTCTGGCACTCTGGTGATCCCACAAAATTTAGGGCTGGTATCCTAAAACCATCCCTGAAAACCTCCAACAGACTTCTTGCAGTAAGGTGGCAGGGATATTTGTTGAGCCATGGTGTCAAAGCCGTTACATCAATGGGAGACCGCGCTTTGAGCGGGGTCACCGCTTCCCTCCTGTTTTTTCCTACCCTTATCTTTTGATTTTTTGAGGCATTTGGATTCGGGGTGGGTTGGGTTGGCACACATGGAACGTGCATGCTTGAACCTGCACTGACCCTGTGGTCTGGTACAAGTCAGTCTGTTGAAATCCCAGCACGTCCCCTTCCTCCCTCCAGTGCTGTTTGAATTATTGGTGTAACTTGTGTTACCCTGTGACTGAAAGGACTGAAAGGGCTGAGGGGACTGGCTCTTTGTGTTACTATGTCCCTCGCCCCCAAAAAGACCAAACCATGATATTGTGTCGATTCGGTCCCATGACAGCGATGGGTCGGATGCCTTAGCCACCCTGAAATTCTTATCATAATCTAACCACCCTCCCCCTGCAAATGTATCTTGGGCGAGAACTATCCGGTTTTGGTAGCAAGGCATCTGTGCCTGCAAGTTCGGAAAACGCTCAGCTGTGACTGCCATAAATATGGAAAAGGCTCTGATCCAGTTGAGTAAGGTCTCTTCCACCCTGTATTTCAACATCTGACTGGCCCATTCCCTGGGAAGCATATAATCTTTGTTCTTTCTTGCCTCCTCTCTTTCTCTTTCACAGATCAGCAATGAAAACATATTGATATATTCACCAGCCCAAATTCTATTCTTCAACTCTAGAGATATATGCCTGCCTAAAAATTTCCTCTCCGAGCGGGACTCACCAACGTCCAACATTGGTAATGTTGGCAGCTTACCTGCTGCCGTGGTCCCAGGTGCCTCCTGCTGTATCCCTGCCGCCGCACTGGGAACTGACAATCCCTTGTTCTCCAGTGTGCTGGTACTCCCCCCTGAAATGATAGGTAATGGTGCAGCTGGCCCTTCAACAATTTTTTCTCCAGGCTGAGCATTAAATTGAGACACAATATGCTTTGCTTCTGCCAAAGCATCGGTACCTAAATCCTTCGCCCCCACTGTTGGAGCGAGGATGCCTGCCCTCCCCAACCATGGCAGGATTGCCGCCAAATGTGACACTATGTCCTGTGGGACCCTGACCCGGTGGTGTGGGGTTTATGGCGGGGACGGGGACTCCTGCGGGTGGGGGCACAGTAGGCACGGGGAGAGCCAGCAGTGGTGTTGGGGCGTGTGGCACCCCTGAGGGTGCCAGTATAGACCCTGGAATCACAGGGAGAACTGGTAGAACTGGAGGTGCCGGTATGGGTACCAGGACGGGCGGTGTTATTGGTGGAGCTGGTGCTGGGACAGGTGCTAACGGAGTCTCTGGTACTGGGATGGGCGCTGGCGCCTGAGGGAGCTCATCCTGAGGCACAAGTGGAGGGACCTGGGGGGTGGGTGGAGTAAGTTCTTTCCCCAATGTTTTCTTCCTACTAACCCTTTTTGGGTTTTGGGGAAAAGCTGCCTTTGGGGGCACATTGGTGCGCCTCGCCCTCCCCTCCTGCTCCTCTTGTCCCTCCACCTTCTCCCTGAGATCAGCGAGGCCATGCCCGAGCTCGTTGACCTTTTTCATCATCTCCTCCATTAACCTCTCCATACAAGAGCGCTGTTCTCCCCTCTTTGCTTTGCCTGCCATCACTTTTAATACTCACAATATTACTCTGACCCACAGAATACTGAGCTTACACCTGCTAAAATTGATCTCAACGCTTAGCGAGCAGGAGAATCAGCGCCTAACCTGTAGCCAACAGTGTTAACACAATGCCCCTTGTGTTTATATTGCCACCGATAGATCCCACACCGGAAAACAGTGTAAACCCATCAGCAACCGTACTATAAAAAGGGCTTCCTAATGTCCCTGTTAAAACCTTTGCATGCACTGCCTATCACACCATAAATATTTACTTTGTTGATTGACACCCCAAAGCAAGGAAATGACAAGTCACGGATTAGCCTTGTTATACATGCAACTGATTACCCCCAACCGATCAGATTTTGGTTAATTGCACGCTTACAAAAATAACTGTTGAGCAATCACAGCGTTATGCAGTTTGAAAGGTATAAGAACGTTTGCACATGCAAAGCAGATAAGAATGCCCAGCCTCCAAGTAACAAACACAACAGTTGCCGTATAATCACGCTGAAACCGACAAACAGCTGACGCGCGGTGAGTAATCTCCCCCCTCGCGCTTTAAACAGTTGATCCCAGTGTCCGGGAAACTTCACTAAAAGCAGGAGGGACCGGAGTGCTCAGCGGCAGGAAACACAGAGTTGAAATGTGGGATAATCGTTTCCTTTAACACCGCGCGTGCTAAAGTTCAAAGCAGGCGTGCGGTGAATAAACACAGCTGATTCTTTTCGCAAGATTATTATGGACACATACAATTGCTGGCCGACGACGGCAGGGGTGCGCGCTACTAAACCGCACCTGCGCCACCCCGACCGGGTACCTGTAAGGAGCTCCTGCTCCTCTGCTCATACGACAAATGATACCCCGGGGACCCACACCGAATTGTGCCGTCCGCGGCGACGTTGAATCCGACCGCACTCTCGTCTCCCCAGCGCCGATGCCGGCCACGCGATCGCCTTCTCGCCGCCATGTGATCGCCTTCTCGCTGCTGATGAAAAACAGATGCCGCCTCGATAACCAGGATCCTTCTCGCTCGCGATCCACTATCCACGAACCACGAACGGGGATACCTGGAGAGGTAAAAGCAAAACCTGCAAATCAAATAACAAAACAAAAGTTAAAGCCTCCTAGCGAGGCTGGGGGGCAAGCTGGGGAGTACGGAGCGAAGAGACCAACTCTTGTGCTCCACAGCCCTTTATACCCCCTGATGGCCCGGCCAGGCTACTGGCCGGACGTTGCCCTTTTGCAGGACCCGGAAGAGATTCTAATCACTTCCGGGTCACACATCCGGGCCAGGACCTATCAGGAGGAGGCGCACCTGTCGCGTCACTCATGTGCGCGACAGGCCCGACTCCTATTCTGGACGGGGGGCCGGCTCGACCGCCATACCTTTGGCGTGGCCGATGCCAGCCCCGCCGTTCTATTGGTCACCTTTGAAGGGAATTCAGGAAAACCAAAATATAATAATAAAGCCCTCCGATAAAGGGGGGGATCATAGTGATTATGGATAGAAGTAAATATGTATTGGAAGCAAGGAGGCAACTGAATAACCGTGATCACTATGAAAAACTACCAGTTGATCCTTCAAAGGAAGTGATGAAGACTTTACATAATAAATTAAAGGAATGGATTGATTTGGACCTCCTAGATGATAATGAGTATCATTACTTGAAGAAGGACAATCCAACATTACCGACCATTTACGTTTTGCCAAAAGTTCATAAGGACGCTGACAACTCTCCAGGAAGACCTATTATTAGTTCCTGCAACTCCCTTTTAGAAAATGCCTCAAGGTTTGTGGACATTTTTCTCTTCCCATTTGTGTTGAGTCTCCCTTCCTATATTAGAGTCTCCATGGATTTCCTCAACAGAATTAAAGACATCCCTTGGAAACCGAATTATATAATGGCAACAGTGGATGTTGTCTCTTTATATACTTCAATAAGGTATGAGGATGGCTTGGCAGTAAGCAAACATTATTTGAGATCAAGATAGCTCAGTTTACTGGACCATACGAAATGCTGTTGGATATAATGAAGTTTTGCTTGACAAACAATATTTTTGTATTTGATGGAAAATATTACATACAAAATCAGGGGACAGCCATGGGGTCTTCTTTCGCCCCAACGTATGTGCCAATCTTGCGATAGGTTATTGGGAAACTGAAATAGTTGGAGCAGGAAGAAATTCAGAAAATTTGAAGAAAGTGGTACTACGGCTGTGTTTTATCGATGACCTTTTTGTGCTCTGGGAAGGTGAACAAGCAGAATTGGTCGACTTTTTAGACTCTTTAAATGATAATCCCCAAGATTTTAAATTCACATATGCAATCAGCAAAACAGATTTAAACTTTGACATTCAGCTTTATGTCTCAAATTAAAGGATTGGCATGAAGGTTTTTTAGAAAACCTACGAGTGGAAACAATTTACTCTTTGCAAACAGTGCACATCCTAAAGCTCTAAAGTGGAGCACACCTTATGGCCAGTGCCTAAGGGTCAAAAGAAATTGCTCAGAAGAGAAAGATTTTGATGAACAAGCATTGGAAATGACACTGAGATTCACGAGATGTGGATATCCAATTTCAGTACTGGCGGATGCGTTGAAGAGAACAAAAGAAAAGAATATGAATGATCTCTTATTACCGAAAAAGAAAATAGATTAGAATGAAGAATGAATAATCAGATATATCATGGATTTCAGTAATTCCAAAAAGTAAGTAAAAACATTGATAAGAGATCATTGGAGGATTCTGGAACAAGATTGAGACCTAAAGGATGTGGTAAGGAATCACCAAATTATAACTTACCAAAAGTTGCATCTATTAGGGGATCATTTAGTCCGCAGTTACATGTCAACTCGAGATCACTCAGGTAACTGGACACTACCGAACAAACTTGGCTTCCATAAATGCACTAAATGTAAAGCTTGCAAATGAGGCGACAATAGAACGTAATTGAAATTGGTTGATGAAACAGTGCAGAAGATCAAAGAACACATATATTGTGAAAGCACACATGTAGTCTATGCATTGGAATGTGAATGTGGAATGACATATATATGAGGTACCATCAACAAATTGAAGCTTCGTTGCTACAATACATTCGAGCCATTTCAATGTAAGTCTTCACTTGTGTCATCGCAAAGCACATTTGGGAACTGCACAATGGGGACATTAGTAAATTTGTGTATTATGGCATCCAACAGATATCTTCAAAACTGAGAGGTGGTGATGGAGAGTTGAAATTACGGTGGCCAGAATCAAGATGGATTCTCTCCATTGGCACTGAAAATCCGTGGGGATTGAACATGGATGCTGAGCTATATGTACATCTTGAACGATATATAGACTCGCCATTTACGGCGCATGTAAAAGTACATGCTTTTCGTCTTCAGGTGCCAGGTCGCAAATAGGGCAGATTCCAGTTTCTTGGTTTGCTGACCATTTGCTTGTAAGGATTCGCAGTGGTAAAATTCCATAACGAAATCATATATACAAATTTCTGGTTGGAAATGGGAAAATTAAATCTAAAAATTCTTCAAATAGTGGAGAGTGCTTATGAGCCAAGAAAATAATAGTTGCAGAGCCATTGTGGGTATTCATAACAGATTGGTCATTTATATAAGCCCAATACCTATATGTAAGTAGTTTAATATCAGATTTTAAAATAGAGTTGGGCTCATCCCACAAGTTCTGCATACCGAGTTTGGAAAACCATCCAGAAACAGATTTAACCCAAGGAATTTCCCTGGCTCCTTGAAGGTTCATTACCTCTACCAGAGAGTCTTTAAAGACTATAAGTTCTGGTGTAGACCATAGTCGGATCCAATATATTAAAGTTTTCAAAATGGCCCGGTGAGCAACTCGTTTTATTCCAACATCAAGATACATGGGGATTAATGGGGTACTAGATGGTAAGCCTAATAGCCTTCTAAAAAAGGCTTCTAAAAAAGCTGTTCTCTGCAATGGTTAACAATTGTAAATTACCATAACCCCATATCTCTGCCCCATAAAGAGCGGCACTCTGAGCCGTTGCTCGGTAAACCTCCACAGCAGGGAAAATAGCACTCGGGTTTGTTTGATTATATAACCTTAAAATGGCATTGGATCTGTGTTCAGTAATTAGTTTTGATTTCTCCAATTGGTTTGCCCACCCTAAATTGTCTTTCGGTCTGACACCCAAATAATGAAAACTAAGTACTCTGCCAAGGGCCTCACCCCCGGCATGAATACTACGACTTCCTTTTTTCTTCTTTCCAAAAACCATAAACATAGTTTTCTTTATATTCAGTTTTAAGCCTCTCAAATTACAAAATTTAAAAAACTTATCAATTAAAATTTGGAGGCCTATCGGAGCTTTAGATATGAGGAGGGAATCATCAGCAAAAAGTAAAATAGGTATCTTTTTGTTATTTAAAATTGGATAGTCATTTTTACAATGTTCTAGGGTGTCCATAACATCATTAATATATAGAGAAAATAGGGTGGGCGCTAGCACTCCTCGCTCTATGGGAATATGATCCGTGAATTCTCCATTTGGACCCCAGCGGACCTGTGCAAAATTATTCACATGTAATCTACTTATTAAATGCACTAGGTTGGCCGGAGCACCCATGTTTATCAGGGCTTGCCAAAGGGCCGATCATGGTATAAGATCAAATGCTGCTCTAAGATCAATAAATGCCACGTAAAGTTGTTGTTTCTGAAGTAAAACATATTTCCAATATAAATAATAAATCTAAAAATGTGATCTTTTGTACTAATTCTTGGTCTAAAACCAGCCTGGAGGGGAGATAAAATATCTTGTCTATCAACCCAATCCAAAAGTCTCATCAGGATTTATTTTCAAATGGCAAGGTAAGCACTTGACATCTTAACAGCCACCTGAAGCGTTTCAGAATTGCTCCCTTAATCATAGGTTTTCCTGGCTTACCTTGCCAATTGAAATTAAAGACTTTGCCTGAAGTCGGCTGTGGTACGAGTGCGCTTTCATTACAGAGCAACTTTGGACGAATTTATTCACGGCGGCTACGGTCATGGAAAGCGCACCACCCGAGGATTGCAGTGGGGCCAAGGGGCTCGGTATTGACAGATGCCCTGTTTTGGAGTCACAGCTTTATCTTAAATGTGTGGTAAAGAGGCACTTTGCGGCCCATACAGGGTCGGTAATATATTAATATGTAGGCTATGGACACACTCACCATCCCAGCAGGCATTGGGACGCTATATGCAAGCTCATTGGAGGGCTAATATTCAAATTGTGTGCATTAGCAGTGCGAGTCAGCCAGGAAAACCTATGATTAAGGAGGCAATTCCGAAACGCGTCAGGTGGCTGTTGAGATGTCAAGTGCTGACCTTGCCATTTGAAAATAAAGACTTTGCCTGAAGTCGGCTGTGGCACGAGTGCGCTTTCATTACAGAGCAACTTTGGCCGAACATATATACATATACACACACACATATATATATATATATATATATACATACATACATACACACATATTATCTACTGGCGGTCGCCAGTAGATAGTTATAGTTAGGACCTATTTTCCATAGGAAATCTGCAACATTCTATTGGGAATATCTTTGGCGCCGGTTGACAAATCCTCGTGAAATTCTCCAAACTTTTGGCCAGCTCCGCTCCGCTCCTACCCTGAAAGTTTCGTGGTGATTCGTCAAGCGGGGGCCGAGAAAAAAGGGGGGTCCCAAAACGCGTTTTCCCCATGCAATTTCCCATAGGATCTGTTGTCGCAGCTACAGCCCGAACCGCTGAACGGAATGACACCAAATTTGGCAAAGAGGTAGTCCTCAGTTCGGACTCGTGCCTTTTGCATATTTGGTGTGAATCTGTTCAGTAGTTCCTGAGAAAATTAGGGTAAAAAAGTTAGTGATATCTATGGCCGCGGAGGATCCGCTGACCCTACCCGCACCGTACGCGAACCCTCCCCGAACCGAGCGCGCACGCTCCCGATCGCGCGCTGAATGCTAATTGGCTGTCGAGCGTCTCTCTACATTCGAAACCAGGAACTGTTGGCGGCCATTTTCTGCCTCGGTAGAAGTGAGGCTGAAGAAGCAAGGAGAATAAGTGCGTAAAACATATAAAGGGGGCAGAGTGGAAATACTCTGACCCTCTAGAGGTGCTTAGGGGGTCCCAGAAGGATCCCCTGGGGCCCCCCTTTTTTTAAAAAAAAAAAAAAGCGGCGAAATGCGCGCATGGTGCGCGCATCCTATCGCGTTGGATGCACGGATCCTCTCGCAGTGGATTCGCGGATCCACAGCAACGTTTTTTTGAAAAACGACAAGAAATCATTGGTTGTAGAACAACTTTCTACACTGAAAGGTAGGGTGTATATTTTTGTTTTTTTAAGGTATGATTGTTGTTGGTTAACAAAAACAGATTGTAAGGAACATTATATATGATAAGCTGATATGTTGAAAAGTCAAGCACACTTCCTGTCTTGTGTAGGAACATTGTGTGCTGAACTTGTGACCTGTGAGCTCAGTGCAGTGTTCCATGACCTGTTTCTATGGTAACAGGCAGAAGGCAGATTGGGGGAAGGGTTGAAATGTATTTCAGTTGGATAGGGTTGAAATGTTTAACCAATAGAAATGTGTGTTTGCTTTTGAGTTTATGTGCGAAGGATTGTGATTTGATGTTTACATGTATATGTGTGGAAAATGAAAGGGAAACTTTTTCATTCTTTGCTTTTGCTGAGAGGTGCACAGTGCAGAGATTCTGTAAAAGAAAATATGGTGAGTGATTGATATACTCCTTAATCTATAAAAGAACTTGAAAGATGAGTTATTTAATTGTGAGGGGATGTATGTAGACTATTTTGATTTTAATCAGACTAATGTATTTTTCCTGCTAAAGTGTAGGGAGTACTTTTTTTCTCTACAATGTGTGTGCATGTAGATAGCATTGTGTGATAAGCATTTGTGTTTTTCATGTGTTTGTAGACAGATAACTGTGCAGTTTTTATATTTTGGTAGAGTTAGAAATCACTCATTGTTTATGAATTTGAGAAATGAGTTATGTTATGTTTCTATACTAAAATGTAGTACTACTTCTAGATGAAGAAATGTGTTTTGATATAGTGCAAGGGATAGTGTTGTTTGTCTAGAATGACACAGTGAGTCTGTGTGCATTTGGGAACCACTGTGAGAGAAGCATTTGGTAACATTGTGTATTTGCTGACAGATAACTGTTTTAAAACCAGTCAGGTTGTCAAGTTTTAGTAGCATTAGAAGACAGTTATGGCTTATGCTTTCATTAAATGAGTCAGGCTTTGACACAAAAGTGAAGTCCTGAAATATGTAGATTGTGTGCAGTTCCCTTACCACTTGCACTGTAGTGAATGAGTTTTGGTAAACTCCTAGGGATAGTGGTGTTTGTCTAGAATCACACTGTGAGTCTGTGTGCATTTGGGAACCACTGTGAGAGAAGTGTTTGGTAAGATTGTGTATTTGCTGACAGATAAGTGTTGTAAAACATGTCATGTTGTCAAGTTTTAGTAGCATTAGAAGACAGTTATGGCTTATGCTTTCATCATATGAGTCAGGCATTGACAGTAAATTGCAGTTGTGAAATTTGTAGATTGTGTGGAGTTCCCTTACCACTTGCATTGTAGTGAATGAGTTTTGGTAAACTCATAGGGATAGTGGTGCTTGTCTAGAATCACACTGTGAGTTAGTGTGTATTTGGGATCACTGTGAGTGAAGCATTTGGTAACATCATGTATTTGCTGACAGATAACTGTTTTAAAACCTGTCATGTTGTGAAGTTTCAGTAGGATTAGAATCCAGTCTTTGCTTATGCGTTGATTAAATGAGTCATGCTTTGGCACTGATGTGGTGTACTTAAATATGTAGATTGTGTGCAGTACCATTAAATCTTCCAGAGTAGTGAATGAGTTTTGGTAAACTCATAGGGATAGTGGTGCTTGTCTAGAATCACACTGTGAGTCTGTGTGCATTTGGGAACCACTGTGAGAGAATCATTTGGTAACATCATGTATTTGTTGACAGATAACTGTTTTAAAATCTGTCATGTTGTGAAGTTTTAGTAGCATTAGAATCCAGTCTTTGCTTATATGTTGATTAAATGAGTCATGCCTTGACACTGATGTGCTGTACTTAAATATGTAGATTGTGTGCAGTCCCCTTACCCCTTCCACATTAGTGAATGAGTTTTGGTAAAATCCTAGGATAGTGTTGCTTATCTAAAATCACACTGTGAGTCTGTGTGCATTTGGGTAAGGATTGTGAGAGAAGCATTTGGTAACATCGTGTATTTGCTGACATATACCTGTTATAAAACCGGTCATGTTGTGAAGTTTTAGTAGAATTAGAAGCCAGTCTTTGTTTATGCTTTGATTATATGAGTCAGACTTTGACATAAAAGTGCAGTCCTGAAATATGAAGATTGTGTGCAGTTCGCTTACCACTTCCACAGTAGTGAATGATTTTTGGTAAACTTCTAGGTATAGTGGTTGTTGTGTAGAATCACACTGTGAGTCTGTGTGCATTTGAGAACCACTGTGAGAGAGGCATTTGGAAACATCATGTATTTGCTGACCTCTCATGTTGTCAAGTTTTAGTAGCATTAGAAGCTAGTCTTTGCTTGTGCATTGATAAAATGAATCAGGGTTTGACACTAAGGTGTAGTACCATGTACTATTCTGTTCACTGTGGCAGAACTGAAAATGTAAAAGTTTTACCTTAGCACTGTCCTAGTAGTAGTCTGATTATTTAGTCAGTTTCTAAGTACCAAATAGACTGCTTCAAATGTCTATGCAGTATGCATGTAGTGTTCTAACATACTATACACTTGTCTTTTACACCTTCAATTCCCTAGTCAGGATCCATACACTTCCAGGAAATATCCTGTCACTTCCTTTGCAGTCCTCTAGAGACCTATTCAACAGCATGTACTAATCCATTCACTGTGCCAAAACCCAAACACTTATAAATTCACCAAGACACTCTCTTTCCAGTACTCTAATGATTCAGTCACTGCCTAAGTATTCATGCACAGAGCCAGGTCTTTGCATATGGACTTCTTCAAACCCCTATCCACTATGCATGCAGTCCTCTAAGCACCTACACACTTGTCTTTCAATCCTTCAATTCCCCAGTCAGTATCCGTTCACTTCCAGCAAACACCCTGTCACTCCATTTGCACTTCTCTAGTGACCCATTGAGCATAATGTACTAATCCATTCACTGCGCCAGACCCTAATAAATTCACCCAGGCACTCTCCTTGCAGTACTCTAATCATTCAGTTAGTACCCAAGTACTCATCCAGTGACCCAGGCCTTAGTAAATGGACTGCTTCAAACCGTTATCCACTATGCATGCAGTCCTCTAACCACCTACACAATTGTCTTTCTCACCTTCAATTCCCTAGTCAGTATCCATACACTTTCAGGAAATACCCTGTCACTCCCTTTGCAGTCCTCTACTGACCCATTCAGCACCATGTACGAATCCATTCACTGTGCTAAAACCCAAACACTTATACATTCACCAAGATACTATCTTTGCAGTACTCTAATCATTCAGTCAGTGCCCAAGTATTCATACACTGAGCCAGGCCTTAGCACATGGACTGCTTCAAACCCCTATGCACTATGCATGCAGTCTTCTAACCACCTAGATACTTGTCTTTCACACTTTCAATTTCCTAGTCAGTATCCATACAGTCCAGCACTTGTGACTGCCTTTGCACTCCTCTAGTGACTCATTCAGTACCAAGTACTAATCCATTCCCTGTGCGAAAAGCCTAGCACTAATAAATTCACCTAGGCACTCACCTTTCTGTACTCTAATCATTCAGTCAGTACCCAAGTAGTCATGCAGTGAGCCAGGCCTTAGCACATGGACTGCTTTAAATGCCTATGCAGTATGGATGCAGTCCTCTAATCACCTACACAGTTGTGTTTCACACCTTCAATTCCCTAGTTAGTATTCATACTCTTCTAGCAAACACCCTGTCACTCACCCAGTGTGTCTCCTTATAGTACTGTAATCATTTAGTCAGTTAGCATGTAGTCTTTTAGTGAGGTAGGCTTTAGGGCATGAACTGCTTCAAAGTAGTATGCACTATGCATGTAGTGTTTTAACGATCGTCACACTTGTGGTTCAGGGCTATAGTTTCTTAGTCAGTTTTTATATAAAATATGTTTGTACAGTAATGGAATAGTATAAATTTGAAAGTTATTAATATACATTTATATGTGATTCTTTTTTACAGATACAGAACAGAAGTGTTTCTCCTCTGTTTGCACTCTTCTCGTGCAAGATTGTTTGGATGAAGGGTCCTTAGGTGTTTCATCATACTTGCTGTGCCGCACGAGTATTTTTTGTTAGGATCACCTCGTAACAGAACTCTTTGGCAAATAATGCGAATGAAGAAGGTTGCATTGGTTTTTGTTTGCCCCTTGGAAAAAGTTAAAAATGACTTCACCACTGAAGAACAACGTTGTGGGCGTGGTGCCTTCTGCAAAAAAAATTCCTCAGATTCGGTAAATATTTTTAAGCTGCAACATTTACAGTTTTTGTAAGTTAAACTTATAAAATTTTGTTAGCTGTATACATTTTGTATATCTGTGATTTGTTTCTTGTGGTATTTTGTTAAGAATACCATGTTGTTGTTTTTTTAACAATCTTTTTGACTTTGCAGGTCTGTCATCGACATCCGTGGTTCCCACAGGAGTGTTCCGCTTTGTTGTTTTGTATTATTGTTGTTACATTTTGTTTATTAGTTTATTGTTTATATTTATGTTAATAAAAATATAAAGTTTGAAAAAAAAATTAATAATGTTTTTGGTTGTTCTCTTAACTGCTGTGTGACTCTTTCTTGTTCTTATTACTGTTATTTGATGGAGTCCACCATGGTGTTAAATTTTGGGGCACTTATCGCTGGAACACTAGTGATATCTGTAGTTTGCACCAACTTCTGAATAGTGTGTTAGAGTTTTCTAAACTTTACTTCCGTTAAAGTGCTGATAATGAAATAGAGAGTAGCCGTTCCCGTGCAAAAAGACACAAGATGCACCTTTGCGATTTATTCTAAATACTAAAATCCTGTATTGTATTGCACTGAGGTATTGGCTGCACTTACAGTGTACACACAAAATCTATTAAGAAATCTCATTGTATTTATATTGATTGGGAATAGTGCGTCAGGTGCTGGATCTTGACGAGATACACTGCTCAGTTCGTATATTGTTCTGCACACGAAAAAAATCACATCACAACTTTCACACCAATTGCAATGCGAAACAAATTCCGGCGATAAGACACGTTAGCACCAGGGATTTTACACCTGCTTTCTGCTGGTGTTAAGCAGGACAACTACCTGCACCATGAAAGGGAACACAGCCAAGAGCCACACCAGAACACCCACAGGTGCCATAGAGTCAATGAGCATGATACAGGGATACCCATGAGGGCCAGAAGACTCATCGCAACAACTCCAGGACCACCAATGCCCCCCAAACCCATATCTTAGCATGATAGGCACAAGCCCTGCAACATCATAGTGTGCTGTCACCTCAGCGTTGGCAGTGAGCCTGGATGTGTAACTACGTACGCATCCTTCTGCATGCACAACTGGCGTGTGCTGGTCTGGGGTTCACAGGTCAGTTCAGGGGTGTTATGTTGTTATGTTAGGCACATTTCTAAAGCGCGCGACTCACCAGGGGGCATCTCGGCGCTATACTTAGTTATTCACTGAGAGGGAACGTAGGAAGAAGATGCCACGACTAATACTGAGGAGTTAGAAATAGAAAAGTTTTCAATTTTTTCCTAAAGACTGTAAGAGAGGGGCAGTTACGAATGGCAATGGGAAGCGAGTTCCAGTAACGCGGCGCGAGGCATGAGAAAGCCCTCGCCCCGGAACGGGAGCGGTGGATTCTAGGACTCTTCAGAAATTCCAAGGCATTAGATCTTAAATTAAGGATGGAGGTCTTTTTTATTAGTTTGTTTGCCAAGTATTTGGGACCTTTACCGTTCAAGGCTTTGTAAGTAAGGCAACAGGTCTTAAAGTGAGATCGTTTCACAATCGGGAGCCAATGGAGCTCTAATAGGAGAGGGGCCGAAGGCGTGCCTGCTGGGCGATCAAGTATCATTCGGGCAGCGGTGTTCTGGATGACCTGTAGTTTCTTTAACAGGGACGGGCCAAGTTCGGCGAGCATAGCGTTGCCGTAGTCGAGGCGACAGATCACCATTGCCTGAACTAGAGTTGTTCGGTGCTTGATGGGAAGTTAAGGGAGAATCTTCCGTAAAAGCCGCAGGCTAAAATAACAGGGACTGGTGATTGTAGCTACATGGTCTTTCATCATGAGGGCCTGATCAAGTGTGAACCCCAGATTTTTCTCTACTTGCTTAGGAACTGGAGCCGTACCGAGCTCTTGCGGCCACCAGTCTTTGGACCAAGAAAGAGAAGCTTTCCCTACTAATAGAATCTCTGTCTTACTCGGGTTCCACTGGAGAAGATTCTCGGTCATCCAGTTTGAGATAGTGATCATACCCGCTGCAAAACGTAGGTGTTCTGACGTTGCATTTGGGTTGATTTTAAAGATAAGCTGCGTGTCGTCTGTGTATGAGAATCTCAAACCCACAGGATTCGGCTATTTTAGCTAAAGGGGACAGATATAGATTGAATAAAGTGGGGCTGAGACATGATCCCTGAGGGACGCCTTTATCCAGGCCACGTTTGTCTGACCAGAATGGACCTAGCATAATTGTTTGATTTCTATCTGCCAGGAAGTTTTGTAGCCATTTCAGAGCTTGATCTTGTATGCCACAGGAACTTGAAGTACTGGGTATTTTAGACCCAGCGGTGCAGGGGCACACACCCTATGACTTCTGGGTTCACCCTGTTCCAGACCTACAGAAACACAGAGTCTTCTGGGTGAAGTCAAAGATGGTTTATTGGCTGCAGACCAATTACAGGTATCCTAGAAGTACAACAGCGTGTATGTTCTCAGGAGACTGCTGAAAATCATGGAAACGGACTTCATCTTAAATACGCTTTTCCCTGCCTCAAGCATACATTCCTAGGTTTTATGATACGGTAATAAACAAGTGTACATTACAAAGAAAAGGCAGAGTCATGATGACCATCCCACATTCCAGTTCGGCCAGCCCACAATGATTTACACAGTAAGGTTCAGATCCCACATTTGATATCAATAGGCCCCAATAAAACACGGGCAGCTCCTGTTTTGGGAAACAAGTCATAAAGCAGGAACAGTCAGGTGTGAAAGAGATTAGCCGGAGGCTCGTGTAGAATGAAAAGGGTTTTATGATGGGTCAAACCCTGATGCTAATCACAGGTGGACGGAGGAAGGGGAGCTCGTGAGACCAGTTTGACCTGGGGCAGCAGAGCCAGCTGCCCAGGTCACAGAGAAGTCACGGGAAAGCACATGTACTGTGAGGCCCGTATTTGCTCCATTATAGCCTATGTGAGGGCAATGACAAGATGGCCACCGCTTCCGAAATGGAACCCGCGTAGTGAAGCAGAATTACGTGTACACAGTGCATTCATAGCTAGAACGATATATAAAGCACTCGTACATGCCGCATTAATCATTTGCGGTTTGCTAATACCAGATAAACAGGGGTAGGGCCCTATCCCCTACGCGGTGACAGAGATTAAAGTACGACAGACCCTCCTTTTGCCCTTACATAGGCAATCACTATACTCATCTTAATCCGAGTCCAGGTCGATGTTCACGAAGTCATGGAGATGTTGCTGTAGCATCATCCTATTACTTAGCTCGTCCCTCGATACAGGTTTCCTTACACATAAGGTAGCACAGAGGCCACATATCGCAGGAGCACACTGTATGCACAGACAGAACAGGAAAAGAATGGCTAAGATCATTCCAATGACCATCAGAACTTTCCAACCCCAGGCAGATATCAATTCCCAGAACCACCCCACCAGTGACCAATCTCCTTTATCCACGTGTATGGATTCAGATATTTTATGGAGTTTGGAGATGGCTTGATAGACTGTTGGAGCGTTATCTGGTATGAAAATGCAGCAACTAGATTGGATAACCTTACATACCCCACCGCGGTCTGCAAGAATAACGTCTAGAACCATGCGGTTCTGCAAAGTCATAAGGCGATCCGCTTGGAGCTCAGCTGTCAGATTACCAAGGGCACCAGCCGTTACATTTACAGTGGATTCAACCACACGTGTCAGTTGTCTCAGGTTCCTACTATTCACCATAGGTCCCCAAAACGGCAGGAAACCCAAAAAGAAGTCTCCTGCTTCTTGACCGGCAGTATCCTCCTTACTAATCACACCTCTCACAACTCTGGTCTTGTGATAATCAGAGGCAGCAGTAAATGTAGGCGGTAGCAAGTTCGCAATATAACATGTGCCCGAGAAATCAGGGGGCAACCATGTATATGCTCGGTCATTGCAGATGAAATATGTGCCCTTGGCAGCCAAAAACGCAGGGGAGAACTGTGACGGGAAAGTGTATGTTTCAGTACAGTCACTTCTTCCCAGTTGAGCTCTAGGATTCTGACCATTACCCTGTAAGCAGAACCGACCTATGTGGGGTACGACCCAGATTGGGGATGAGATTTTTCGCTGTCTTTCACCCAGACTAATACTATACCCCGTCGCGTTCCATCCTACATAAGGTCTCAATTCTTCTTTGGGAATGGATGAGTATGCATCAATATCCCTACTCATATCGGCAACTCCTTTCATCAAAGCCTTATTATTGGTGATAGGTCTGATGGAACGCGGTTGGCGAGGGGAGTACGTATCTAGAGCATAGAGAAACATGGTCTGGAATGCCCATGACGATCCATTGTAACTAAATGGCAGCACCAAATAGGGGATACCCTTGTTAATGGTATGTGGCATTAACCCACACACCCAGCAATTGGTTGTGTTCATTACTAGTTGGTGCTGGTGCAAAAGCTGGATAAACGAGTTATTTACGAACTCGGATCGTCTGGTCTGTTCGTGCTCAGGCAGAGGGTGAAAAGAGTGAGAGGAGGCAGTAGAAAGAGGTATAGGCTGTACAGTGGGCGCAATGGTCTTTTGAGAGGAGAAAAACACAAATCCTACGATGAACATTATTATACTACACAGCGTAAATAGGCACAGAAATACAAAACATTTACTTTTTACAATTCTACACATCCTTGCTTTAGAGTTTATGTCCTCAACGGGTCTCTCCATCTTAAAAAACTCCATCCTCTAAACGGGCCGCTCGCGGCGGATGAGTTTCTTCTGCTAAGGAGTACGCCTGTCAGTCCAGGGAAACGCCCTAGACCAACCAGAACCGTTGACCTAACGTCTTCGGCCTGTACCCCAAAGTCTTGGCACCGCGACCCTGCGGCTGAACCCGGATGGTGGTTCGAAAAACAAAAATCAAGAAAGTCCTTCAGATGGGAGAGCCAAAAATGTCAAAAAGGGAATAGTAAAGAAATCTTTATTTGTCCATGGGCCTTGGTCTCAAATTATAGCGGAGACGGCCAGGTGCTGTTTGGTCTTGGAACAAAAGTTCAGGCTCAGTGGTGTCCAGTCGATTTGATGGTGGCACAGCTTCTTGCAGAATATTGTCACTCTCTTGGTCTGAAGCTGTGTCTCTTATGCGTGCGTCACTGAATGGTACAAAACGAGGTACAATGTCTGCCTCAGAGTCGGCGATACCCTCCTGGACCCACCGGTCATATGGCATGGGCAAGGGAACTACCTTGCAGTGGGTGCCGTGGATCCAGTGCTTCTTCCCTTTTACTCGCACCGCTGATCTCGTTGATAAAAGCACAAGGTGAGGGCCGATCCAGCGAGGCTCGTCGTTGCTCTTGCGCTGGAAATTTCGGACCAGGACCCACGAGCCCGGGTTGATAGGGTGTCCAGGAGGTTCAGAAGCTTGGGGAAGAGTATCATGTACCTGTTGGTGCAAAACACGCAGTTTAACAGTCAAATCATACAGGTAATCGAGTAGTACTGGATGCTCAATCTCACTAAATTTCGTAGGCCTCGGTACACCCCATACGTTGGCCGGGCGGCCAAAAACCACTTCGTAAGGACTAAGTCCGACTCGTGAGTGTATGGTCATTCTGGTGGACAGGAGTGCTAAAGGCAGAGCATCAGGCCATGTAAGACCGGTGCTCGCCTGAATTTTGGCCAGCTTGAGCTTTAAGGCTCCATTGTAGCGCTCTACTAGTCCAGCTGATTGGGGGTGATTTGCAGCGTGGAACTTTTGCTTTATGCCTAAACCTTCACATACATTCTTCATCACTTTACCCACAAACTCACTTCCATTATCACACCACACCATTCTTGGCATCCCAAACCTAGGGAAGAATTCTTTCACAAGGGCTTTGGCTGTGGATAGGGCAGTGTTATCTTTCAGAGGATAAGCCTCTATCCATTTTGAGAAAGCACAAACAACCACCAGTACATATTTCAGGTTGTTGCATCTTTCCATGTGAATAAAGTCCAGCTGCAAAACTTCGAATGGACATGATGGGGGTGCAAAGTGACCAGCTGGAGTTGGGGTTCCCCTACCAGGGTTGTATTTCAAGCATACCATGCAATTTTTGACCACATTCTCTGCACACTTGGGAATTCCAGCATTCTGCCATACTGGAGCCAACAACTTACAAATTCCTTTCGTACTGATATGTGCCATTCCATGTGCCATAGTAACCACTGGGAGCACATATGCGTCAGGTAACAACCATCGCCTATGTTCTGTCAGATCAATCCAACAACCATTCTCATCCAACTTACCCATACTTTCTCTCCACTTGCTTAACTCTTTCTCTGTGGCCTCAGCTTGAAGCGACTTCACACTCTCTATTGTGTTCTCACACATTCCAACATTATCTACCCATCTTGCGGGGCCTGCAACATACATTCTAGTCTTCACATTCTGTGCTGTTTCTTTCGCGGTCTCATCAGCAAACGCATTCCCACGTCCAACATCATCTGTAACTTTCCTGTGCGCACTGCATTTCATGATCGCAACTTGCAACGGTAGGGTCAGTGACTCAAGGAGATCATTCACCAACTTGCCATTCTGAATTTTAGCTCCATGCGACGTCAGAAACCCACGCTCTTTCCACAGTCGCCCAAAATTATGAGCCACGCCAAAGGCGTACTGGCTATCTGTGTAAATATTCACTCTCATTCCTTCAGACAACACGCATAAAGTGCCATCACACTCAGTCAGGGGAGTATCTTTTAGATCTACTCTCCCTTTCGTCTCTTCCTCTGTTCTGAACAGACAGTCATGTTGCTCAATCTCATCTGAGTCTGCTGGAATTGGCAATAACGTAGCTGGATTCAGCGTATTGCATCTCTTTATGTGTATGTGATTTGCTAACAGTGTAAGCTCATAGCCTGATAATCGCGCACTAGTCAAGTGTTGTGTCTTGGTCCTATTTAATAATGTGTCTACAGCATGTGGAACCATAACGATCAATGTGTTGTCCATTACCAAACCAGCAGATTGTCGAATAGACATTGCTGCAGCAGCTGTCGCTCTCAGACAGCTTGGCAATGCCCTCGCTACAGGGTCCAAGGTTTTTTTTTTTTTTTTTTTTTTTTTTTTAGAAAAAGTTTTTATTGAACAATAATTCGGTTACAAGTATGGGCCTACAACCACCCGGGCCGGCCGCTAGGTACATAAGGAAATATACACATATCAAACCTGCAATCCGTTCCCAGGGCACTGCCCCGCAGTGGCTCAAGATAGTCCTCGAAGAACAGCAAGCGTCAGTCCAACCATAACAGAAACAAAAAGAAAAACAATAAAAACAAAAGGCGAGTTACGAGGGATACCAGTGCGGTTCAGGCTCCCCCCGGGAGACTCCAGTCAGAACATTTGAGCAATCCGCTAAAGAGAGGAGTACCGGGGGGCCGGGGACGGAGGGGAGGGGGGAAGGGGGTCAAGGGAGATGAACGTCCATATGTGGTTGTGCAAAACGCGCCAGGAGCCGTCAAGGGTCAGGGGGACATGGCGATATCAGTGTCTACCAGGGGGGGCGTACAGATGCCTCCGCGATACGCATTCCATTGACCCCAAATTCTACCCCATGCCCCCGGCTTGCCACGGGCCACATACACTGTCTTCTCCCGAAACATACACCAGTCCATATTCTCCTTCCATACTGACACGGTGGGCGGCCGTTGAGCGCCCCAATGTTGCGCTATATCCCTCTTGGCAATCATGTTCCCTAGGGCCGCCCACCGAGTCTGAGCCGCGTTGTAGTCATTGGGCTCCCACACATTCAGGACACAGCGACGCACCTCCGGCAGCAGCACAACCCCGGTGACCTGTCCCATAACCGTGTGGACCCGGCGCCAGTAGTCCGCCACCTCGCGACACTCCCAAAGGATATGAAGAAAGGTGGCGCTGAGCCCGCAGCCTCGTTTACAGAGTCCGTCGTCGGAGAATCCCATCGCGACCAAGCGCGGACCCGTAACATACACCCGATGGAGAATCTTGAGCTGTACCAACCGGAGACGAGCCGGAATGGCAACCTCCTTGGGGGACGACAGTGCAGACTGCCAGTCTTCGTCGTCCAATTCAACCCCATCCCCAGTCCAAGCCTCCCGAAGGCGCACCAGGAGATCCGCCCGGTGATTAATCAATTTTTTATAAATTAAAGAAATAGTACTATCAGGGACATGTCCGTCAAGTACGCGGTCCTCGAGGGGCGAGGAAACAGGGATCTTGGTCCCCTCCCCGAAGACCGAGAGCAGGGCGTGTCGAACCTGGGCGTAGCGGAAGAACTCCCTGTCGGTCAGCTCGTATTCGGCCTGGAGCACCGCGAAAGTCTTGACCGCGCCCTTGTGCCACAGGTCTCCCACTTTGCTGATACCAATCGTGTCCCACTGGTCAAACCCCTTGGTGGTCCACAAGCTGCCCAGGCGGTCGGAGGCAAACAAGGGAGTAGCACATGTCATTCGCTCACTCCAGCCCGTGGCCGCAGTGGCCGCCCTCCAGGTCCGCACAGCAATCTTAGTAGGACCCGTAAGGGTCCGGTCAGCCAGGCGGGAATAAAGTGCCCTGTTGTAGTTCCCGCCGGGAAGCAGGAACTTGTCCATCTCATACGCCGGATTCAAGCCGGGCGCATACGTGGCGTGGTTAATGGCAGATAGCTGCGAGGCCCAATAGTACCTGCGAATGTCAGGAAGCGCGATGCCCCCGTCGTACCAGGGGAGAGTGAGCTTGGCAAGAGCAATACGCGCCCGGCCGTTCCACACCAGTCTCCTCTGCAGGCTCTCCACCTCCCGAAAGTAGGCCACTGGGATAACGTCAAAGGAGTTCTGGAGTGCATAAAGGAACCTGGGAAGGGACATCATTTTAAACAGCGCGGCCCGACCCAGCGGGGACAGGGGCAGCCTGCACCACCGGGCCGTGTCCTCCCGCAGCCGCCGAAGTGGACGCAGAAGATTCTGCTCGTAGCGAGCCACCGGGTCCAGCGAAACGTATATCCCCAGGTACTTAAAGCCGCTCAGAGATATTTGAATCGGGAGCCGAGGCGGCAGGAGAGGAGGACCACCAGCGATGGGATAAACGCAGGATTTAGACCAATTGATCGTGAGACCCGAATTGTTCCCAAAGGAGGTCAGAACGTCAAAGAGGACGTTGAGTGACTGCCGCGGTGAGGTGAGGTACAGGAGAATGTCGTCCGCATACAGCGAGACCCGATCTTCAAAGCCCGGGCCCCACCGGATCCCTCTAAGCGAGGGCTCCCAACGGAGCCAGCAGCGAGTGGCTCCAGGGCGAGAGCAAAAAGCAACGGGGACAACGGGCACCCCTGCCTCGTGCCCCTGCCAAGGGCAAAGGGCCGAGAGACCCGCCCATTCACCACCACTTGAGCCATGGGTCCCGTGTAAAGGAGCCTCACCCAGCCAATAAATCCCTCTCCAAAGCCGAATTTATCCAAGACGGCCCAGAGGAATGGCCACTCAATAGTGTCAAATGCCATCGTGGCATCCAAAGAAACCAGCACGGCCGGTTCGGAGAGAAACTCCGCCCTGGCGAGGACCCCGTGCAGACGCCGCAAGTTAAGAGCGGTGTTGCGGTGCGGGATAAAGCCGCATTGGTCCGGATGAATAAGGTCGCACACTACACTCAACAATCGATTGGCCAGGACTTTCGCCAGGATTTTAGGCTCCGCATTGAGCAGTGAAATAGGCCGGTAAGAGGTACAGCGGTCACGAGGCTTGCCCTCCTTGGGAATAACGACTATAGTGGCCAAGCGCTGGTCGGCAGGAAGGGAACCCGCCGCAAGAGAGTCGCGGAACATGCGGCCGAGGAAGGGCGCAAGCTTATCAGGACGCAATTTGTATAGTTCAATGGGCAGACCGTTAGGACCCATAGCCTTGCCCGAGCGAAGGGAACGAATCGCGGTCGCTATTTCATCCGACGATAAGGGGGCGTCCAACCGCTCCCGGTCCTCAACGGACAGGCCGGGCAGAGCAATATCTCTCAGTAGGAGGCGAGAGTCATCCTCGTCCCTGTCAGTCACCGGGGAGTACACCGCCCGGAGGTGATCAGCGAAGCATTCCACAATCTCATCCGGCTCAGTAACACACACACCATCTGTAGCACGCAACTCGGGGACCACACGATTCACTCTCTCTTTTTTGTCCAGCCACGCAATCAACTTACCCGCCTTGTCCCCCGCGTCATACAATCGGCCCTGCCGCTCCCTATACATAGTTTTGGCCGCGTCAGTGACCAGGGACCTATATTCGAACTGTTTCAGGCTAAGGGCATGTAGTCCGTCCGGAGTAACATTCGCCTCCAGGGCCGACTCCAGCCCCGAGATGTCAGTCTCCAGCTTTACCACCGCCTCGCTCCTAACCTTCTTGGCCACCACTATCTGGGCGAGGGCGTGTCCGCGTAGCACAGTTTTAAAGGCTTCCCAAAGGGACAACGCAGACGACACCGACCCCTCGTTTTCACTGAAGTATTGGTCCATGGCCTTAACCAGGCTGTCACGAGTCACAGGGTCCCGCAGGTACCAGGGGTTAATGGGAGCTATCCGACCTGCGGACCGCGACCCGGTGTCAAAGAGAAGCCACAGCGGAGAATGGTCGGAGATACCACGCGCCAGGTGTCTTACCTCTCGAATCCGACCAGTCTGCGCCGCGGGCATAAGAAAGTAGTCTAACCTGGAGAGACTCCCATGCGCCCCCGAATGAAAGGTGAACTGACACTGGGTCGGATGCAATAGTCTCCAACTATCCACCAAGCCGAAGGTCTCCAACATCCCACCCAGCCATGACTGGGCAGCGGGGAGGGTCCTAGGTGGGTGACGATCCAGTTCACCCGAAACCACAGAATTAAAGTCCCCGCCCATGAGCAGGAGGCCGTCCGGAAGGTCAAGCAGCATTCGACCCAAGTCAGTGAAGGTGGAGTTCTGGAGGCCCGGGGGGACGTAGACTGAGACCAGGGTAAGGGGCTGCCCCTCCCACCTCCCAGTCAAACACACATAGCGCCCCCTGTCATCAGAGACTATCCTCGTGATCTCCACCGGAAGGGAGGTTCGCAGGAGAATGCCCACCCCCCTGGAGCCAGTTGTGAAACCAGAATGGGCTACGAGGCGGTAGCCCCCCCTGTTCATCGCATGGCAGACATTGCCGATCAAATGCGTCTCCTGGAGAAACACCACATCAGGAGTCAAACGACGCAAATATTGCAGTACAACACCCCGCTTAATACGGTCCCCCAACCCATTGACGTTCCATGACATAATCCTCAACCCGTCTCCCCCCATCCCATCCAATTGCCCAAGAGGCCCCCAGCCCGCAGCACCGCTCCCAAATATGGATAAAAATCAATACCTCGCCCTGTAAACAAAAAACACACAACTAAACAACCCCTCTTCCCCCCCAACCCCACCCCAAGTCCAACGCCCCCCACCCTGCACCCCTGCGGGCCAAAGACCCCCCCCAACTTGCAGTGTGCCTGTCGCCCCATTAACCCCATTCTACAGAAAGACCCCGGAGGAGGAAAGGGACCCGTACCCGCCCGCACCCCTCACGGGTCCTGGTAAAGCACAGTATGCAAAAGAAGTAAGACCCAACTGTACAGTGCCAAGCCGCAAAAAGTACGGACCAAAGGTCAGTCTAAGGGGACCCGTCACCTGCGGTGCCCCCAGAGGGCCCGGGCCGGCCACCCCCATCCGGCAGCGAGTCCAGCCAGTCACTTGCGGCCACAGGAGAGTCAAAAAAGGCTGTCCGCTCTCCATGCTCCACTCGAAGTTTCGCCGGGTAGATCATTGAGTACTTCAGGCCTAGCTCGCGGAGACGGCGCTTCACCCCTTGGAATCCCATCCGCTGTTTCTGGACCAGTTGCGTGAAGTCCGGATAAAAGTTGATGGTCGAGTTCTCGTAGCGGACCGGGCCACGGGTCCGTGAAGCCTGCAGAATAGCATCGCGGTCCCTGTAGTGGAACAGTTTAGCCACGATAGGCCTCGGGGGGGCCCCCGGCCGCGGCCGGCCGCCCGGAACTCGATGGGCCCGCTCCACAGCGAAGAATTTGCTTAGGCCAACCGGGGACAGCTGTTGCAGGATAAGTTCCTCGACCACGAGGTCCACCGGGCGGCTGTCGGAGGACTCCGGTACCCCAATGATGCGGATATTGTTGCGTCGGGCCCGTCCCTCGAAGTCCTCAAGCCGCCGGGCCATATGGTCGTTGACCACTCTAATGTCCCCAAGCGCGGCCCGCAGATCCGACACCTCCGCACCCAGGGTGGAGGTCCGTGCATCAAGGGCCTGGACCTTCTCGTTGGTTTTAGAGAGGTCGGCCCGAATCAAGGTGACGTCGATCGCGACAGTGTCGATCTTACGGGTCAGGGCCTCATATTGCGTCGCGATAGTTTCCCTGATGCCCTCGATGGCGCCCATAATGTCCTGCAGGGAAGGTTCCGCAGCGACGGTCGTGCCTCCCCCTGCAGCATCCGGGGAGAGGCCAGCAGCGCCAGGGGACCTCCTGCCCTGGGTATAGCGGTCCATGTTGTTGCTCTGGACCGCTCCCCCGCGCAGTGAAGCCTTGGTCTTGCGCCCCTCCGGACCCCCTTTGCCCGCCATGTGAGCGCAGTCACTCAATGGGACCTCCGATCAAGGGGTGCGCGGGTGCCAGCGAAAGGACCACAAACCGTCGGTGTAGGGGCCGGAGGCGTCAGACCCGCCAGTAGCAGATGAAAGCAAACCTCGGGCAGAGGCCCAGGAGGCACCTCGCCACCTTGAGCACGCACGCCAGCTGATCTCCTGAAGGCCAAAACCGAAACCGAAAGTGCTGAATCGGTAACTGGCACCGCGCTGAGGCCGCTGTTGTTCAATTGCAGCCCGGCCCCACGGGTCACCCTCACCCCGGCCACCTCCGTCGGGTGGGTCCCAAAAGTTCCGGCGACAATAACTCAGGAGTCCCAGGTCCGATTAGAGTTTTGAAAAGAGATATATGATCAGCTGGTCTTCATCTCCCAGATTCCATACACCAAATCAGGATAGTCTCAGGATATATTCCGAGGAGCAGAAAGGGTCCGGGGAGCCCTGTGCTCACGCGACCATCTTGGATGCGCGCTAAGCTCCTCCTCCCAGGGTCCAAGGTTGATGAAAAATATGCGCATGGGCGCGGTCTGTCGCCAAAGGGCTGTGTTAACACTGACAACGCACATCCATCTTTCTCGTGAACATACAACGTAAAAGGTTTGCTGTAGTCAGGAGTACCCAACACAGGAGCTGAGCACAATGCATTGCGCAATTCCACAAAACTTTTCTACCACTCTTCAGACCATGGGATAGGATTCGGTGTGTCTTTGCATGTTAAGGCTAACAAAGGTTTTGCCAACAAGGAAAAATTAGGAATCCAATGCCTACAGTATGAGGTAATGCCCAAGAAAGCACGTACTTCTCTCTGTGTTCTTGGCACACTCAACTGTGCAATGGCTTGAATTCTTTCTGGGGTCAGTTTCCTTCCCTCCTTCGACAAGAGATGACCTAAGTAGGTCACTTCTTGTCGACAATATTGCAGCTTAGAGAGAGACACTTTGTGATGGAAAGCAGATAAATGGCGCAACAATGACAATGTGGCTTCTTCACAGATCTTTTCAGTATCCGCGGCGATCAGTAAATCGTCCACGTACTGAATCAGAATAGCGCCACTAGGTAAAACAAGTGCATCAAGCTGCGCTTTCAAAGCTTGACTGTATATGGATGGACTCTCACAGTAGCCCCGGGGAGCGCGTTTGAAGCGGAAGCTTCGGCCTCCCAGACTAAAGCCAAAAATATCTCTGCTCTCCTTTGCAATTGGGATGCTAAAGAAAGCATTCTTTAAATCGATCACTGAAAACCATGCAGCAGAGGCTGGAATCATCGTTAACAAGGCAGTTATATCAGGGACAACCGGAAACTGTGGCACAACAATCTTATTAACCTCTCTAAGATCAATCACAAATCTGTAAACAGGTGGCTGTGAAGGGTCCGTTCGTTTTAAGACAGGTAAAATCGGACTATTACAAACGTTGCCTCTTGTTTCTTCAATCACACCCTTATCAATCAAGTCGCTGACAATGTCTAACAATGCTTTCTGGCCTTCATTAGAGATCTTGTACTGTGGAATACGTGGCAGTCTGACATTAGCCTTTAAAGTCACCACGTATGTCGGTATCTCCAAGAGGCCCACATCATTGGGACCAGTAGCCCAAAGGGCATCCGGAAGGGATGACAATTCAGGTGGCATTGTATTTTTAGACAAGTACATTGGGGAAATCACTTTCTTGCCTAATGTAAGTTGTACTCCTGAAGGAGAACAATACAGTGTAGCGTGCAATCTTTTCAACAAATCTAACCCTAGCAAATTCTCACCACAACCTGTCGTCAGAATCAGGGGTGCTTTCAACTCGCAAGGCCCAATAGAAAGTGACATGGGACTAGAAATCGGGTTCCTAACCGGGGCGCCAGAAAAACCTACTGAAACATTTATATCGCCAGACAAAGGTGCACCAGGGAGTTTTGAATGCATGATTGAACTCTTTGCAGCACCAGTGTCTAGCAGAAAGGGCTCCGTTACATTTGCTGTAGTTACCTTAACATACGGTCCACTCTGATCCACTGGCACTGAAACAACTCCCTCTCTCTGTCTACGGCTATCCTAGTAATCATTACTTTCTGCATCACCGTCCTCTGCATAATAATCATTATTATAATACTGAGCCGTATTACTAGTCGCATTGGCTTGCTGATCAAAGCTATTAATGGCGCTTTGGGGCGGAAGAGGACGCGCGTTCTGGGGAACACTTCCACGCCCTCTGCCTCTAGGAGCTTGCTGACCACCCCTACCTCTTGCGCCATACGCATTACCGTTCCGCTGCATTAATTTAGGGCAACTATATTTAAAATGACCTTCCTCTTTGCAATATGAACATTGGTTGGGACCTACAGGGACACGTGGTTGATAATACCCATTCATTTGCTGATTGTTCTGAAATTGTTGGGGTTGGTGATAAACACCTTGGGGTTGCCTATAATTATTCTGACCTCCACGTGGCGGATAGGCCTGCTGCAAAAGGACCTTTGTTTTTAGTTCCTTCGTTTTCTTTTCTGTTCTATCTTTTTCATCTTTATCTCTGTTTTCATAATACTGTGCAGTAGCCAGTATTTGCGCTGAAGAGGAAACAGCCCAAGAACTTTCTGAATCTTTTAACTTTTTACACAGGTCAGGAAGTAGATTCTGCACAAACTTATCCACAAATAATCGTTGGCCACCCTCAGTACTCATATCTTGCCCACTGTGGTCAACAAACGTTTCTTCAAACCTAGTAAAGAAGTCTGACACTGTCTCATCTTTCTTCTGCTTGCATACAGATAACTTATCCCAATTTACGCGCATCGCGGGCATTATTGTCTTCATATACGTGATGATTCTACCAGGCAGTTCTGCTACTAAAGGCTCAGGTTTCGCACCACCAGTTTGTCTAGCATCAGCAGCGATGATGTTAGCCCATGTGTCTCCTAGTTCTGCAGCATGATCCGTATTACGTATGGATCCCCACAAGGGCTGTGGAACCACATTCCCAAACAGCATATCTACATCAGCCAGATTCATTACACAAGATTCTGCAGTCTGTGACAACTCCTTATAATAACCAGTAGGGTTTTTACGGGGATCAGGCAATGACTGCTTGAGTGCTAACACCTCAGATCTTTTCCATGGAACATGTACCCAAATACGCTGGAAATGTGCTACGACAGGTGGATTAGCATTTGCATCAGCGGGTCTCCAAACTGGGGGAACCTCACGCATCGGATATTGGCGTGCTTTTACCCTCTTTCCCACAGAGACATCAGGTTCAAACAACGACTGTTGACAATCATCATTCCTGAAGGACAATACAACCGCAACTGCTTTATCTACCTCGCGATCCACAATTATACCAGTTCCAAAGTCAAACCTCACTCTACACAACTCCTGCGGGCTCGGGTCTTTACCACTATCCTCCAATTCTTCACAGAGAATTTCGCACATTTTCTCAAACACATATCTCTGTTTTGGGGCATCCCACTGATGGAAAACGTTGACAACTGATTCCACATCATACAGTGAAGGGAAAACAATCCATCTACGCGCCATGCTATCTATTACCTTTTTCTCATCAGGGTTAGGCAATTGACTACGCAGTTGCTTATGCTGTAAACCAGGAGTCGCACCAGATGACTCAAAGAGAGGCGACATTAATGTAGTAACCACATTAGCTAAGCGCTGTCGCGCTGAAGGAGAAGCTGAGGCGAAAACAGGGGGAAAAACAGAGGGAAGAAAAGAGGATGCAGAAACAGGTACTGGAGTGGTGGAAGGAAGAGTGTCAGGGGAGGCAGCTGCTGAATTAGGCAAAGTCGCAGGAAGCGCGGGGGCAGTCGGGAACACAACTGGCGGCCCTTGAGAGGGCTGCGCTATATGGACAAGAGCCGGCTGCGCAGCAGCCGGCGGTAGCGGCAAGGCTTGCAGTATATTAACTGGAGGTGGCATATTCACAAGCTGGGGAGGTGCCGTGGCATTTTGAGCATACGGGGGTGGTGAACTCAACAAATGCGACATCAGGGGATCTTTCTCCTTTTCTTCTAACTCATTCTGCTTAGAGTGTGGTAAGGCTGGGTAACATTTGTCGATCCCTAATTTATGCTGCCTGTGCAATTGCTCATTCATCTGCTCCTCCTCATTATCTTTAAATTGTACAGCTGCTTGCATTACTGTCATACCTCTCTCCCTTTTATTCTTTTTCACTAGCTTAATTTCCTTCTGTTTGGCTTCCTTTTGCCATAAGCGGAAAGAGTCAAACATCGCCGGCCGGGCTTTCTTTTTGAACAATTTAATTTCCAAATTATCTAAAATATCGGTATCGAAACTACCATTTTGGGGCCATTTTAAAACACCGTCTTTCCTGGTGTAGTGGATCCATACTTCGTTATATGCAATGGGGCCTACGCCATGCTTTACATAGAGCTCATAAGTTGGAGTTCCAACCGGAGGGACCGGGCATGATTCCTCCAGCTGGAAATCTTTTCCACAACCCAAACAGAATAATCTACCAAATATTCTAGAACCAGGCATCTTTGCTCACTAGTCTAGATCCAAACGTCAAAGGATTATCAATTACGATAGTCTCGTGAATACACGAGTCCTCTGGCTTTGGCGTTTGCAAACTCCAAATTACCAAATCAAACGATCCCGAGGGATACCAAAACAAATGGGAGACGCTCCACTTATACTTAACTGAATATTGCTGATCGATGGCGTCACCAGAAGACTCTCTCGATTGTTTCGCTCTCTCAAAACTCGTCAAGGGTCCAAAACAGGTCGATTAATCAGGGCAGCAGTCCTTCGTAGCCGTCGGGACGCGGAGAACCTCGCAGAAAAGACTTTCGGACCACGTCGACATGCAGGAGTCGATGAAGTGGCGGCCTTCCTCCGGAATTTCCACACGAAGCTCCTCACGAACCTCTGGCTTGGACTGGTACCGCTGAAATCGTCCCGAGTTGGGCGCCAAACTGAAGTACTGGGTATTTTAGACCCAGCGGTGCAGGGGCACACACCCTATGACTTCTGGGTTCACCCTGTTCCAGACCTACAGTCAAAGATCGTTTATTGGCTGCAGACCAATTACAGGTATCCTAGAAGTACAACAGCGTGTATGTTCTCAGGAGACTGCTGAAAATCATGGAAACGGACTTCATCTTAAATACGCTTTTCCCTGCCTCAAGCATACATTCCTAGGTTTTATGATACGGTAATAAACAAGTGTACATTACAAAGAAAAGGCAGAGTCATGATGACCATCCCACATTCCAGTTCGGCCAGCCCACAATGATTTACACAGTAAGGTTCAGATCCCACATTTGATATCAATAGGCCCCAATAAAACACGGGCAGCTCCTGTTTTGGGAAATAAGTCATAAAGCAGGAACAGTCAGGTGTGAAAGAGATTAGCCGGAGGCTCGTGTAGAATGAAAAGGGTTTTATGATGGGTCAAACCCTGATGCTAATCACAGGTGGACGGAGGAAGGGGAGCTCGTGAGACCAGTTTGACCTGGGGCAGCAGAGCCAGCTGCCCAGGTCACAGAGAAGTCACGGGAAAGCACATGTACTGTGAGGCCCGTATTTGCTCCATTATAGCCTATGTGAGGGCAATGACAAGATGGCCACCGCTTCCAAAATGGAACCCGCGTAGTGAAGCAGAATTACGTGTACACAGTGCATTCATAGCTAGAACGATATATAAAGCACTCGTACATGCCGCATTAATCATTTGCGGTTTGCTAATACCAGATAAACAGGGGTAGGGCCCTGTCCCCTACGCGGTGACAGAGATTAAAGTACGACAAACTCAATCTCTCCGACAGCTTAGAATGGGATATCGTGTCAAATGCTGCGGAGAGATCTAAGAGAACCAGAATGGCTGATCCTCCGGCATCTATTTCTAGCCTCAGTGAGTCAGTAACTGCAAGAATAGCAGTTTCAGTACAGAAGCCTGGCCGAAAACCTGATTGCGATGCGTCTAAAAGATCATTTGATTCGAGGTAGTGACTCAGCTGTTTATTTATAGCTGCTTCAAGTGATTTGCCCAACAAGGGTAATAATGATATGGGCCGATAGTTAGCGAGCGTGAGGGGATCTGCTGTCGGTTTTTTCAGGATGGGGCGAACAAACGCTTCCTTCCAGATGGAAGGGATAATGCCCGACTTAATGGAACTATTGAAGATTCCTTGGATTTCCGAGGCACAGCACGGGGCGATACGGGCCATGATTCTCGGGGGGCACAAGTCACTAGGAGAACCAGACTTTGCCAATGAGAGCAAGGTGTTAACTTCCGTTATAGATAGGGGCTCAAAGTGTTTGAGCTTGCCCGAAGCCTTTTGGTCGATTTCGGCAGAGCTTATGAGGGGGGTTGTGGTCTGTGGTAATAAAGGTGGAAAATATGTGTAAATCAGGTTAATTTTTTCCTCAAAGTGGGTTGCAAGAGAGATGCAAAGGTCCTGTGACTCCATTTGAGGCAGCCTACACGCCTGAGGGGAGACAAAATCTTTAACTATATTGAATAGAGTTTTTGAGGAGTTGGAGGCTTGGTCAATTTGTTTTAATATGAAAGATTTCCTTGCTGATTTTATGTTCTGATGATATTTAAATAAAGAGTGTTTATAGGTCAGTCGGGCCGTAGGGGTTTGACTGGCTCTCCAGCATCTCTCCAGGGCTTTGCACCTAGATTTTTCCACACTGAGTTCTTCTGTATACCAGGGGGCCGATTTTCGCTGTTTGGAGGGGCAGAACTTTTTTACGGGGATTAGGGAGTCGAAGACTGTGGTTAGTTTGGTAGAGAAAATCTTCAACAGTTCTGGAGCATCTGAATCTGTCGGTGGGGGAGCCTGAGGCAGGGCATTGTAGGCAGCCGCGAAAGCTTCTAGGGATAGATTATTCCAGGGTCTACGAAATTGCGAGGAGCGAGGTTCAGAGTCCGGTAGAACAATTGAATACTGTCGTCGCATGGTGAAAGGGACCATGAAGTGGTCAGACCATGTTAAGGGGAGGGGAGGGAGGTCGATGAGGTGCACGATATTGGAAAAGATCAGGTCAAGGGCGTGACCTGCTCTAGGCGTGGGGGCAGTTGAGAGAAGGGAGAGGCCGATTTGTTTTATGCTGTTTAGGAGGTTTTTCGTCTCTGGGTTCCCTGGGGCATCCCCATGAAAGTTAAAGTCCCCAAGCAGAATGAAATTGCTGGACGCTATGGTTTGCAGGGCGATCAACTCCACTAATACATTCGTGAAGTCGGTCCTGGGCCCTGGAGGCCGATAGATCAGGGCCCCGTTCCAGCTGTCTGATGGCGATCTGACCAGCTTAAAAAAGCCTAATTCTAGACTGGCCGTACAGTGAGTAGCAGTCCAATGGACTTTTAGGTGATCTTTGAAAGCTATTGCGATCCCGCCCCCCGGTTTTCCCTGCCTGTCTGAATGGATACATTTGTATCCGTCGGGTATAGCTAGATTAATCTGGGGGTGGTTAGAGGGGTTTAGCCATGTTTCTGTAAAGAAACATAGGTCTGGGGAGTATGAGTTGACCATGTCCCAGATTTCAATAGGGTGTTTAGCTAAGGACCTGACGTTGCAGAGAATAAATGTTGGGCTGGAATGGTTTGCGTCTGGCGAGACTTTTAACTCAGGGCCAACTGGATCGTTTAATTTACAGCAGAAGGAGCATGTCTTACATGTCACTGGTCCTTCCAGGCTGAGCAGAAAAGAATCTGGGCAATTCGTCCAGGTAGTGGACTGTGGCATATGTCGGAATCTATAGTCCATTAGTGCCTTTGAGGAATAGATTAATCGAGTTGGTAGGGGCGGAGCACAGTATATTTGGGCAGAGGTTTCGGGCTTGGGGCTTGTAAGGGTGTGGAGGGGCGCAGACGGGCTTGCCTTGTGCGCGCCTTCGGCGCGCCCGCAGCGCGACGGCTGCGCGTGCGCGGAGGGGTCGGCATTTTATGCCAATGGAGTTGACTACTAGACCGCCTCCCCCTTGTAGCCCCAAGATGGCGGCCGTCCCAAGAAGAAGTCCGGTCTCTCCCCCGGTGCCCAAGAGTGAGGCTCCCAAGAGGTAACTCCGCCTGTGCAGCGCGTGTGCAAAATAGCAATTTTAAAATTAAAACACAACAAGAGGTTTAGCAGTAACAAAACAATAAAATGAAATAAGCGATTCAGTACCAGCTCTAAAACGTATTATTCCCGGCTTCCGCCTCAGGAACTAAGTGCCTATCCGGCAAGGGGAACAGGGTGTCTCGGACATGTCCGTGTACAGGAAGTGCGGTAAGTGTGTCTCTGTGTTCTGGTGTGGCCTGCTACAAGAGCCGCAGCAGTTGATGTTGTAAACTGGCATGCACCACCTCCAAACGGCACTGTGATGTTGTAGTTGGAATGTAGCAGGACATGCGCAAATAGGCATTACAATGGTGTGCTGTACGAGTGCACAAGATACAACAGCGCACCGTACAAAAGTGTGGGGGCTTGTGGGAGGGAGGTGCAGCCATTTGGCAACATAACACACAGTGAACTCGACCATGTGCCACATGCTGGGCATCTCATCCATGATGACCATGGTCGCAGACATCCCACAACACCAACGACTGGCCTTTGTACACATCCTATATGAATGCAGCGTGGTTTTCACTTCTATGCTCGTTCAGTGGTGTGATGTTGGCGGGTTGTGTGACTTGTGCTCCTTGTTGGTGTGTTTCATTTTGGCCATTGTTAGTCTATATGTGTGTATTACTTAATTGTGCATGTGTGCAATACAGCCCATCTCCCCCCCTCTCCCCACTCCCTGCTTCTTCCTCTTCCTAGTGCTGTTGTGTCTATCATTTTGTTGCTGCACACATAAATACACGTAAAGAATAAATTAGAATAGTTCCTTGATTCTTTTAGGTTTCAAAACTTCTCCATTGGTTTCTTTTTAATTTTCCATATGAACCGTTTTTTAAATATTCAACAACACATAGAAGTCAGAAGTGCAACGTATTCTATCAACACACTTTCTAGAACATTCTACAACACGTGCAGGTTAAAAGTTCATCAATTTTTTAAAACTTAACGATATTTTTTGTAACATTTTCTTGAATATTTAACGACACGTGCAGGTTAAAAGTTGATGATTGTTTTAAGTTCGAACAGTGCCTTCCAAATGAAAGTAGCATGTGTGGCTGATCTGAGCAAATGTTGTCCTTTGATATGTACTCCACGTTGAAACTGCTTTTTCTTAACCAATCACAAAGATGCTTTTCCACAAAACTAATGTGCACCCTACTTTTAAAAAAGAATGCTTTTCATGATATCTTTAGAGATAAGTTATAGATAGGAATTGGCATTTAAAAAACCTTAGAAATTCACTGAAAAAACCATAGGTTTCAGGGGTGTTATAGTTAGCTGGACATTTCCCTCGTACAAAACCCTAGAAATTCCCCTGTTGTAGTTAGTTCAGCTAACTATAACTCGCGCCCCCGCAATGCACTGCTGATGACGTCACATATTACATCACTCATGACATGGTCAGTGACATCACTGATGACATCACTGATGACATCTCAAATGACATCACTGATGACATCACTGATGACGTCATCCATGTGATAAATTACCGCATCATCTCACACCCTAATGTAACCTTTGATACACCGACTCAAAATTTGAGACTTCCATTCTCAAAACCATAGATGCTCCAATACCAATATCTACATACCCACTCATTGACTCTTAGGTCTACATACACCTCCACTCATTCACCTGTACAGTCACTCATACTTACAGTCACTCCATACAAGACTATCATATGCATTTATACAGCTATATAGACACTCACACACCACCTATCATCCATAGAGGTACTCGCACACCTAGTCAGTCATGCAAATAATCACACTCCAATTTACTCACCTATGCAGTTATACACACTCAAGTTCACTTACTCATAAAAATAGTACCACATTCTTACGCTCTTATACAATCATTGATACAAGCACACACTCATCCATACAGTCACTCTCACAATCACACACTCTCACATATACCCACTTATATACTCTTACACGCATATATACTGCCTTTCACATATGTAGTTAGTCACACATGTACCACTGAGATATACATTCAATCCCTAACACACCCATACATACACTCACTCAACCATACAGTTCATCACAGATGCACTCTTAAAACCATGCACCCACTGAATCACCCACTCACACATCTAGTCACAGAGTCACACACACCCTACCCACACAAACACTCAGGCACCCATACAGATACTCAGACAACCAATCAATAACCCATATAGACACTCATATAGCTATTCACAAAACCATGCAGCCACTTATACACCAACATACAGACACATACAGACATTCACACAGTTTAGTCACTAGTCTGCAGTAAGATACATTTAATGACTCACTTATAGAGTCAGTTACACACCTAGAAAATCACCCATTCACAAACTTGTACACCCACTTATTCTTCAACAGGCCTTTCCCTATATATATTAAACATATTAAAACTGTTCAGAAACACATACTCAATGGATGACGTCATCAGTGATGTCATTTGAGATGTCAAGAAGAAAGTGGAGTATATAGTACACGCACTGCTTAGTAGTTCATTGGTTGTTTGTGGTTTGTTTCGTGCTCCAGGGTCTCGCTCTCCGAAATTGAGTGAGTGAAAACGTGAAGATGCACCCCCCAGATCTAGGGGTGTGTCCCCCGGGCACTGATATTGTCCTCTCGTAGAGGTTTCGGATGTTTATCAAAGGATTAAACTTGAGTTTTCGTCAATTTGAAAAAACGTTATTAGTAGTTTTGGTTGGCGTTCATTTCAAACACGTTGCGGTGACAATAACATAAGTTGTAAGCTCCCAATGCATTTCGGCATGAGCCTTCATCAGGGGAAATCTACGAACAGTAAAGAGGATAATGAGTACTACGTTAGAGGTCAGGGAATCGACTGGTGATCACCCATGCAGTGTAACACAAGTGGGGTAAACGACGTAAAATCGGTCGTGGGTTAGTGGGGGAGTGGTGAGTGGATCGTGGGGATATAGGTGGCAGGTTTATATCGGTAGGTGAGTGGCCGCGTATATGCAGCACCATATCGGTGTGATTAAAGAGCTAAGTGTGAATAAGGTGCCACAAGAAGATTACTCCAAAAGTAAACAATGCAACCGGATCTGATAAGCGATGAATAAAATGGTGGGGAACTACCGTGAACGTGATCAGGCCGTAACGTTTAAAAATGCTCTTACCGAGTGCTGGAAGCCTCATCGTGTCGTCCGTGTGTGGTTGTTCACGTCTAGGGTAATGCGGGAAAAGATTTAAATGCTGAGAAAAAAAGACGCTGAGAGCGTGTGACGTGATGGAGTGCTGTGTGCATAAAGATAGGACTGTGGTGATGTTGTTACGGAAACGGTGAAAAGACTAGCCCTGGTTATACGAAATAATTCATGAGAGAAGAGAACGGGAGATGACCGATGTGTCATCGCCGATAGAGTGTTAGAAAAAGTTTATGTGGAAGTGTGGAGGAAAACGTATATAATAAAGTGAAATAGCTGTGGTGATGTCGCTGATTAAGGGAAGTTAAACACGTAAGAGCAGAAACGTCAGTAGTAAAGGATGTTGCGAATAGCTCTGAACCTAAATAAGACATGTGGTAAGGGGCGAATGGTATATGGTTATAGGGTGATCCGTGGTTGATCTTATGGGATGTAAAACTGAATATGCATAGAAGATTGAATCATATAAGTCCAAGTTGTTAATTATACAGTTACAAATAACATAAAAATTCAGTACGATCATTTAAACCATCCGGTTTCATCGAGTTTAGAAAATAAATCCAATGATTTTCTCTTTGTAGCAAAAAATTGCGATTATCTCTCCCTTCTTTTTTTGTGACAATTTCTAAAATGCAGAATTTTAGTTGGCTAACATTATGTCCGGCTTCCACAAAGTGCTGGGCAACTGATGATTTCTGCTGTTTGGTCCTGATGTTAGACTTGTGCTCGTTGTGTCTGATTTTCATTTTTCTTTCGGTTTGTCCGACGTAAATTTTGCCACAGGGGCATTTAAGCATGTAAATAACGTTTGATGTGTCACTGGTTGCCGTCGTTCTCAGTTTGATTTTATGTCCTTTCATGGGATGTGTGATGTGGTCGCCTTTTATAATGTTATTGCAACTATTGCAGTTCAAACAGGGGATGGTTCCTTTGAATGAAGAGTGTGTGAGTGGTTGATTTTGTTGTTTGAGTATTTCGCCGATGTTCTTATTTCTTGTGTAGGCGAAAATTGGTTCCTCATCGAAGATGTGGTTGAAGTCCTGCTCCAGTTTGAGTAGTTGCCAATGTTTTTTGATTATCCGTCTGTAGCTTGTGCTGATAGTAGAATATTTGGAAACTACTGTGATTTGGTTGCTGGTTGGTTTAGATTGGACTGTGAGAAGTTCATCACGATTTTTGGTGTTTGATCTTTCTTTCGCTTTTAGTAGTACTTGATCAGGGTAACCACGAGATTTAAATCTTTGAGTAAGAATGTTGAGTTGATCAATGGTTTTATTGGGGTTGGATACGATCCTTTTTACTCGAAGCATTTGAGAATATGGGAGATGCTGCTTGAGAGGTGGCGGATGAAAGCTTTGATAGTGGAGGGTGTTATTCCTGTCGGTGCTTTTCCTGTAAAGGTCAATCTCAAATCCAGTAGATGTTTTAGTAATGGTAACGTCCAAGAAAGTGATGGTGTCAGAATGGATATTGAAGGTGAATTGTAGTCGTTGATCGATTTGGTTTAGGTTGTTGAGATGATTTTTGAGAATATGGACCGGACCGTTCCATATGATGAAAATATCGTCAATGAATCTGAGGTACAGTTTTAAGTGGCTGATCCATGTTGGTATAGTGAGGATGTGGTCTTCTTCAAATTGGTTCATGAAAATGTTGGCATACGCTGGGGCGGCGCAATTTCCCATAGATGTACCCGTTAGTTGTTGATACCATTCGTTGTTGTATTCAAAGTAGCTGTGTAGAAGGGTAAATTGCATTAATTCCATTAGGAAGACTTGTAGGTTGTGTGGATGCTTAGATTGTAGTAATGCCTGTTCGATAGCTTCCAGACCCATCTGGTGAGGGATGGAAGTGTATAAGGAATTGACATCCACTGTGCATAAGATGATGTTTTCGTCTTCCGATATGGTCACATGGTTGAGTTTGATAAGAAAGTCGGTGGTGTCTTTAAGAAATGATTTCATGTAGTTAACGCTGGGTTGTAGGTGACGGTCTAAATATTTACCAACTGGTTCATGAAGACTTCCTCGTGTGGTGACAATGGGTCGGCAGGGAGGTTTGGTAGGATGCTTGTGGATCTTGGGTACCATAAAAATGGTTGGACTTTTTGGGTTCGGTTGAATGAGAAATTTTTGGAATTTCTCATTGATGGTGCCGTTGTCGACGGCCACTTGTACTATGATCTGTAGGATTTCTTTATATTGTGTTGTGGGATTAATTTCCAATTTCATGTATGTGTTAGGATCTTGGACGTGGGCTGATATTTGAGAGTTGTAGTAGATGGTATTGAGCACGACCAGTGCTCCGCCTTTGTCCGCTTTAGTGCAAATGATGTCTGGTTTGCGTGCAATAGATCTTAAGATACCCATCTCTTTGTTAGTGAGGTTATTGTGTTTTGATCTGTTTTTGTTGTAGTTGAGTTTAGATAAATCATTTTTTACGCCTGATTCGAATAAATCCAAACATTTGTGGCTGGCTGGTGCCATGAATGTACTTCTAAGACGTAAGCCCATTAAGGGATCTTCCTCTTGTTCTTTTGTGGATGTCATGATGTTGTCAAAAAAGTGACGTAGCCTGAGTTTCCTCATAAGTTTGAAGAAGCTGATGTGAAGTTCAAGGAGGTTGCTTTCAGCTGTAGGTACAAAAGATGTACCTTTCTGTAAGACTTTTAGCTCGATGTCACTGAAGTGATGATCGGAGATGTTAATGACTAAATTGTCTATTGGTTCGTTTTCTTTATGCGGTCCTTCTTGGCCGTGGTGGTGTGTGTTTGCGGTGGGTCTTTGTCCTTTTCTTTGATTTTTCCTGCGGCTCCTCCTGGGTCGTCTTGTCCTGTTGGGCCTACCTCTAAAAAAGGAACCTCTTCGTTGTTGAGAGTGGTGGTCGACGTGGATGGTGTGTCCTCTGATGTTGTTGTGGGTATTCTATCTTTTGTGGGAAACCTTCTCGGTGGTTGTGTGCGATCACTGTCAGAGGAAGAAGTCTCAGTATTGGTGGTGTAGGGTTTGTTTTGTCTCTGTCTGGCGTAGATTTCGGCCCAGGAGTACACTTCCCCCATTTTATAATCAGTTGTGTCCCTACGAAATGTTTGCGTTCGTTGACCTCCTCTGTATGTTTTGCTAATTGTTTGTTAATGTCCTCCAATATTTCATTGAGGTCCTCAGAAGATAGAGATTTTTCTAGTTCTGTTTTGATGTTGTGTATGTCTTTAGTCAATTCTTCCAGAATAGTTGATAATTCTTCTATAATCAGAAGGATCAAGTCTAAGGAGCATTTATTTAGGATAGCAAACCATTTATCTTTGAACTTCTGTTGATTTTTACATAGGGATGGTTTGAGTGGTATTCTGAGTCCCCTTGGTATTCTTTGGGCTTTGTGGTATCTGATCAATGTACTCGCATGTAAGCGTTGGTTTATTTCTTTTTTGGAAAGATATAAAAGCTGGCGAATATTCTGTTCTTTCGTGTTCCTGGTTGAAAAGGTGGTTGCGTCCTCTTGTATAAGCGCGTAGATTCTAGAAACTTCCTCTTGGCCGTAGGCGAAGATTTCGTCGAATTGCATGATGTTTTGATTGGCGTGCTGCGTACTATGTTTCGGAATGTGAATGTCAAGAACAAAGTGGAGTATATAGTACACGCACTGCTTAGTAGTTCATTGGTTGTTTGTGGTTTGTTTCGTGCTCCAGGGTCTCGCTCTCCGAAATTGAGTGAGTGAAAACGTGAAGATGCACCCCCCAGATCTAGGGGTGTGTCCCCCGGGCACTGATATTGTCCTCTCGTAGAGGTTTCGGATGTTGA